>NC_092812.1:23061998-23436404 GCF_040954645.1 Diabrotica undecimpunctata
AATTCTCCTTTTGGCGGTCCCCGGACCCCCCACATTGGGCATAATCCTTGTCAGCGCCGCAGTCCTCACCTCTGCCTTGCTAACGACATATTTCACGTGCTCGCCAAAAGTTCGCCTCGTATCTAGGACTACTCCCAAGTACTTCACTTTTTTGGCAGGTACGATCCTTTCTCCCTCCAGGACAAAAACTATATGGTCTCTGGCCCTCGGACCCTTGAGAATCATAGCTTCAGTTTTCTCGGCCGCTAACATGAGATCTCTGCTTCCCATCCACGTCTTCACTTTGTTGAGGGCTCGATTCCCTCTCTGCATGATTGACCAGTTTTCATCGTGTTCCACCAGCACCACCAGATCATCCGCATATGCTATTGCCTGTACGCCGGTGCCCAGGTCGGTCTCCAAAATCTCGTTGTAAAGAACATTCCAAAGCAATGGCCCCAGTACGGAGCCTTGCGGCACTCCTGTCGTGGTTCTCATAGAGTTACCTCTCGCAATGTTGATGCATCTATCTGTGAAGTAGTTCCTAACCAAATTCTGCAAATAGGAAGATATCCCCAAGTCGCCCAGTAGTCTGACGATAATTTCCCAGCTAGCGCTATTAAAAGCATTTCTTATATCAAGGAAGAAAGCCACCATCCATCTGCTCCTACATATGGATATCTCCCTCTTGATCCTGCTTATAGCCTCTACCGCAGATTTCCCTTTCCTGAACCCATACTGCCGGTCGGATATGCCACCCCTCTCCATTATTTCCCTCTCTAGCCTTGTCTTCACAAGAATCTCAAAGACTTTGCCTAAGGTATTTAACAGGCATATAGGTCTGTACGCCCCGGGCTCCTCTAATTCCTTTCCTGGTTTAGGGATAAGTATGAGATTTGCCGTTTTCAGGTCTCCTGGGAACTCTTGTCTTCTTAGCAGGTTGTTCATAATATCCTGTACCCATTGCACTTTATCCTCAATGATGGTTTTTATTATCTCGGGTACCACTCTATCCGGTCCAGGCGCTTTTCCTGCTTTGAGCGTTTTGCCAGCTTCCGTCACCTCTTCCCTTGTGAATTCAGTCACCGGTGTCTCTAATTGGAGTGGTATAAATCTTACTTCTTCCCTCTGTGGGAAAAGAGCCTCAGCCAGTTCTTTCCTTCGACTTTCCTCGATCTTAAAGAAGCCTCCTGTCCCTTTAAAACTCTTGACAACTATTCGGTAGGCGTCTCCCCAGATATCATTTTCAAGATTTTCGCAAAGTTTTTTCCAACATCTCCTTTTTTCGCCATTTATTTCTCGCACCAGCTCTTTCTTCATGGCTTTTAATCTTTCTACCTCCTCTTCCATCACTCGATGCCTCCCTCTGTCCCTCGTGACTTTTCTTCTTAGCTCGATGTAGCCTCTTCTTATTTCTTCAATCCTCTCCGTCCACCAATAGGGACGACTGTTTGCGCTCCTTCCCCGCGGACTGCACCTTTCTGCTATATCTTTTATTTTCTCGTATCCCTCTTCGAAGTTTCGGGCCTCACCTTCCATTCCTTGGATTTCCTCTTTAACTCTTCTTTTGTCAAGATATTTCGACCTGCCTCCCTCCCTTGGTTTTGTTACGTTTCCTCTAATTTTAAGCAAAATGTATTTGTGATGAGTGAATATTTCTCCATCCAGAACGTCCCACTCTGCCACCTTTCTGCTTATCGGCGTCGTTGCCATTGTGACGTCAATATGTGTCTGACTTTCTCCTCTGACGAAGGTCGCCTTACCGTTGTTGAGTACCACCAAATTTAGAGTCTGGATAATCTCATTCCACATTTCTCCCCTCTCGTCATTCCTTGGCGCCCCCCATGAAATAGACTTTGCATTCAGATCCCCAGCAACGATTAGTCTTTTTTTTCCTACTATGGTTTCTGCTATTTCCTCTACCAGATTCTTATAATCTCCTAGTGGGATATTAGGGGAGATATATGTCGCCACTATTGTGACGTTCCCAAGATCCAGGATCAGAAATCCGGCTTTCCTCTGGCAGGTTTTCACCCCCAGCTCTCTATTTCTAATGTAGACTGCTACATCTTGCCTTTTGTCCGTGATCCAGCCTCCTTGGGCTGTAATCTTTTTATTTGGCTCGGACACTATCAGCAGGTCCGCTTTTAATTCCTGTCCCCTGATCCTGAGCAAATCATGTGCCGCCCTACATCTCCCCAAATTCACCTGCACTATTATCAACCCCTTAAATTCATCTCCCGTAGAGTCGAATTTAAAGGCCTAATCTTCCTCCTACCGGCGCACTTGCGCCTCTTCCCCTAGAGTCTCTTTCGGCTACGAGCTTCCTGAACTCAGGACAGTATTCCGAGTCTGTCCTGTGGTCCTCGCTGCAGATTCCACAATGTGGCGCATTGTTGCATTCCCTGGCGCTGTGCCCTTCCTCCCAACAGTTCAGACATTTGTCCCTTGCAGCCCTTTCTTTACATTTGTCTCTGGTATGCCCGAAGTGCAGACACGAGTAGCAGCGTATTGGTCGGTATCTGGGTGCCATGACCTTACAATTCATCAGTCCTATCAGGACCTTTCTCTGCCGTATCAGTGCATCAGCTGCTGTTCTACTAGCTTTGACTACTACCGTATCTCCCCCAAACCGTCCCTCTTTCCTATTGCAGATTTCAATTGATGCTCCTCCCTCTCTTGATCCCACAGTGTTTCCCAATGCCCTTATGACTTCCCCATCTTCCAGTGTTTGGTCAACGTCGTGTATTAGCACCAGCTTTTCCTGAACTTTCAAGTTAACATCCAGGCCTGTTTTTGACGCGATCTGAGTCGACAGCTCCGTGATTTTTTCCCTGGGTCCTATCAGCTCCAGACGTAGGTCTCCTTGTGCTGTCTTTCTCATCTTTTTGATGTCTACCCCGCTGTGTTTTACATCCACTTTCTGTCTGACCTCTTTTACCATATCCGCGTACAACTTCTCGCCCCCTTTGATGGTGATGTTTCCTCTTTCTGTCCTTCTTCTGCAATTTGGAACCACCAGTGTAATCTCCGCTTCAATATTCTGCAGGCTATATTCCAGCGCCTTTCTTAGTTCTACCCAGGGCATGTTCTCTCCTACTACGCAATAGAGATGTTGCTCGCTCTTTCCCTTGTTCCCTATCTCCTTTATGGCCTCTACTAAATCCATGGCGCTTGTCAAGCTGTTTAATCCTCCCTGTTCGATCGGGATCGTGTAAGCGGCATTTATGGTTTTTCGGCTCCTTCCTCCCCTCATTTCAGAGGTAAACCAATTTAGGACATAGTTTGTATGATCCTTACCTTGTTCTTTTACTAGTTGATCCAATCCCGTGTGGCTTTGTGTCCACTCCGCGATGTAGTTGTCTACTAATTCGTTTTTCTCTCTTTTATCCAACGCAATTATCACATCTTTGTTTCCTGTTGGGACAATTTCCCTTCTCTCTGCTGTTTTTGTCCTTTTAAAGCCATCCTCCGGCCATTCTTCATTTACATATTTCTCGTATTCTTCCTCGCTCATACCTCTCTCTAAACAAGCGGCAATCTCCCCCTCCATTCTTTTTTTCCTCCTTTCCATGTCCTTTTCTATGTCCTCTATTTCCACTTGGACACTCATGTCCCTTTTCTCTATTGTTTCCATTATGAGGATCTCAGGTTTTTCTTGGTATTTTTCCATTTTGGTCTGTAACGACTTAGACATGTTGTGTAGGGCCGTTATCGCAGTCTTAATTTCAACCTTGGTTTTTACGTGCTCCTTTGCCATGTTGAGGAGTGCCTTCGATTTCTTTAGGACCTCTTCCACCGCCTTTCTTATCGCGCTTAGTTCTTCACTTTCTCTCCTCTCTTCTACGGCCTTAGCTTCTCTTAAGTCGTCCATATTCTTACTCTTTTGCTCTTCGGTCCCTGCCTTTTTTCCGATTATCCCGTTCTCTCCCAAGCTATCAGTCCTCGCAGGTGATTCACCTATGGAGTCTCTTCTTCCCAAAATCTCCGATTCTCTCTGTTCATCAAACTGTTTCCACTCCGTGTCCTCGTGCCGGTCGTCATCGTTCTCCTTGTGTTTTTCTCGTTTCGTATCCATGTATGTTCCCACGTGTCGGGAAGAATAAAGGTCCAGCTGGACAGTGCTCCCTTATCCAGCTAAGGCATTTATCGCCCCGGGAGGGTGCCAGGTATCCCAGGGGCACCGTTTGCGACTGCTTTCCGCGCAGCCATTCATCCCTTGGTCACGGTGGCTCACGAGCCGGGATTGCGGGTTTTTTATCGAGGTGCGCTCCTCTTGATTTGCCTCGGTTTTCTCCGGTAGCAGTGGCAGCAACGCTCGTATACCGCCTGGTGTTCCTCAGTGTAGCTGCTTACCCTACACTGTGGGGAGAAAGGATAATGGATGGATAAGGAGTGGGTGATGCTATCTGATTGTACTCGGAGTTCAGGTCTGATGTATTTTGGATATTTTGGTCGTTGACCATTTGGTGACTGTGATTTATGCCGTAGACATGGAGGGTGGCAGTGAGGGCCTGAGGGCCTTCAAATTTTTGTCAGGGATTGATACAATCAGATGAAGGATTTTGGGTGGGGGGAGAAGGCGCAGCAATTGGGAATGATTGCTGCGCCTTTCAGCGTCCGGCGGCGGAGTCCGGCGACCACCCGGTGCACCGACGCCGGACGCTAATTTGGACTGTTCTTGGTTTCATTGGTCGTGCTCCCCTCACATTAATAGAGACCAAGACCAATTACTCGGCCTTCCACCACGTCGAGGTCATTCCACAGTCCCGGAAGGAACGACTGGAACCTGGAACTACTTCAAATTGTACTTCAACCACAAAGTATTTGAATAGTTTATTAAAATAAATAAGTAAAATTATATAAACAAGAAGAAGAAGTTGTAAAATAATCATTTTTACTAAAACTCCTAAATTATAACAAAAAAAATGCTAATAACCCGTACCACAGCCACCTTTACTTCCAAGGTGGCTGTGCCCGTACCTATAAATGTTTATAGTTTGCACAATGGCAACTACGTCTGGGATGAACAACCTACATGAAACATCAATGACAGTTCATAAAATTCGAAGAAAACATCCAACCATAACCACAGAATAGCAAACTAATGTTTATTTTTTTTATTCTTCAAAAACATGACAGTTTGTCAAATAACATATGTTCTGTGATCTGTGACAATGGCTTAAATTGTGTCAATAGAGTGTTTTTAATTTTAACATCGAGTTAGAAGTTAGAATTTAGAATCTAACTCGATGATTTTTAAAAACAAATCATAAAATGGATTCAAAATATAGTGTTCCTATTATTTCACAAAATCTATACAAACGTGAGACTATAATACAAATAGCAGATGTATTAGATCATCTAACAAGAGTTAGTGAAGAAATATTTACTCAGATAAATAAGCGTTTAGAGAAGAATAGATCCAAGCTGACAAATATATCCGAGAGGGTGGACTTAGTTAATAAAAAAATAGATACTCTAAGAGGTGCCAAAAAAGCAACCCAAGTATTTTCTAGTAGCAAGTATCCTGCAAGTGATCTTAATAAAGAGTATATTTCAATATTTCATGATACTCCTGATGTATGTCTCAAAAGACATTATGTTAAATTAAGGAATGCTCCTAATTCTCAAGCTCCATTAGAAAAGTTACAATTTTATCATGTCAATATTCAAAAGAATAACAAAACAAAATTAGAAGGCCTAGGAAATACACATCAAAATATTAAGTTTGGTTATGATTTATTGTTATTTAACTCTGGTAAGAATTTATACAAAGATTTTGACATTATCCACCCCCTAAAGACACCAAAATTTGTGAAAGAAGATGAAGAATATGTTTCTGAAATAGGTAAGTTTGGTACTGTTCTACATCTAGGGTTCGGGATATTCTAAAAAATTGGCTATTACATTGGGTTGTTTTAAAAACCTGATTAGTTTCATAGAACTATCCAAAGCAATAAGGCGAAAAATCAGACAGGTAAAGCAGTACTGTTGTCAAAATATACGAAAAAAGTGGATTGGAGAAATAAATAGATTCCGATTGAACTTACAATTTAAAGAGAACTAAAACATATTTTAAAGACTGAAGATAATAGCAGCCAATAGTATTAGAAACAAATTGAGAAATGAAAACAACAATGTTCATGTTCATATCAATTTAATCATATTCGAAGATCTCTTCAGTATCTTTTTTGTCGGAATGATTATTCAATTATATTATTTAGACTTCCTCTAATCCTGCATGCTATGGTCATGCATAGTCGATCATTTAGTAAGAATTTTAGGGGTTCAGTAAGAATTTTAGGGGTTCAGTAAGAATTTTAGGGTTAGGAAAATATGTAGAAATAACTAAGATAAGACCTAGAGAGTGTGAGTCATCAGTCATTAATAATTGTCAAATTTTTTAATGTATAATAACTTAATAATTCTACAACATGCAAAATAGCTTCGTCAATCTAGAACCTTTTTATGTAATGTCTATAAATATAATTTATGAATTTATTAAAGTATGAGGATGTATGCATTCATTTCTTGATAATAAACGGGACAAATTCACTGTCAAAATTATGCAAGAATGCAAAATTAAAGAAATATATACTTAATATATATAAAATTGCAAATAAAATATATATGAATATAATAAATAAGTGCACACTTATTTATACAAAGTATCATTTTGCATTTTACCTGAAGCTATTGATACATATGTTAAACAAATCTTGCTCATGAGTTAACTGATTAGCATCTATGAGAAGTTGAACTATACCTATATTTGAACCATAATTAGTTCTGCAATGAAAAACATGGAAATGTGAATTCTAACACTGTGAACAGGAAGGGATATAGAAACAAATTAGCTAAAACAATTCAGAAGATTGGATTATTCCATTAACAGGCTTAAAAATAAAGATCAAACCAAAGTTAACTCTTCTGATAAGAAGAGAATCCAGATTCAACTAGGTCATACCTGAATAACAATATGGGCTACACGATTTAAAAGAACACTACAACAGAAAACTTCTTTGAACTCTCTCTAACTTTTCAATATATTATTGTGTAAAGGGAAACCAGATCACAGTTGAATTTTCAAGTTGGGAGTGGACAAGAGAAAAGTATAGAGCTTTTAGACATGCAATCCTATGGGAATCTCTGGTATGCCTCTTAATGAAACCAAGCTGTTTCATAGCCTTGTTGCATATAAAATCTATATGCAGATTGAACCACACATCTGTCTGAAAAACCGCACCTAGATCTCTGACATTATTGACTCTCTCAATCAAAATATTATCCAAATTATAATTAAATACTACAGGCTCAAGAAATCGATAAAACTGGATCACCTGACACTTGACAATTAATAAATAATTTGTTATCTGTGAACAGAAGGAATCTTGAATATATTTTACACAAAAACATTAATAAATACATTGTATTATCACTACAATCTACAATTCATAATATCTAAGAGTTTAAGAAACTCCAGTTTCATGTTTTGCAAAGAACATGTCTTGAACACATTGCATACTTACTACTTATCTTCTTTATTTGCTGTAAGACTTTTTAATTCAAATTCCTATCTATATGAAAAATTTTAAATATCCTACAATTGTTTTCCTATATGCATATTCACCCACAGATTACATTTTACAGAATAAGTAGATAATACAAAGGATACAAGTTTTGCCTCATCTGTTCTATACAAACTTTGAAGAGATTTCATTATAGGTGCAGCTCCCCAATCAATTAGTGAAAGATCAACCTTATCAAAATCCCAGAAGCAGCATTACTTTTATTCACCTCAGATAGGGGAAGTACCAGCCTTGGATGTACCTTTAGACTTGCCAGATCTTCCAGGAATAGCAAATGATCTTCAGTATGACTATAACCTTAATTCAAGTATAGCTCCTTCGGCTGATATACCTTCTTCCATTTTGGATCTAGATTTTGATGCCAGTAATAGTTTACCAAATATTCCTCAAGAAAGTGAGGACATTGAAGAACTTACAGAGATATCAATAAACGAACCTCCACCTCCTATACCTCAGGTAAGTTTAAAAACTAAAACCATATAACTATTTTAATACCATAAAAATAAAATAAAACCAGAAAAAAACAGATTATTATATTAGATATTATATCTTTCATGTTCATAAGTGCATTAAAACTGCGCTTAATGATTCTCGTACTCAATTTACAATTTTATGTGGTGATTTCAACGCAAAAATAGGTGTAAAAGAAGCAGAGCTAGAAACATCCTTGGGAAAATTCGGTTCCCTAGGAAGAAATAACCTAGGAGAAACGCTACTAGGATTCCTACTCCAGAATCATTTATTCAACATGAACAGCTTCTTCCACAAAAAGTTGCACAAAAGATGGACGTGGGAAAGTCCAAACAGTAGAACAAGAAACGAAATCGACTACGTCATAAGTGACAAAAAACAAATAATTAAAGATGTAACAGTACTCAACAAGTTCACCACAAGCAGTGACCACAGAATGATACAAGCGAAAGTCCAAATCAACTTAAAAATAGAAAGGAACATCGTGATTCTGAAAAAGTCCATTGTACTGAAAGCTGCTGGATCAAAGAAGACAAATGAGAAGCGATAAGAATGCAGACAGCCACACTCTAAGAGAAATAAATAAAACTGTTTCGAAGGCAATCAGGAGAGATTTAAGGGAATTTAAAACCGATAATATTAAACGCGTTATAGAGGAAAATAACAGCTTAGAAGTTATACGTAGAAAGCTAACGAATGGGAAATGCGAAATGCATAAATTAAGAAACAAGCAAAATGAAATAATATCACATAGAGACGAGTTAATACTTGACCAAAACTAAGTTTATGACAAATATGTTCCCCAATAACTATTTGACTATTCAAGATAAAGAGAAATATACGTATTTGGGTCATGAAATAAGAATCAGCGGGGATAACCAAACATGCGAAGTCCAAAGACGAATTACTTAGCGTGGGCAGCTTTTGGAAAACTGCGAGACACACTTAGGGCCACCATACCAATTAGCCTCAAAAGAAAAGTATTTGACCAATGCGTATTACCGGTCATGACCTATGGGGCGGAAACTATGACTCTAACCAAGACTACGGCTTCAAAATTGAGAGTGGCACGGAGACGAATGGAACTGTCTATGCTGGGAGTTACTTTGCGGGACCGAATAAGAAACGAAGATCTGCGAGGACGAGTATTGCTGATGTTGTGGAACACATAGCGGAAGTGAAATGGAATTGGACAGGCCATGTAGCGAGAATGCACGACTCACTATGGACGAGCAAAATTACAAATCGGAGGCCAAGAGCAGACAAATGTAGTAGAGGAAGACCACCTACACGTTGGGCTGACGACAACAGGCGTATCACCAAAAATTGGCACCAAAGAGCACAAAATCGTAAAGAATGAAGGAGTTTAAGGGAGACCTATGTCCAGACGTGGTCGTGATAAATGAAGGCTGGATGACGATGATGATGTTAAGAAGAAAATATAGTATCATTGGTTGCCAATGTACGATTAGCATTTACCTGAAATAACTCCACATTTTGATATGAATTCCAGAAGTTATTATTTTGAATGTAATGAAATTATACTGTGATAGAAAAGTACACCTAAGAATAAATGGAGTGGTCAGTGTACCCAAATCAACATCATTTAAATTACTGCAAGGAAGCATTATAAATCCATTATGATTGAATGATTGTATGTTCTGCTCTACGGAATGGAAGCATGGACACTGACTGTTGCATCTATGAATCGGCTCGAAGCTTTCGAAATGTGGTGTTATAGGCGCATCTTACGTATATCCTGGGTTGACAGAGTTACTAATGTGGAGGTCCTGCGTAGAATGGGGAAAGAATGTGAAATTCTCATGACCGTCAAAACTAAAAAGTTGGAATATCTAGGACATGTAATGAGTAATCAAGAACGTTACGGCCTTCTCCAGCTGATTCTCCAAGGGAAAGTAAATGGTAAGAGAGGACCGGGAAGAAGACGCATTTCCTGGCTTCAAAATTTACTAAAGTGGTATAACACGACTACCACTGAACTGTTCCGCGCTGCAATAAACAAAGTAAAGATAGCCGTGATGATCGCCAACATCCGGAACGGATAGGCACTTTAAGAAGAAGATGATTTATGCTCTACCTTGCTGATTTCTGAAGACAGTAGATTACTTCAATATGTAGATGAACTCTCTATTTACTCGGGAAAGAAGTTGATCAAAACTTCCATCAATGCGTTCGACCAAACCACAGAAAGAATTGCTGAATGATCACAAAAAACAGATTGTGCTTCTCCCAAGATAAATCAATATTAGTATAGTATCATCGATAGTTCCATACAGTTAAATACCTTTGCATATTTTTAAATCAAAAGCTTTCCTGAAAAGAACATCTTCATCATTTTTGTCCTATCATTGCACGGAAATTATTGTCAACTTATAGCATTCTACTCCCAAACTGTACCATGCCCGACATGATTAAAATTAAAAATGCTTATCGAAACGCTCATCGATTCGAATCGATTTTTAACATTTAAACATTTATTTTTAATTATTAAATATGTGTGAAACTAAAATATAAATAATAAGAAGAAATTGTTCTACAATAGAGTGGTAATGTTAGTGAAACATTTCAAAGCTTCAACAGATAGATACATTACTATAATACATGTCATGATAAACATTTCAGATTTTTAAGAGATGTGCATGATAATTTAAAAAAAAATGAATCCCTTAAGTCAGAAACCCTGATTAAATATGAATTTATAACCTCTTTGTTTGTTTTTCTTGAATAAGAAATAAAAATCGATATGAATCGATATCTGTTATATTCTACCAAACTTTGAAACATCAATGGTTATGTAAATTCGAACATTCTACAGGTTTTCTTTTATACAAAGTACGACAATTGTGTCTATTTCGGAGATTGTACAGTAAAGAGATATAATATGCTAGAAGTGGACGATATTATACTATAATGAGTTCACTAATGAAGTTCATATTATCTACACCATTTTATTTTAATAAATATTCTATATTATACAGGAACCACCCGTTAAACTTCCGACTCCTGTAGAAGTTGAAAAACCAAAGATACCTATTGTTGTAAACACTGAACCTAAAAAAACAGCAGAAGCTGTTGCCCCTTCTGTGAGTAAACCTAATTTGCCTGCGGTGGATGATGTTAGATCCAACCTAATGGAGGCAATCAGAAATGCCGGCGGAAGTGGAAGAGCTAAGCTGAAATCTGTGCAGCATGATAAAGAACAAAAGACGGCTTCCAAATTTGCTCAGGTAGGATTCATATTAAAACAATATTTCGGTATTCATTTCTCCTTGTATAGGTAACACTGAGAGGTAAGTGTCTGATAATTATCTCTTCAAAAACATACAGGGCGATCAATTTTAATCGAACTTGGGCCAAGTTCATTGTATCTGTTATAGGAGATACAAAAAAAGATATGTACAAAAATAGGAGTTATAGAAATTGGTTCCCACTCTATTAGAGCCTTTCTTTCCTTTTGAGCTACCAGTATTTCCACATCTTTTTCGTGTTTATCACAACCGTTATTTTGTAACTGTTTGGATTGCAAAAAAATGCCGAGCCCGCCTCAATAGGTCAACAGTTTATCGATCCGAATTAGTTCCTGTTCTTTTAAATTACAATGTTTAATTTCGTCGTTGAAGAACCAAAACCGCCTAAGTGGCAAAAAGGTAATTTTTCAGAAGCCAGTAAAAACTAATTAATTAGAAAAGTTGTCAATAAAATAACACAATTTTGACCTAAGTGATTAAGTTCTTGATTGTTTAAAAGGCTATATCATTATTTTAGCGAAATTACATAATTGCAGTTTGTTTTGTTACTTAGGCGGTATTTTGTATTATAAATTTATAGAAAGGTAAGATAGGCGGTTTTGTGTCCTACATAATAAATAAACAACTTACAAAATTAAGGAGGTATTTATTTGTTAAACAGAAAATAACATTGATAATGAAAAAGATTTTTTAACTATCCTTTTGATCATGTGGCAGCTGATCGTAATACGAATGACAATCATGCGTCAAAACAAGTTTTAATTCTTGAAGGTTGTTCCATTTGGAATAGGTCAACTTTCGCTTCTCTTGGTTTAAAGGGGGAGCATTCGCGAGCCATGAAAAAATCATGAATGATTTTTTTTGTCTTCTTGGTCAAGCAAAAATCGTCATCAAAATTCGTTTTTACAGTTATTTCTCCGTTACTATATTTTATGGCCTTAATATCCACTACGGTTGGATCACCAGCTGATCTACCTGGTCTTATGGAGTCATAAATTAAAAAAATTTTCTAAGAATAATCTTTAAAAAACTTATAGTCCAGATAGTAACTTCTATATGGAAATGGTTTACGTAGGGTCTCTTTTGTAATATCAGAATACTGACCGAGAAGAGAAATATCTCGATTTTTTAATTTTGCTTCAATCGCGTTATGAACGCAATCAGATTCCAACTGCGTATGTCCCTTGGTCAAAAATTTTTGCTCAATAGTAATATTCCATACTTTACTGAAGTGTAGCAGTGCGTTAGATAAAACTGTATTTCTGTTTTGATAGTTACAGCTATCCGACCAAAGGATAACTGGTAACTGTTTTTCTTGCAAAGCGTTTTCCAAATTATGTATAATGCAAGAAGCAAATAAAGAGGATACCAATTCTGTGGCTGTTTCGTCGAACCAGTGTAGGTTATACATATTAAAGTTATGTAAATTTAACTTTTTTTTTATAATAAAATGCTTTGGCTTGGGTCATCGGAGCTAATTTAGTGACTTGAAGATCTTGCGTAAACACATGTGCTTCACCTTTTAAGGCACTTTCTTTGTCTTGTCCTTTTCCAATTCGTGCTCTTTCTTTATTTTGTATATGTATATTATACTCAGCTTCAGAAATGTTTCCACTTTTATGAGCACAACATAAATCGCACTGATCTTTCCTCTTTTAGTGACAAATTCTCTTTTTTAAAAATCGATCCAAAAGTAAATCTACTGACTTTTTTCAAATTTTCTTGTGGCAATCTTTCGAGATAAAGACTATACAGTTGCGAAAGCGATGTTACGATAGGCTCTAAGTACTTCCTTGTTGTTGTTTGTCTGTAATAATGGGACGGCATCTTTGGTGGAGAATTGAAAAAACTTTTAACGAAATCTTTGTCCTTTGTGTGCCGCTTTGCAGCAGTCTCTGTAGATTTTGAGTAAGTAACATTAGAAGCAGGAGTAATACCATCACTATTTTCTTTAAAGTCAAGCCAGTAGCGTACAGTTTATTTTTTAATACCAAATGTACTTAAGTAAGTTTTAGAACAAACTTGTCTTTTAGTCTCATTAATAATTAAGAAATATTGTAGCGATGAGTGGCGTCTAGAATTATCAGCTTGGCTTCTTCGTCGTTTGATAGTGTGTTTTTCAACTGTATTTACAATAAATGTTTTTCGTTGGTCCCATGTCATGGGTTTACAAAACGAACTAAAAAGTGCTTGCCTTTTCTGCTCGGTAATTTCATTACAGGCTCTAACCTTCGATTTTCGGCACATATCAGAACAGGGTGATTCCATTTTTCGTTGAGCTCTGTCAACATCTTGATATATTTTTCCCTCTCTGGTTCTTCGATACTCTCAAATACGCTTCCCCTTGAATCCTCAAATTTTTGTTTTTAGGTTTTTTCCATTCCTTTTTGTTGACAAGTTTTCTTTTCTTTAGTGCATGTGCATTTACATCAAGAAGTGCCCCTTTCGCATCTTCAGAAGATGAACTAGCTGGTTCTATATTAGTACCATCCATTTCAGGGTCATTAGTTCTATTTGTAGAGTCTCCTCTAATTCAATGTCTTCAGGTTAAATTTCAGCTACAATTTCTTTGTCCGATATACTACAGTCCAAATGAACAGAAGATAAATTAGCTGGTTCATTTTCTTTTTCAAATATACTACAAACCAAAAGATTTTTAATTCAGCAAATGATGTTGATGCATTTTCGGTATGGATTTCTTTATTTTGTATGGTTAAAATTCCATTGTCTAACGAAAAATCTGCAGGCGTGGAAGCTCCCGAAGATGAGAACAGCAATTTAGGAGTTTTCTCTCTACGATCCTTAATATTGGAATTTTACGACCTTTCTTCATATTGGATTGATATTCGTCAAATGCAGTCATTAGTTCAGCATTCGAGAAAAGGTAATCCTCTATTTTATCAGATTAAGTCCATATTATCTGTAATAAAAACAAACATAAAATATTTGTTTATTTTTAATTAACTCAGATAAAATAAGTTTATGCATTGTGAGATATATAGAACATAATTCTAAATAATATGCCAAGAACTAATATAATATAAATATAAAAACAAAAATTTAAGCCATTATAATTTGTCTTTATTGGATTATTAATTTAACTTAAATAAATACTTGAATTTTGATACGTATGTAATGTCACTTACAAAGAACAATACCGTCCAACTCCATGGTTAAGTTTCAGTACAATTTCTACAAATAAACTTTGTTATTATGAGGATATTTTATTAAAATGTTGTTAACTAACTAGCTAAGAACTAAGTTAAATATATTTGACTAATTAAACTTACATTTTTCGCTTGTAATTTGGCACAAAACACGGAGCGATACAACCTAACCTTAATATTAGTTTGACAGGAGAACCATAGCACACTACCACCTAGCATTGAAACTTCCGTGTTAAGGAATAAAACAATGATTGGCGCATCACCTAGTGATCGGGCGCGTAACTATATATACATGGCGCTAAATTCAAAAGTTTAGTAATATTACCTAGGATTGTGAACTCATTTTAAAGTAAAGGAAAATCGATATAATCCTAAAATAACAAGAAAAATCCTTATCCTATACGATAATAAATATTTTTCGTATACTTTTTGGGTTTTCTTGTTATGTTGGGACTATATTTATTTTCCATTACATTAAAATGCCAAAGTGGTTAAAAAAATTAAAGAATAAAATATAGAATAAAATCTTTATTTATAAAAATGTTACAAGAAATGTTATATGTGTTACAAGAAATATTAATAATACAAGCCACGTGTAGTATAATTTAGTTTTCTTAATGTTGTGACAAGAACTGGTCAGTATTTAAATAATTGTTTTGTCATTCTTATCAAGTTTTATGTGAATAAAAGTCTAATTCTGCAAAAGACATTTTACTACAATTTCATTCGCATAAATTTACAATGGGGAAGTACTTTAGACCAGATAAACTAGAGGCTGATCCAAACTGTCAAACTTCCACCAAAGAATTCAAACATTGGTAAGTATATAACATTCAAGAATTTTTTAGAAAGCAATGAATCTAAAGATAAATCCCTAGAAGATAAAGATAAGTACATGCTTTTAAAAAATTAATCTACGATTACATAAGCGAAGCAATCAATCTGGAAAACCAATTGCTTTTTTCACACATACCCTCACAGATTCTGAATGAAAACATTATGCAATTGAAAAAAAAGCAAAGGAGTTGAAGTATTAAAAAAAATGCAGACATTATCTGGTAGAAAAGCAATTCTAACCAATTACAGATTAAATCACTATTTGGTTTATATAGAATGACGGTATATATCAAATCTAACAAGGAGAACTAGCTTTACTTCACAAGAATTTATTAATTATCTACACTCTAAAGGAATATATTCAAGTAGAACAACACCATATAATCATGAAGGAAATGGTTAAGTCGAAAAATACAATGAGTTATATGGAAATTGGTGAATCTAGCATAGAAAACCAAAAATTTAGAATTCACTTAATGGAAAACTGCTTTACACACTAGAGAATTCCACTACTAAATAAATACCAGATGAGACAGAAAATTTACCTTACAATCATAATATAAGTTCCAGAAAAATATTCTGGTTATCAACAAAATTATGATTTTGATTAGATTAGCAAAATATTGCTTCTTGCAAAAAGAAAACCCAAGAATGAGGAATAACCGAATGATAGCAAATAGAAAAAACGAACAAAAAAAAAAGAACAATGGATAAGGTAAATAATTTATTTCTAAGGTATGCTTAAAGTTTTCACCCAGAATGTAAGCTTTGCTAAAACCTGATATAGTAATTTTATTTGCTCAGTATAAACTCCAAACAACAGAGGATAATAATGTTTTTATGCCTGAAATGACAAACACAATTACAATCAACAGATTTTTTCACCAGTATGTCACCTTAAGATCAGTCATCCCATCCCTATCATCAACAGAATAGGAAAGATCCCTGTCGACACATTCAAATTTATTTATTCATAACTCTGAACGCCTTACCACTGTCTGTGTGGATGCAGGCTAATATACGGGACAAGCCGATTAAATGTTACAACTTACAATATACAAAATAGTGGTTAAGTACACAGTATTTTACGATAATAAAATTAAATAATGTGAAATAAAAATATATTATGTACACAAACACATGCATGTACACACACACACACACACATATATATATATATATATATATATATATATATATATATATATATATATATATATATATAAAATTAAACATGTAATTACATTTTAAAACCTATAAACCCAACAGTTAGTTCTATGATTCTAAAATCCAGCACAATAAAGGTGGAAAAATAACATAACAAA
Organism: Diabrotica undecimpunctata; assembly: GCF_040954645.1. Lineage (NCBI taxonomy): Eukaryota > Metazoa > Arthropoda > Insecta > Coleoptera > Chrysomelidae > Diabrotica > Diabrotica undecimpunctata. Next base: position 23,078,639 of record NC_092812.1, read on the forward strand.
AATAAAAAAATATGTAAAGTATTACCTAGTTACAATAAAAACATGAAGTATTTTACACAGTTAAGTTTCCAAACTCTATGGTACCAGTAACTCTTCTACTAATATTTATATATTTATTGAGGGACATATTAAATATTTACATTTAGGTTGTTTAACAAAGATAAGTATCTATTCAGTGGGCTATTAGCACCATAGGTTGTTCTACAAAATGGAACATTAAAAGTACATAGATGAGGCAAACCATGGTAATATGGTACTCTAAGACCAATCTCACTCACAAGAGAGGGACAGATCCCTCTTCACACTTAAAGCAGGCAAGCTCATATACCTCTCCATGATAGTGTAGTCATGGTCTGCTAATCTAATCCAACTTTGAAAGGCGCACACCTGTAGAAATTTATGCCGAACCCTCTCTAAGGTGATGCTTTTTAAGATAGTTGTTGAACCACTACCTACAAATAATTCAAATACTAAGCCTAAGTAAGACTGGTTTTATAATATATAATTTTAGGTTAAATTTATAAACTAATTTGTAAAAGGTCTGATATAATGTGAATAAAAATATAGGTCAGTGGTATATTAGTTCTTACCTGGCCCTGGTAAAAACAAACTCGGAACGGCTGGTCTCGTAATACCGCTATTTCCAACATTGACTATATCTCCCTCTTTAAAATGACTAGCGCATACACGAAATTTGTTATAAATAGTTTCTTTTGCAGCATTCTCTAATTAGGGCTCTTAACAGCATTCACCCATTTATCAAACATATCCATATAATGTCCTGGACTTAGTAGTATCCATGTAATCTGGAACACATCTTTTTTTGTTCCTGTTCTTCGTCTCTACATTGTTATTCCATGTAATGTGTTCGATTCTATAATAAAAAATCGTCGAAAATTGTACGATTTTGCACTATTTATATAAAAAATTTAAATTATAAAATAAATTATAAGAAATAAAACAAATACAAATATGGCGCCGTATTTGTCTAAACTCAACTTTGACTTAATCACAGCACACTCCCTCCGCGCAGGAACGAGACTAGCAGCGCCACCAAACGAATGGGCGCCTAATCCGAACATGATTTGACCTTGGCTATCCCTGTTACCAATCTAGGTGTAATTTTATCTATGAGGAGAACGGCGGTATTTTTAACAGAATGTACATAGGCGGTATTAAAATAGCGTCACTGGAGGGCATGTCGTTTGTCGAAATTAGACAGTTTTCAAGCCAAATGATTCAGAAGAGGTATATCTATGTAAAGTACATTTGGGGAAACATGTCACTTTTATTTATTTATTTATATATTTATTTTATTGGCGGTTTTGGTTCTTCGGCGACGATTGACAAGTTCAATGTTTTTGTACTTTTCCAATAAATATAAGAAATTGTACTTACAGGTTATTATCGTAGTCTTTTTGGCTCACTTTATGGGCAATTACACTTTCTCATTTTCTGATCACTCAGGCGCTAGAGAAATTTTTTAATTAATCGTAATAATCACAAAATTTTGGTAAATATTAAATATTAAAGCCTTATTAATTCAATTAGAGATGGGGTTATTCTTTTTTTTTTACAAATATAGATGTGTAATATAGTAGAAATATATAACCTATTTTAAACATTTTTAGGGCGGAAACTTAATAGCAGACTTACACAACAAACTGTTCATGAGGCGAAAGGGCATTTCCGGAGCAAAGCAAGAACAACAAACTGTTGTAGATGCAGATTTAACACTATCTCGAATTTCTTCTATGATTCCACCACCAGAACCTATAGTGGATATAGAATCTACTTCAAATGACGATGAAGATGAATGGGATTGAGAAAATTGTTAATTCTTTTTTTTTTCAACAATCTTTATACCTTGGATATTCCGCCAAAGTAGTGTTATTCTTTATATTACATGGCAACTTTATAGTCATTTTCTTTTTACGTTCTTTATTCTCAGTGATTATAAGAGTTCTTTTATTTCTATATTTATTATGCTTTTTTTCTATTGATTAAAATGAGATTATTAAATATTTTTTATTTGTAATTTTCCAGAAATTTATTAAAATTGTGGATTTTCTGATTATGTATATCTGTTTTAAATATTTACTTTTTACCATTTCTTTTACTAGTTTACTACTAGATACTATTATGCTGATATCATGAAAGGATTTAGGTCCCATCGATTATATTTTTTTTTATATTCTCTCACTTTGTTTTCCTCTACCCTGATATACCTCCGAATCATAGTAGGGTAACTATATTTACTTTTTATGATTCACTTGATTTCTACTTATTTACCTACCAAGTCGGACCAGATCACATGTGGATGCAAAATCTTAATCTTCCTATGACGGGAATTTTGCAGATTTGTTTGGGTTTGTGATTAGACGTCCATTCTAGTTGTTTTTGAGTGAGAGAAATCTAAAATACTCTAGTTCATTTTATTTTAGTTTAAATGATACGTAAAATGCATTCCATTCCTCAATAGTGCTTTGGGGTTTATGGTAAAGACAAAAATTAAATTATAGGTATACAATTGTTACTGTAAAAGAGAATTGCAATTGCAAAAATTTACAAAGAATGCACTGAGATACATAGGGCACATATATTTTATTATGAAATTTTGTACTATATAATTCTTTTATTAATTGTGAATTGTGTATTAATTATGAATAATAAAACATATACTACATTATTGTTAATTTTATTTCAATATAGATAATCGTATATAATGTAGCGTTTTTACCGATACAAAGAGCTCTTCGAATTTATGTAAATATATTTATTTCTCAGCTTAAAGTATTAACTAAACTAATATCAGCGCGGCTTATAAGAGTTCTTTTATTTGTATATTTATTATGCTTTTTTCTATTGATTAAAATGAGATTATTAAACAGAAATTAATTCCTATATAAATATATATTTTTTTAGGTGCGATATATATATATATATCGCACCCTCAGTGCAAGACTGCAGTAACTCAATATTTTATAAAAATGAAGTTGTCATGGAATTCGATTGTAAACATGCATATCTATACTTTGTAAAACTTTAGTAACTTTCAAATGCTTAACCGGCTAAATATTACAAAAACAACACTTTAACTATTTTGCGTTATTGTACATAAGTTCCGTGCAAAACTGTTGTAATTCTAATGTAACAGAGTTACAACAGTTTTGCACGGAACATTGCAATGGTTTCGATAACAAGCAATGAAAGGCACGAAAAAAGTAAGATATTTGTTATTTTAATATCTCCATCTGTGGTGTTTAATGGTAATATACAGCGTGTTTACGTAATCCATTAACGGCCAAGACAATAAACAAAGATTTACGAGACCAATCTTTTCATGTAAGTTTTATGTCCTTTGTGTGACATTATATTTTCCATAAGATGTGTGCGATGTCGTTTGACCATTTATTTATTAGATCGGATTAAAAACATATAAATTAAGACTAATTATTTACAGCGAAAAAGTATTTTTTCTTATGAAAGGAAAAACAGTTATCTTAAAACTTGTATATTTTGTATTAACAATACTGACAGGTTAAAAATATTTATTCTCAGAAAACTTGTTCTATAAAATCTAAATCACAAAATAGTATTAAATCTTCATGTAACCTTCTGGGGCGATTGTCTTATCCTATTGTCCCCCCGTAATTTCCAACTTTTACTAAGGTAGTGAATTTCAATCCTTTTGTAGAGCAGTGGCTATACCGTTCTGAGGAGGCCTAAAGAGGTCGAAATACGTATAAGCGGCTGTCGCTGCCCTGTATCAAAACAAAAATCTAATACCGTCATTATGTTTTATTACTTACTTCGTGTGGAGTACCAGAAACTGAATTCACTACGAATTTTGACCAGGATGAACAGCATGTGGAATGCAATTTTAGATTCCCTTGCCGAGTAATTTATCCAGCTGTTTGTTTCGCAAGTTTTAGGAAACACAGTGGTAAAAATTTGAATTAGGTTTCGCTAGGTAGAAATCGTTTGATTTCTCTTTTTGTTCAATCCTTTTGTTAATCACTGTACTCAAGGTAGCCTGATTTGCATATTTTTATTATAGTCGTTTTGTTTTCAATTTAAATAAAAATATTGAAACATTCAAATGGTCAAAAAGAAAGATTTGGTATACTTATGCCATTCGGGTGTGATACCCGAAGCCCACCATAGATTTTATAAAAATATTTTAGTCCAAGATGATATACGAGAAGAGGACAACTAACAGAAAATGTGTCTACACATTTTTCAATTTTCTCCGTGCAAGAGTGTTGTAACTATAATTCTAATACTAAATGTGTAGTGATTAACAATTTTCTCCGTGCAAAAGTGTTTTTAAACAATTTTTTTAGCATTAATATTATTTTATTTATGGTTAATGTAATATAGGCTGTAAAGCATGCAAAATCAGAATTAAATGTTAATTTTTTTTAAAACTTGTGTCTTATTTCACCGGTAATAGCACGAAAATAAACAAAATCGTCTTTATCTCGAAACTTATTTATTCTGACTTACTGTTGTCTTGCACTGAGGGTGCGATATATATATATATATATATATATATATATATATATATATATATATATATATATATATATATATATATATATATATATATATATATATATATATATATATATATATATATATATATTCTCGCTTCTATGAACGCATGAACGCTTTGATCTGTCAGCCGGTCGATACATCATGAATATTCTCGAAGAAAAATTAATCCAACACAGATTGTTGCTTCTCACGTACTTTGCCTTCTTTATTTGCGCAACACCGGATTCCTTAACACATTACAGCTGAAGGTTATAGAGTTTCCTTGTGACATTTCAACTCATCAAATATTTATTGGGAATACGATATTGTTGTGACCGAGGAGCAAAAAACAAATAGGCTCTAAATTAGCGTTTGGCACTTTATTATTAAATTGTAGAATACAAAACTGACTACGATCTAAAGAAAAAGAAGCGAAAAGCTTAAACAAGGTTAAAACTCTGGAACCAACTACGATTTAAGCTTCTACATAAGGAGCCAAGCTAACCTCTAATTCTATCATTTGGCGGGAACCATTTCTACTTCTGTCATATTTCTGAAAGCTAAGTTTACACGAAGTATTTCTTAAGATACTAAAGATCCAAGTCTTTTTGACCGCACTGGCAAAACATTAGCTTTATCTAAAGTTTTTTCCTCGACACTTTCACTAACTTTATCACTACTATCTGGTTCCTCATTACTCACACTGTTTCTCCTACGTTAATCATTGATCATCTAATATCGCCAATACAATCAGATACGATTAATTCAGGTGTTTTATTATCATAAAGAGGCGTCATAGGATCAGATCCTTCAAACTCATCTAAACTTAATTTATTCTTAACAGTTTGGTTTAAACCTCCTAACTTATTGAATTTTTCCTTTCAATATCTGATCGACATAACGCTTCCAAAATATATTTTCATTAACAATTTCACAAATATAATGCCTATCTCCTAAAACCTCATTTATAACTCCTACCCATTTCTAACGATGGCCACCAAAAATATGCTCGAGCGTTTGACTTTATTTTCCCTTCAAAAGAAATCCCTGTTCACTTCAAAGCTACTACTTTTATACTCTTTCGTTTGATACAGTCATCGTGTGAAACGCGTCTTAATTTTTAGTGTAAATATGGTCTGTAACTCTTGTAGACCAAATGAACTATTTTGCAAGTTACACGTTGTATTGGTGCAAACAACGATGTTCGTCAGTTTCAAGGTTACTAATTTCTTCACCGAACTAATAGCTTTCGCATCTGGCTTATGATCAACTGTGATAATAATTTTTATTAATTTAATAAGTTTTTCATTTTGCAGTGTAAAGTCAGAGTTTACAGTTCTTTTGTGAATATAATTGCTAAATTAGTAGGTTTTAAGTGACAACACATACCAGACATCATTGGAAGAACGGGGGATTCCAAGCACCCTCTCCTCCATTTAGGGGTGCCTGGGCTAAGGGCAATTACTTGGTTTTGTGTTTCCATTGTGATGTCTTGGAGAAAATTAATTGGTAGTGGTTTCCCGTTGACATATCCAATGATTTTTCTTCAGCGTTAGGTTTACTGTTGGGAATTAGGATATTTGGAAGAAGTATTGGGATACTTTTAAGTAGTAAACAAAGTGAATAATTTAGTTGTTTAAATGATTTAAACAAAGTTTTAATAGGGATAATAATTTATTTACTTCCCAAAACATCACAACTTTTGAAAGTTCAAATTTCATAAATATCTCTCCACACTGGCTGATACAATATATAGAAATAACTAAATAATAAAACATAACATAAAAAAGTAAACAAATGACCATTCCTATTAATATCGGTCCCACAGGATATGTGAATCAATTCTTGTTAAATGAATTTTGGACATATTCAATCACAGAAATATAGCTTATATATTGAAACTTTTACACCATAAATTAAATAAATAAAACAAATAAAGATGTTAAGTTCTAGTTGTATTTCACTACATTAAACTGATAAAATATTTTTATGGATTTAGGCATAATTTTTTAAAAATAAAAAATGGTTAAAACATATCTGAACTATATTAGAATTATTTAAGTTAGAGTTATTATATTATTTTTTAAATTGATCCTATCAATTTAACGTATGAAACTGACTAAATCTCTGAACATCCTTAAATACAAACTTGTACAAAGTATTAGCAAACAGTGGTGCAGCTTCACATGTATAATTTATATAATAAAATATACAAATTAAATAATTAAAAAAAGTCTAATTTTTTGCACTTACTTTTTCATAAGACAATGTTTGAAAAAAGATTTTCTAATATTCTAGCAAACAGTAATATATATTCTACAATTGCAAAGGTAGCCATTGCCACTCAAGTTGGAGTGAAACGGATGTCTTGGCTCCGCAACCTCAAAGAATAGTTTACCTAACTAGCTCTTCAGAGCAGAAGATAAGCAAAAGAAGACGACATCTTATTACCAACCCATATATTTATATTTAATAAGCCAATCGGCTTTAGTACGACTGGTTCATAACATAGGACTTCATAATTTAAGTTTGATGGAATTGTTTACATATTTAATGCTGCACTCGACCTTGAAACCTAGTTACATTCGCAATCAGACCTTGTGCACACTACCTCTCCAAATTCTACTATTAAAGTATAAATTAGCATCAAAACGCAGTGAGAGAGACTCCATTTCAACAGCCGCAACGATAAAGGTGTTCTGGACAAAGTAAGTGTGTCGAAACTGCGCGATACCGCGTGTAGTCAGGTTCAGAATGCATTTAGCGTGATAAACTACGGCAAACCGTCTTACTGTTTTAAACCTGACTACATAGTCGTAAACTACGCTCTCTCTCCAATGGCGCTACAGCTCAAATAGAGCTTTGGCCTCCTCCAACCTTGCCGGTCCTGCGCCGATCTTCTCCAGGTTCTCACGTCTAGCAAATTTTGCGCGTCCGCTGCCTCCTTTTCCGTGGTCTTCTTTTTGGTCTTGCGCTCTGCATTTTAATATCTAGGGCTCTTTTTGGCAATATTTCGGTCTCCATTCTCACTAAATGACCATCCTATCGAAGTCTCTACAGTTTAACGAATTCTGAGTTCGGTGCCACTTTGGACAGTTGGTAGAATTCTTATTTGTACCTGGATCTTCGCTACTCCGTTTTCGTTAATAGGTCCAAATATCTTCTTTAGAACTTTTCTTTCGAACACTTCCAGCTTTCGTTTTTTGTTTTCTGTCATCACCCATGTCTCGCATTTATAACATACTATCGGTCTGATAATCCTGATTTTCGATCTTCAATGTGTTTTTGGAGCGGAACACATGGGCGAGTATAAAGTAAGCTTTGTTTCCCTTTACTATTCTTCTTTTAATTTCTGGTTCTTCTGTTCCATCCGTGTTTAATACAAACTCCCAGATATGTGAAACTTTCTACAGTTTGAATATCGTCCTCTAATTCAACTGTGCGTCTGTTTCCTGCAGCTCTTGCCTCTGTTAGCTTTTTTGTCTTTTGAATATTTATTTCTCGTCCGGTCTCTTCTGCCCCTGTTTTTAATTGTGAATATATTTTTGCCGCCTCTTCTGTTCTGCGAGACATAATAAACCAATACAGATTGCCCCAATGCCATCGGCATAAGGGGCAATCTGTATTGGTTTATTTGTTAGGAGATTACCTCTTCCTATATTCAGCCTTATAACTTCGAAATTCAGGTTAAATAGTGTCGGTGCCAGCTCGTCTCCTTGCTTTAATCCTTTGACTATTGAAAAGTTTTCAGTGAGCTCATTTTGTACTCTGTCTGATGCTTTTATTAGTCGGATATATTTTTGGGACGTTAAAGCTATGCAATATTTGATATAACTTTTGTCTGTTGAGTCGTAGGCCTGATTGAAATCTATGAATATTTTGTGGACGTCAATGTCGTATTATCACGATTTGTTTCACTGGTAACGGTTCCTAGTCGGAAACCGGTTTGTTATTCCTCGACAATGTTTTCAGTTAGTTGTTGGAGTCGTTTGTTTAGTATGCAAGTAAAAACTTTGTGCACAAGAGGGTTATGCCGCGATAATTCAGTTTATCTCCTTTTTTATGGATTGGGCATATAATTCCAGTTTTCCAGTCACTAGGGATCTTTACATCATTCCAAATTTGATTCATAAGCATATGCATTTGTTCTACTAGGTATTCGCCACCTAATTTTTATAGCGCAGAGGGGACGTTGTCAGTACCTGGAGCCCATTGTCTCCCTCAATGTGATGCATGTCCATACTCTTCATTTTTTTGCGTCTATACAGCGTTCCACGTTAAGAAAATAACATTAGGCTTATGGAGATCAGTGTTGCCAAAACTCTCAGGCATGCGGTTTACTAGATTGTCGATATATTTTTCGAATTTCCATTTTCAATTAACATTTAACTGTAAAGTCAGAATAACAACTGAAGAACCACAAAGCCTTATTATCATTATGTAGTCTCAGAGAACGACATAAAATCGCTGACATACGTACACCGTATTATTTGAAGTTGCAATTAGTAATTAGATATATGCATTCCATTGCGGTCCGTTTATTTGCTTTTAAATTTTTAATAGCCGGCAAAGTGTATGATTTAACTAAGCAATATTTTCTACTGATTTCTATGATTCATGGTATATGATATTCTTACCGAAAAACAAATAAACTGTCGTTACTATAATTAAAATAAGATAAAATAAAATTATCTTTTGTAAATACTATTTATTTAATTAAAATCATTTTCCCTACTTTTCATCTCTTGTTTCGAATGGGCACTTTTGGTCAATTACGTTAAAAAACATTAAATTAATTCATGTCTATGAAAACGAAAATACAAATAATTATACAACCCTGAATCGTGCTTGTGTTCATCGTGGCATCGCTGCGCTTCTATCGTCCATAAGAAATACATGGCCCTATCTCCGCAATGTTATTTTCTTAACTTGGAACGCTCTATAGAAGAGTTTGGAAATGGGTTTTCCAGACTGATTTTATATCTTTTGGATCAATGGCTATTTGTCCTTCTTGATTTCTGCATAGATTTGTTCGGGGTTTGTATCCTTTTCTTGCATTTTCTGTATATTACCGTTCTTATATTTTCTTTTCTCTATTCGGCATATTTTATCGACCCTCCGTCTTGTTCTTTTTCTGGTTCTTCTTTACATATATTTCTTGCATTTTTGGTTTCGTCTTTGTATGGCCTTTTTACACTCGTCATTGAACCATTCTCTTTTTGTTTGTTTCTTTTTTTGCCTATGAACTTTCTTGCTGCGTCAATAACTTGTTTGTAATTGTAATTCCCATGTTCTTCGCTACATAGACTGCCTGTATTTGTCAGTGTTTGTGTTATTTCTGTCTCACAGTTCTGTCTGATATGTCTCAATTTTTGTATATCTACTTGTTCTGTTGTCTGTTCCTGTCTGTCCCTCCTGTTTCTCTGAATTCTGTATCTGTATTTTATTTGTACTAGGAGATGGTCAGACCAGCAGCATGCTCCTCTTCGACTCTTCACATTTTGTATGCTTGTTGTGGCTCTTTTGTCTATCAAGACTTGATAAATTTGGTTGGCGTTTGTTCCACCAGGCATAATCCATGTCGCTTTGTGTATGTCGCGGTCTGGAAAAAAAGTCGAGCTTATGATCATGTTTTTTCTACTGGAAAAGTTGATAAGTATATATATATATATATATATATATATATATATATATATATATATATATATATATATATATATATATATATATATATATATAAGCGGGGATCCTACAGCTTCTGCCGCTTCCCGCATTTCGATCGCCATCTTTTTCTATCTCTCCAGGTGTCTTCATCAATTGCTCTATCTTTCATGGTTTCCATAACACCTTGTATCCAAGACTTGGCTGGTCTTCCTCGTTTCCTTCTATTACTTGGATTGTATTCCATAGCTCTTTTTGGCCATCTGTTGTCGTCCATCCTCTGTACGTGTCCATACCATATTAACTGTCTAGTTTCTATTCTTTCAGAAGTTGATAAGTAATTCTCCATTTTCATTGAAATTTGATGGAGTGAATGTTTACCAATGGTTCCCAAGGAAAGTTCTTTGTTTATTTGAGCATTCATATCTCCTAGTACGCTCTTGGTGTCATTTCTCGGTGAGCTGTCGTATACTTCATATAGCTTTTCGTAAAAATCTTCAACTAGGCTAGGTTTCCTATGTATGACTCATCTTCAAAACGCTGAGCTAGATTTAGACAATGATAAGGAAAGCCTCCTATATCCCTATTTACTTATAAACTAGTCGTGAGCTGTTTCGCCGTGTGGAATTGTTCTGTTGACAACTATATATACTTATTAGGATTTTCCTGGATACAGAAAATAAAGTCACACATAGAGAAAGAATCGACGGACAATACACATGTTTTTTCATGGAAGCCATCTGTATAATCTTCCATTCTCTCATCATGCCCAGTCCAGGAATCTGGAAGCACGTACCAGCTTGTACAGTTCTAAAAGATAGGTACCATATATTTTTTGAGTCACTTGGTTGTCTCCAAAAATTGTTTGCCGCCTGCGATCTAATGAGTCGCATTACTGCCAAATATCGATGCTGTTCAGAATCAGAAGAGAATTCGAAAAACTACAAAAATATAAGAAATATATTGGAAGTAAACTTTTTTCGACACTCTCAGAACTGGTGGAGGAACACGCATACGGATATGAAAACTTCTACGAAGAAGAAATGAGATGCTACTCACAACAGAAAAATTCCAAAACAGTGCCTAAATCTACAAAAGGTATTCCAGTTTTCGAAATTCACCAGAAAAACTGAGAAGTACATACACTAATAGTAACTATAGAAAATTAGTGTCATTCCATTATATGAATAACTAGAATAAAATACAGTTTTTAGACCAGACAAACCAAAATATATTGTAGGACTTGACAGGAAAAAGTCTGCTGGGATTTTAATGGCCGTAAATATTCCTGATTAGACTGTAAAAGCCGACAACAGATTTTCTGTTCGTGATGCGACAAATTAAATGTATTAACGAAACAATGTAGCCCTCAGGATCTCTGGGATATAAACAAGAAAGTCCGATATACACACAAAGAAAAATAAAGAACCAAAAGCGAGATATCACTAGCCATAAGGTCCCATTTAAAATTATCGGCCACAGTAGCTCTTTAACGTCATGTGTTATAACTAGTTGAGAACCCTACGTCCGTTTATTTCCTCCCTCTAAATTTGACTATTATAAGTTAACTGTTCAAAAGATACGAGGGGGAGGGGACTTTTTGGCTAGCACTGTATAAATTCTTCACCAACGTTTTAATGTCATGTATTTGTTTCTGAACAATCTGAAATCAAACTGCCAAGGTAAGAGTTGACAACCAGTACACCCAAAATATCAAAATGCAGAGAGGAGTCCGCCAGGGTTGCGTGCTGTCCCCACTACTTTTCAATGTCTACAGTAAAGCGGTATTTCAAAAGGCGCTCTCAGACTCAATAGAAGGTATATCTATCAATGAAGAAGTTTTGAATAACTTACGTTTTGCAGACGATACAGTAATAATGACGGATAACAACAATGATTTACAGAACGTAATGCAACGCCTTAATGAACGCTGTCATGAGTACGGACTGAAGATAAATTTAAAGAAAACTAAATGCATGATCATGACTAAATCTGCACATGCAAATATCCAATTGACTATTGAAGATACTGCAATTGCGAGTGTTAATAACTATAAATACTTGGGAACATGGATAACATCAGATGTAGACCAAACCAAAGAAATTAAGACACGCATTGAAATAGCACGAGCATCATTCATTAAACTTAAAAAGTTTCTTTGTTGTCGGGATATAAGGTTAGAACTACGCCTGAGAATGCTTCGATGTTACGTGTTCTCTATTCTTCTTTATGGCTTGGAAGCGTGGACACTAAAACAAGTCCATCTGAATAAGTTGGCCGCCTTTGAATTTTGGTGTTACAGAAGAATCCTACGAATATCATGGATTCAAAGAATGTCAAACGTGAAAGTAACTAGAAGAATAGGAAATGAGGCGGAAATAATATTAACTATCAAAAGACGAAAACTTAGGACATGTGATGAGAGGGAAAAAATACGCATTACTACAACTTATTATGCAAGGCAAAATCCGAGGAAAGCGAAATGTGGGAAGACGAAGAATATCCTGGCTTAAGAACTTAAGGGGATGGTTTGAATGCAGTAGTGCAGAACTTTTTAGAGCGGCAGTCAACAGAGTCCGCATAGCCATGATGATTTCCAACATTCGATAGAAGATGGAACTTAAAGATGAAGAAATTTGTTTCTGATTCTAAACCAAAAACAGAACCTACAGGCTTTGATCTGTTTCCAGATCTTCTTCAAAGATCTTTTAAAGTAGACGTTTTGTGGGTATGTTGAATTAATCACAATTTTTGCTTGCAAGAGGCCAAAATCAAAATGAACTATGTCTCTAAAGTCGTCAATGACACCTTTGCAAAAATCGAATAAACTGTAACTGAATTTCGTGTTATGTAAATATCAATTCATTTGATTAGAAAACAACATAATTAAAACTCAGCTAAGCTAATATGGAAAAAAAATTAGTACGAGTTAAACAAGTTAACCTTTTGATATCAAACTGTCAAATGCAAATAAAAAATGAACATAACACACAAGCTCCATTTGTGAGTATTGACTTACATTCAAGTCAAGATTAAATGCTTGATGTGTCATAAACTTGCTCTAATTTGTAAAAAAATTTGATTTTAATAAAATAATGTTCACCTACATATACATTTTCTACGATCACTGGATAATAAATTCATTATTAAAAAATTACATCACACAATAAAATTTTTTTATTCCTACAATTGCAACTCTGTATACCAAAATAGTTCTGGCACTTCGAAAATAGTTGTGAGTTGCTAAAAGTAGAAAATATAAGGAATATATATATAGGGACAAGCAGAAGATATCGTTGCTTCTAGTGATGTAATTATTATAGTATTGTCAAATAGAAGTCGCATGAAAAATTTTTGTAATTTACTAAAGAAGCTAATTCATGTCGACCTTTAGTAATCTACAAAAGTTCGTTGTTAATCTACATTTAGACATGCAGCTTCATTTATTTAACATAATATTTTTTAGACTGACGTTTATTTTTTTACCTTCTATAGAGAATAAGGTGCACTAGAAGCAACCAAATGCCACATTTGCATGAACAGCATGAAATAGTCAACACAAATAGTAACCAATTCAGTACTGAAAAAAAGGATATTCAAACGGGATGATGTTAATAAAGTTTTGTTACGTGTGTAGAAACATCCACATTCAAGAAAAATTATACAGATTATACATAATTTGAGATTTCATTATAGGCCAATTAAGCTAGTTTTTTACTCGACACAACTGTAGAGAGGAGTTTGACAGTTGAAATGTATAGTATGAGATATAATACAAAGACTCTCATCTAGGGATTCATCAATTTTTTAGTGGCACTATTCTTAAATTAACAATCAAAACGTCAAACTCATTATTGCGCTTATAACTAAAAAACTTGTCTCTTTAGAGATTTGACGCCAACAGACAACTTTTTCAGAAAAAAAGATCCACAAAATGAGATATGCTAAATTAAAATCGGTTAAAAAATTTGTTTAAATGTACCTGAACTTGAACTCCACAAATGATTACATTCAGGAGATCAAAATCAGAATAGAAAAGGCTAGAGCAAATTTCAACAAAATGAGAAGAGTGCTATGTACAAGTGATTTAAAATTGGAACTAAGAGTTAGGTTAGCGAGGTGCTATGTTTTTTCGACTTTGTTTTATGGAATGGAATCTTGGACCTTGAATGCGACATCAATGAAAAAAACTGGAATCATTCGAGCTGTGGGTGTATAGAAGAATTCTGAAAATATCGTGTACAAAACATAACAAAATATGTTAAAAAAAAACATGTGTTTTGTATAAAATAAAAAAAACACGTTTTTTTTTCAACCCTGCTTATAAACATTTACAATAACTCATTTTGACTCTTCTTTTTAACTTTGCTTTCACAACATCTTAAGGGTTTAATTTTCTATTGGATCTAAGCGTAACAATCAAATGTATTGATCTATCTAAAAGCTGGTGAGTTAAGTAGACACTTGTATAAAAATTGTCTGTGTAGTATAGTATTCTAACCGAATCCATCCATCAATGACATAACAACTGAAGATGACGCTGAAGTACCCTACTCTGTAATGTCTTTTCCACAGTAAACTCTCAGGCTGAAGGTGTAGCCATTTTCTGTACATAATTTGTAGAGTTTTATGCCGAACTTATGTTTCTTATTTTTGATATATTGCCTGAAGACCAGCTGCCCAAGAAATGGTACCAGGGTCTCATCAATACATACATTTTTTTTGGAATATTAGCAGTTTAAAATCGGTCCAACAAACGATCGATTTGAGGTTGAATTTTGAAAAGTCGATCACCTCTTGGGCACTCAATATAGTTAGAAAAATGTAATGAACTAATAATGAAACGGTGTCAGTTGAAATACCAGGATTTAGTGCATTGAAATGAAATACCTTTAGAGTTTGTCCCGTTACAGCAGTCCATGTAAGCTGAAATTCAGCAGCAGTGACTGTTCTACACCTTTATCTTCAAATGCTTCATAACTATGTTGAAACACTACACCATTTATAATTTCATCTACGTGGCTTGTAGATTGTTCTGCACTTTTACATTTTAACTTTTTTGCAATCGGTCTTTCTTTTTCACAATCTTCCGAGTCTGACGAAGCCGAAATATAATCGTCTTCAGAATTGTCACTTTCGAATGCCACCTACTTCCTCATCACTCATATCAATGAACTCATACTGTTCTTCGACAGTATTGAATTTTTTCGCCGTACTACCAGATACAAAGGTCAATACGTTACAGATTCGAGTAACACTTTGACGGTAACGATATCTTTACATAAAATAAATGACAAGCTGTTACTGTAATAAATGACCCGTACGGTTACCGTGAAGAGTGAATCATCGGCTACACACCTGTTGGCCTTAGCGCTGAGTTAAATACAATTCACAACCGTAAATGAAGAAAAAAACATTTTTTTTAAGAGTTAATGTTAAATTATCATTATTATAGTGCATTTTTTGAATAATTTAATAAAAAAAAGACATGGAGCCTGAAATAAAAAAAATTAACGTGGCGGTTAATGTGTTAATGTTGTTAATTAACGTAATAGTGATTTAAGAAAAGGGCCATCTTGGTCCCTAAGAGCCGTAAGACCTTTTTTAAAAGTGGTGTTCGCTCAACCAGCTTTCCGAATAATCCATTCAGTCAAATAATCTGGACCAGCCTTAAATATAATAAACCGATCTGGCCGATCTTCTGTACATAATTCAAACATGATAAGACCCTCAAATTCAGGTACATTTAAACAAATTTTAATAAATAATAAAAAAGTTATTAACAATATTCAAAAACAGCGAAAATATTTCCACTAAAAAATTGATGAATCCCTAGATGAGAGTCTTTTTGTAATATCTCATAGAACACATTTCAACTTTCAAACCCGTCTATCAGTTGTGACGAAAAAAGTTTATTTGGTTGGTCTATTAGAGAAACATATAAAGTAATCCAGTCTAGAAATGACAAAATAACTAATTTCACGGGAAAATTCTAATGAAAAATATGTACCGGTCAGATCGGCCCTGTTATTTATAAATAAAGGTCAATGTAGTTTTTTGCATTATTTAATAAATGTTAATAATTTTTGCAATAAAGACCGTCAATGACCTATAAACCCTTAATAGTAAGGCCATTATGTGTCTATATAAGTTGGCAAAATTTCAAACAGGTAGGTTTGATACTTAAAGAGGTATGGTTAACCCTCCATCACTCGTACCGTTAGAAAAAATCTAACATTTTTAAATATTTCACCATAATTTTCGAAATATTGCTTCTTTTGGGTTCTGCAACCAGGAATACTCCTATGAAGACTCGTATAAGACTATTTTAAATAATGGTGGGAGTACCTATTATCTTATAGTCGGCAGCAGTTGTTGTTAGTTAGTCGGAGCGTTAGAAAAAATCTAACTACGCGAGTATTGGCGTGTGTTGATTTTTAGAGAGATCACTTAAGAAAAGTTATATTATCATATAAGGTAAGATTTTTAGTGAAATACCTATAGATTGTTGAACATCCGTTATTATAAGCGTTATTTTGGTTTATTGCAGGTAAATATGGACAAGAAAATGGAAAACCAGTTACTAAAATGGTATGAAGAGATAGACAGCGATGTGGAACCACTAGAGTCTGATAAGGACTTAAGTAATGTTCGTTCTGAACACAGTATCCACAATACAAATTCTGAGCAGTCCATACAATATCTACCCAGTGATCCTGAAGATGCTATGGAAGAAAGCGGCCAAGATGATGGTTATCCAAGATTTTATGGCAAAGATAAAACACCATGATTGAAACATAAGAAACACACTCCCAAAGGTAAGACCAAAGCTTGTAATATTGTTACGAACTTACCTGGGGTAAAAGCAAAAGGCGCTAAAACCATATTAGAATGCTGGAAATTGTTTTTCTCGGATGCTATGATCAATAATACTGTAAAATATACAAATCAAAAACTGGATATGATGAGAGTTTTTATACTCGCCCTAGGGATTATCCTGCTGTTGACTAAGAGGAAATGCAAGTATTTATCGGACTTTTGTTCCTTGCTGGGGTAAAGAGAGCACAACATTTAAATACTGATGGACTCTGGAAATTAGATGGCACAGCTCCACATATTTTTGCAGCTACTATGTCCAAGAAAAGATTTCACCAAATAATTCAAGCTGTAAGATTTGACGACGCCACTAAGAGGCAAGAAAATTCGGCAGTTGATTATCTTGCACCCAATCGAGAAATATATGAAATGTTTGTCGCTAACTGTTTATCTGAAGGACCATATCAACTACCTAACGATGCATCTAGTGTAGTAAAAAGACTTATACGACCCTTAAGTGGAACCGGTCGAAATGTAACTACAGATAATTACTTTTCCTCTGTACCCTTAGCCAACTCTTTATTGAATGATCATTGCTTGACAACGATAGGTACTTTGCGTGAAAACAAACAACAAATTCCCCCTGAGTTGACAAACGTAAAAGGAAGACCTTTATGTAGTAGCATGTTTGCATATGGTGACGATGGAAACAAGTGTGTACTTGTATCATATTTGCAAAAAAAAATAAGAATGTACTACTACTTTAACACTACACAGCGATGGTTTCATTGATGAAAACACCAAAGAGCATACCATGAAGCCAGAGATTATTACTGATTACAACCTCACAAAAGGCGGAGTGGATGTTGTTGATAAAATGAAGGCAGAATACTCGGTGACTCGATTTAGCAATCGCTGGCCGTTTACTGTTTTTTGTAGCCTACTAAATATTTCAACTATAAACAGGATCCGAAATATAACCAGAGAAAAGCCATCAGTTTCTCAAGGGGCAACTCCAACTATAAAACCAAGATGTTCTTTCTGCCCTAAAAGGAAGAAAAGGTTTACCTAAAATGATTGTACTAACTGTAAGTTGCCGATATGTAAAGAGCACACTGTTTTAACAAATTTTACTTGCCACCACTGCCTAGAAGAGGAAGAAATCTAATTTTATGCGTAATGCGTACATTTTTTTTTGAATAAATCCCCTTATTTGTTTTGTTCTAGGGTAATGTGTATATTTTTTTAGTTTACCTAGTAGTTTTTTTGCAGTTTTGTTTTAAAAAAATATAAGTTTATCGTTTTTTGTGAGTTAATAGCCAATAAACTTAACCAATAAGTACTAATGACTCATTTATTTGACCTATACCCATATGTTAGATAAAATCTAACACGCGAGTGATGGTGTAATTTTTTGAGGTGCGAGTGATGGAGGGTTACAATGTAAATACTTATTGCTGCCTATATTAGGCTTCTACAGATATTTAACAAAGAGCAATGGATTCTTGAACATTAAAACTACAAAGAAAAGTGAAAAAAATATATTAATACATTTATTATTTTTGATTCGTTGTTACAGATTGCTACTGCATATACCCTTTTCCTAGATAGAACATTGTGTTATTGTTTTTTTTTAAGAAAAATTTGTGCTGTGTTCGAAATTTTTCTGATGGGTGGTAGCTATTTTTCCAATACACGTAATTTTTTCTTAAAAGTGTAAATCAAATGTCTATCTTTATTAATAATGACAGGAGTAGATAGAACTCAATAATTTGTTTAGATATACCCTAAAAAATTACAAAGTTATTCTATTTATTTATTGCAAAAAACGTCACTTTTTAACAGCTCATTTAAAGACTTTTTGTAAAAATAATGTCGTCTTCACTTTTCTTTGTAGTATTAATATTAAGAATCCATTGTTCTTTGTTA
This sequence comes from Diabrotica undecimpunctata, assembly GCF_040954645.1. Taxonomy (NCBI): domain Eukaryota; kingdom Metazoa; phylum Arthropoda; class Insecta; order Coleoptera; family Chrysomelidae; genus Diabrotica; species Diabrotica undecimpunctata. The sequence goes on from NC_092812.1 coordinate 23,097,584, forward strand.
AATAACTGTAGAAGCATACCATCAACAGCAATAAGTGTTTAAAACTTTTGTTATTTGGGATAAATAACTTCTTAACTAACAATACAATTTGTCTTAAATTTTGCACGCTTATATAGACACATAATATCCTTACTATCCAGGGCTTATATGTTACTTACGGTCTTACTGCAAAAATTATTAACATTTATTAAATAGTGCAAAAAATGGCTCTTCTGCAATGATCTCAGCAAATATTGCAGTCATTTCAATTGAAGATAGTTTTGTGTAAAAAGAACCTGTTTTCAGGTTTTAATTAAATACTTCGCGTAATTAATGATCATAGAAAAGTACAATATACTCACAAGTAATAGTCATTACTCCTTGGTGGAATTACTTCACCTACAGAGTAATATCCACCATTACTATCTCTTTGAATATTATAGTATAAACTGTCACCCAAATGTAAATAAATAAGCATAATAATAAAAACGTTATATCACTATTCCAGGTACTGAATAAATACAGCACTTGGGCTATCCTAATTAAACAAATATAAATCTAACATTTAAACAGTTTAGGTCATTGTCTCTGTGCAAATAACTACAAGACAATACATACAAATATATAAATATGTTTTATAAAGTTGATGTATAGGAGTTATCACTATATATTTAGCATTTATTTCATAATCCGTATCAGGTTTTAATGAAATGCTGGATTTTAACGACAACCAAATAGTTGTTCAAATGGAAAAATATCAACAATATTAATTTCGGCATTTCTAGGCAAGATATTTGGTAGATGCAGACATCCCGACATACCAATGTCTTTTACACTCTTCTCAGACAAAGTAGTTTTGATTTTCTGGTAAAAGACAACAAAAAAATCAAAGAAATTGGTCTACATAAGCATAATTGAAGACGTTTTTGTGTATTTATGAAATATAGTTAAATCTAACAAATACTTCTTTGATAAACACCTCTTTTGATATTATGTATGTATAATCTTTTTGGTACAATAAAGAATGGAATGGGATAACACTTTTAGCACTTTGGCTACTGGATATAAATTTGAAGTTTTTGTCAGAAACTTGAATTACATTTTGGTGAAATTCAAAATATTTAATACTAAAAACATTCAGTGAAAGTTAATATAAATAGTAATTATGTTCTTACAAACTGTGTGTACCATTGTTAGACACAATGTTTATTTTTTTGCTTGACAGTAATGAGTGTAAAAAAAGCAGTTGGTACACAAGAACTTCTTACAGCATGCTAGACAAGATGATTTAACACGTGTTGTTTCTTTTATAGCAGTTACGTCCATTTCTATTACTATTAATTGTATAACACCTTGTACAACGACCTCTGTTCCACTTCAGAAAGTTTGTGATTTCTTTCTTGGTTAACACGACAATCATCCAAATTTTCATCTGAAGATTTTGACCACGAAAAATTTCTGAGGCGATTTCTTCTCTAAATTTAGTGACGTTTACTGATAAGTAGATGAGTAGGCTTGAAATATATGAGAACGTTGTGGACATCAATGTCATTCCCAAGATTTGTTTAGAGTTTGTTTCACTGTAAATTAGCTTTAGATCTTCCTTGTCGGAAACTAAAAATATTTTCAGTTAGTTGTTGGAGTCGATTGTTTAGTATGTAAGTAAAAACTTCGTGTGTTGTATACAAGAGGGTTATGCCGCGATAATTTTCGCATTTCAGTTTATGCCCTTTTTTTATATATTGGGTATATAATCCCTGTTTTCCAGTTGATCTTTTCACCATTCCAAATCTTGTGTATAAGCATATGCATTTATCCTACTAGGTGTTCGTCACCTAATTTATATAGCTCAGAAGGTACCTTGTCAATACCTGCAGCCTTGTTATTCTTTTGTCCCCCTATCGCTTGTTTTATCTACATATATTTTTGGGGTCTCCCTCAATGTGATTCATCTCCATATGCTCTTCATTTTCTTGCATCCCTAGGAGAGTTTGGAAATAGGTTTTCCAGACTGATTTTATTTCTTTTGGATCACTGGTTATTTGTCCATCTTGATTTGTGCATAGATTTGTATCCTTCTCTTAAATTGCATAGATATCGATATGATTCCGTTATATTGTTGCTTTAGAGATTTTCTTCCAGTATAGTGAATAACCATTATGGTCGTAATATGCCATCTGGTCAAGGAGTCTCAAACTACTCCATCAGAATTTAGAAGTAAGTTATAGGAGCCTAGATGCGCATTTAAAAACATCAGAACTGTGTTCACCAAATGTACACACAGCTTGAAACATTAACACTTCATGTGACCAAGTATGACACACACAGTTTCTGGTAAACATCAACTGTGTACCAGAAATGGTACACACAGTAGCCAAAGTGTTGGGATAGAAATTTTAAATATACATATATATGATAACCCCTATACATAAAAAATAGGATGAAAATTTTGGATAACATGTCAGGAAACTCGACTCAATGGATCACAAAATTTTTTATCTATGCTAGTATAATACAACAAATTGCTTACGATACAATGAATTAGTCTTTAATCTTCGAGGCTGTCTTTGGAGGTCATGAACTACGACAATAAAAACAAAATTTAATAGAGTTAATAGAAATAATTTTGTATTAACATAAAAATGAATAGAATGCACTGGAAATGTGTTTTTATGATGTTTAGGTAAATGCATAAACAGTACATTCTATGAAATAGGTAATAAATAGTAAACAGACGAACACACAGATCCACATGTATACACACATACACAGTGTGGACAAAAAATAATGTAATTAGTCTACATTTTAAATTCTGTTTTCCAAAAATAAAATTCTAATAGTTTTTTCTCACCATAAAATTAAATGATGTCAATTAGAAAAATACTGGGTGAACAATTACCGGATTCCACAATTATTTTGTGATTAGAAACTGTGTCTAAAATATGCCCCAAATATATCCGTAACACATTTCTGTGTTTCAGGATTCCATAAGTATGTATAACACAGTGTGTTTGAAGGCCATGTTGCCATATTTGTTAAAGGAATTTAAAAGTTGATGTGTCTCTGCGTTTTTTATAATTTTCTAATACATAAGGACACAAACAATTTTATTTCAGAACTGGTTTCAACACTGTATAATTTCAACATGATACCCTTTAATACTCATAATAAACTCAACATGATGCCACAATGAAGTGTGTAAATTCAATCTGCCTAATCCTGATTTCTGGCAACATAGGCAGAATTGACATTATACATTTTTTATTTAAGCTCTATTCAGTTTTATCTAGCAAAAAATACTTATCCAAAGCACATGACGACAAAGGGTATTTATAGTTATTTAGATAATAAAGACTATTAAAACAAAGAAGATATTGAGGTATAAAATTGTAGTAACATGTGTAAGTTACCACAATTTATGAAGTTACAATAATATAGGGATATGTTACACATGTTACCACAAATATAGCTACACACACACACACACATACACAGAGACATGTATATATATATTTATATATATACATATATATATATACATATATATTATATATATATATATATATATATATATATATATATATATATATATATATATATAATTATATTGGACTTTCATATATACTTACATACTTTTTTGAGTGTTTCTGCAGCTGAAGGATTGACAACTAAATCCTATAATTAATGCTGTTTTTTAATTCTACTAGAGCCATAGCTCCTTCTATTTCATCACTTGAAATCTCTTTACTTTTTCCACCTTGAACACAAACTAATACAGAGGGGCGATCCTGTTTTTCATTAAAGGTATGTGCTGTTTCACACCTCCTCTCAGGTTCAGGATAAGTCTCATCTCCCCAATTTATTGGTGAGGCTAAATCTATAGTTGATTCCCAGAGATTCTGGTTCTGCACAGCTTCTCTTAACCAACGTTTTTTAGGCAATTCTGAAGGTGTTCTTTTTGGCGAAGAGTGTAATTCTTGTCCTAAACTACTGGCATTAAAACTATACTCTGTATCAGACTTTGGTGAGTTTTCAATATCATCCATTAAACTGGATTTTGAGCTACTGGAAAAGAAGGAGGATCTTTCTAAACAACAAGCTGAGTCATCTTGCTGAAACATGGATTTTTTTGGTGTTGTGTCAAAATTTTCTTTCGCACTAGAAGATGTATTTCTTCTGCAATAAAAAAGTAATCTCATTAATTACATATTTCAAAAGTACTTTCAGAAAAACTTTTTTTATCCTAACTTACTATATATAAATTTTAACCTATTAACTCATTTTCAGTTAAATTTTACTGCTCAAAACGTAAATAATGAGATCCAATAGGAATACACAAACTAACTAACTAACTCTGCAATAAACAAACAACACTTTTGGGTTTTTCCTGAATTTTTCTAAAGTGTCCAAAAATCATTGACAAACATCCTCTCTGGCATGCTTCTGATCAGCTGAAATAATGAGAACTGTCTTTCAGTTAATTTTTTCATAGCTAAAACATTGGATATAATGAAAACCCTGTTTCCCACCATTTGACACAAAGACCCTTAGATCTTTTCCAATGATATTGTGCACTTTTCTAATATTTTCTTCTGCTGACAGGAATTGAGGGGCATCCGCTATGTTTATCTTTACAGGTTTTTCTTCCATACTTAATCTTATGACACCATTCAGGCCACCAGACCAATTCAGGCCTGAATTGGACAATGATAATTATGAAGTGGTGGTATTCCTTGATTTAAAGAGCTTTTGATACTATTTATCATAATTTACTTCTCACTAAATTAGAAAGCTATAGTGTTGGAGGAAATGTTCTTGAAAGGTTTAAAGATTACTAATTGGATAGAAAGCAACAAGTGAGGATTGATGATATTATTTCTTTTGAAATTGGTGTTAATATCGAGGTACCTCAAGGTAGTGTCTTAGGACTCCTTTTGTTCATATTGTATTTAAATGATATAAAATTGTTTGTTAAATGTGATTTCTTTAATTTGTATGCAGATGACACCCTACTTGCATGTTTTCATTCAAACTTGGAAAATGCTGTATCTAGAATGAATTCAGCATTACAGTCTGTTAATAAATATTTAAAGATCAACAAACTATTAACTGTTTTAAAGATGAAGGCTATGATAATAACTACTAAATATAAATACTCAAATATTGATATAACTACTATTAATCTTCAATTTGACAATGATAAAATAGAAATCATCACAACAATTAAGTATCTTGGTTTTCAATTGGATAATTTATTGTCTTTTATGATTGTAATTATATATAAAAGAAGATTTTTAACATGTTGCCCGTCGTAGAGGATTTTGTAATACTTTCCGTTCACGCCATAGTCACAGAGACGGCATCACAGTAACATTAAAATTCTCTGTCAAATAGACCTCGCTGGCGTGCAGAGCAATTTTTTTCTCGGTCAGATAGATAGAGATGGCAGGCAACATGTTAAAAAATGTATATGTTTTTTCAAGAATATCTAAAAATTTGTTAAATTTAACTAAAATTACAGTTATTCAACATACACGATGTAATTATTCAACCTCACTTCGATTTTTGCTCATCAGTTATTTTTTATTCAATTTAAATCGTGATTTTATTATGCTGTGATTTATTATGCGGAATTGTGATATTCACAATTACCCTACTCGAGGTAATTGCAATTTACACATTCTGAAAACAACAAGGACAGCTTCAAGAAAATCTTTGTTGTTTAAGGGTTTTGATCTTTTAATAAGCTTCCTCAAACAGTTCAAAGTTGTTTATCAGTAGTAGCACCAATAGTTAGGTAGTTGTTTCTTATTCATGTTTTTATGGATATTGATTTGTATGTTTTATATTTTTAACGACTGTAAGTACTATACTTAAAGTGTAATTGTGTATATTAATGACTTCCCTATTTTTGAATAAATAAACATTTTCATGACACCATCTTTTCACTACATATTAAGACACAGTAACAGATAACTGCTTTTTCAAAAAATATTAATTTACATACCTTTGTTCTTTTGTATCCATATTAACACTGACACACACCTCAGCTGATGGGCTTACATGCTGTAATGTCACTGACACAAACTGGAACTTGCTAATCCAGGGGGTCAACATATATGTACATCATGTAGCTTTTTATTAAGTATAAATTTAAAGTTCTACCTAACTTGGAACTAGGTCAGAGGTGGACCATAGGGATACAACCTCATACATGGTCTCAAAATATATACAATCAACTCGTTAGTAATCACAGATATAGGTAATTATATAAATTTGAGATCTTATTAATTTTATGCACTGTTTAAATATATATTTATTGTGAATGTGTTTTTTAGATAATAAAGTAAAATGTAATGTACTTACTTATCCCATTGTAGCAACCATTCTTTTACTTCTGCATTATGAGTTTCATCATACTTTTTATTAAGATTAGGTTCAGGTTTAGCATTCAGCCTTTTAAGAGAGTAGTCTGGATGATCTTGACAGTGGCGATTGGCATGTGTAAATGTTTTAGTACAGTTAGGAGCTGCACAGATAAACGGTTTTTCACCTGTATGCAACCTTTGGTGAGTTTTTAGTTGTCCTGACTGGGCAAATTTTCTTGTGCAACGAGGGTAGTCACATCTATAAGGCCGTTCCCCTTAAAAAATGTTCATTAAAAAATTTTTAAACATATATATATTTATATGTTTATATATTTATTGTTTCATTTAAATGGACAATATATTGAATTAAAATAATATTTATTTTTAAGCACCTAATTCTTTTCAATTTTTTGGTTACATGTTCATACACCTGTTTTTAGTATAGATGATCAGAGGATCATACATACTTATTTCATTGATTTACAATTTAAAAAGATCTAGCGGTAAATTTGACCTAGCTGCAGACATTTAAACATGGAGTATGAAAGTAAGTAGGTATTTAAAGTTCATTTGCCCCTACCTGTATGGGTCCTAAGGTGGGCTTGTAAAGACTTTTCCCTAGGAAAAACTCTTCCACAGTATTTACATTTAATTGAACTAGGAGAAGTGGATCCCTCCAAAATCAGGGTATTTAATAAATCAGCATTGGGTCTACCTCGTCTTGTTTCTGCTAAAGCACTTCCTTTGTCTACTGAGTTCGGGCATTTTACTTTTAATATTCGATCGTCGGGAGTTAATTTTATACCGCTGTCCTCTCTAGTTCTCAACTTATTTCTTTTCGGTGTTTGAAACATAGTTTTAAGTTATGCATTCAACTTTTAACTTAATTTATTAAGAACTATCACAACCAACGTCCACAACAAGCCAATCAAAACAAACATGCACCAAATCATATGCAGATGTCGCTACAAAATGGAGGGAATTGGTGTTACGTCAAATTTGAATATTTCTGCAGATATTGCCGTTTTATTTTATTATAGTGTAAATATTTATGTGTATATATAGCTGTTGTGTTTAAAGTAAAAAATATTTCGCTAAAATGTATATTTTATACAATATATAAAATGTAGGCTTACATTTTATATTATTGAGTTTCAAATTTTCTCCGAAAGAGGATGAGGTACCCAATGAACATTACAGTGTTGCGCAATTTTCAATAAATGACGAATTTCGCTTAGAAACGTGCTTTTGATTATTTTCAAAGGTTACTGTAATATAAATAAAACATTCATAAAGTGACCGACTTGGAGACGATTATGTGTGGAAATGTAAATTATGATGAAGATACACGTCTATCCAGCATAATTCTTTTTTTACCAAGGGTCACCTAAGCCCAGAACAAATAATAATCACAGTAATTAATAGGTTTAGCCCAAACCACAAACAAAATATTGTCTGTAGTCTGTACTATCTGATTTCACTTAGTTTGAATTTTAATGTCAATATGTATTTGATGTTTCCTTTAAATTTTGTACGTTACTTTAAGAAAATATTGAAACTCTGGCAACACTGTAACTATGAGCTGTAAGTTGCCTACTTTTGGCACAACTCGGCGATAGAAACTGTAAACCAGCCATTGTATAATCAGTTTATTAGAGTAAATGCGTAGTTACAATAAATACCTTCATATGAAAAAAAAAAAAATGATTTTAACCATATAAATATGAAAGTTGCGGCGAAGCTGCAGCTGGGTAGAACACTTTGACAAGCTGCTAAATTTATAGGATATCAACAACAAAAACTTAATAAATAATGTGCAGGCGGTAGGAGGGCAGGACGGCAGGAAATTAATGACATACTTATTGTAGACCCATAAAATTAAAATCCGGAAATGAAAGAATTAATAAAACAGTTAAAGAATAACAAATCTCCTGCGAGAAAATGGTATCTCAGTAGGAATATTAAAAGTGGCAGTACAAACCGCTCAGTAACTCTATAAAGCAATAGTGGACCCAGGAAAAACTGTCGAACGAATGGAAAAACGGTGTGATGTGCTATTTCCACATAAGGACGATAAGATTTATACCAGAATTACAAAGGAACAGCTCTCTTAGACCCTTCGTATACGATTTTGTTACTTATAAGGAATTAATTAAACGCATATGAAAATGACGTAATAGGGGAACACCAAGCCGGTTTTAAGAAAGGCAGAAATGATCATATTTTCGCAGTTAAACCTTTAAGGTCTGCTCCCATAAGACCACATGTTTTTTTGTCCTTTACCTAGAAACACATATTTTACAAACCACTTCGCCTGGGGCTACCAATCTTTGCAGTCATTTCTTGAATGATACAATACACAATATGAACCACCTTGAACAATTGATTGATCGTTTTCGTAGAGCATTACCAAGTATTACTATTTTGGTATATTTACATGATATTATTATTCAATTTAGCTCGTTTGAAAATCGTATTAAAGATCTAGCTAATGTGTTTCAAAGGTTACAAGTATTTAAGTTGTGTGTAATTACAGCAAAATGTATTTTTGTGTGCTCTTCTGTCAAATATTTATGGCATCTTTTGACGCCCAATGGAATCGCTCCTGATACTGAGAAGAAATCAACAATTGCTGAAATGCCTATTCCACGCAATGTTAAACATATTTTATCATTTTTACAAACTTGTAGTTGGTTTTGGCGTTTTGTGCCATACTTCGCATGCATATCCAAACCTCTTTCAGATTTAACTAAGAAGAATGTAGCATTTGCTTGGAGACCGGCAGAAAACTAGGCTTATGAAAGTCTTAAAAGATTGCTTATGCAAGCTCCTATTCTGCAACAAGCGACTTTTACAAACTCTTTTGTAATAAAAACGTACGCAAGTTATACGCAACGGTGACAACGGACCCCAATTTGTTAGTAAAATAATGCAGCAGTTTATATACTGCCTAGGTATTCAGCAATCACTCATCCCTGTTTATCACCCTGCCTCAAATCCAGAGGAACGAAAAATAGAGATCTAAAGATTCAGATTTCCATATTAGTTCAAAAGGACCATACTAAATGGGATGAAGTGTTACCCAGTATTCGTTTTTCCATGAAAACACTACCAAGTTTAGCTACCGTTTATTCCCCGGCATATTTACATTTTTCGCGAGAGCTATGTACGCCCACAGATGTGCATAAAGACTTACGAGCTATTATCGCAAATGAAGCGGTTAGTCCTGAGATAACGCCTTACTTGCGCAGACATACTAAAAGTGTTATTAAGTGCGCAAGAAAATAATGCACCCTGATGTATCGATTGGAAAGTATCATGTGTCTGCTCTTCATCCTTTTGTGGAAGATGATTCCAATTCAACACCTCTTCATGAGTTGCGTAGTAGAGGTCGACCTTCAACCACGTTGCAGAAAGATGTCGCAGATAAAACCAAAGGCGCTATCCAAAGTCAACTCAGCAATCTACAAGTTCTGGCTCCACAAGTTCTGGTGTACCTTTAAGCACATCCAGCAACCCCAGAAGTACCTCTTTGCCTACAAAGAATGATTGTTTCATTCAGAGACCCAGACGTTCCAAACGTCCTAAGCGCTACCAAGATACTCATGTATGATGCCCGAGGTCTGTTCTAACATCTTGAGAATAGTTAGTTATTTTGTTTTATATAAGACATACTCTACGTCTGATCCAAAGGGGGGCGTTGTAACACAATTAATATCTATCATCACTGCCACCCTATGACGTAGGGTGGTATGACCGGATGCTGTCAATTGATATTCAGCCATTAAATTGAAAGCTATGAACATAACGTTTTGTTGTAACCTATTTTTAAGAAGTTATTGTTCTTTTCGGTAATTATACCGTTCACAGTGATGTGCATTTTATTTATTTCAACTTATAGTTGCTACTAGTTGTATTTACAGTGTGGTTAAAGTACCAGATACGAAGAAACCCGAAAATAATCTTATTCCGGTCGTGTACCTTACACCTTATAAGCTACCACTCCTTATAAAATTATTTAATTAAGAAAAATATGTTTAAAGATAAACCCATATAGTTTTTGATAGCAACAAATATTTTTCGTCATAAAATTTATGTAATCCGATATTTTATGTACAAAAAGCATGCCTATAACTATTAAACAAGATACATTTTTTGGAAATATTAACACCAAATCTAGGTTTATAACATCCTTAACGCAAGCTCTGCAAAAAAGTAATGTTATTGCGAAGCAGGCAAAAGATGATGCAGATCTCCCAATTATTAAAACGCCTCTTGTTATTTCATGCCAACGTGTCGTTATTGTATCCGAAGATACAGATGTTTTAGTTTTAATTGCACTAACTCCCAGCAATAAACAATTTTTTTTGCCTTAATTAGGGAAGCAGAATAAAGAAAATAAAGTTTATTCATTAAAGGGCTTCGACTATTACCCATTTTGTAAAGAGAATATTTTACTTCTTCATGCTAAGACAGGTTGTGACACGATATCGTGTTTTGGATCGCGAAAGAGCCATGGCTCCTTTTGCCTGGTTCCGTTTGTACATAATGCATCGAAATTTAAAAAAATTTTTCTCCGTGTAGACATACTCTTACCAGCATAAAAATATAAAGGTAGGATTCGGTAAGCATGATTATTTCCAGCAATATCGATTTTTTAAAATAAAATAGTAATTGCATTAAAAAAACAACACAAAAAAGAACTCTAGATGAAGTATTTCAAAAATATAAAACAAAAAATTATTAATTTTTGTGCTTACCTTGAAAATCTCCAATAAATAAATCTGCAGCAAATGGAGGTGTGTTGTCAAATTAATTTTACTATTCAGTTAAAAAATATTTAATTGCTTCCTTTTGCCCAGTAGGTTCTTTTTGTGTAGATATCCCCTACATAGCTGTTTATGTCTTCGTTAGTTCTACTGGTTTTCTAGCAATTCGTTTTATAAAAGTATTTTTTTCTATCGCTTTTTGGCATCCCTTCGGTGTCGGATACATTTAAATATTTAAACTAAATCAAATGTTTTGCTTTCTTTGCTCTAATTTGCTTGTTTAATATGTCTTCCTTTCAACTTCTCTGACATCAACTCCATAATATATATATTTTTGTACGTTTCCATTTTAGCTTTTTCTACAGCTACTTTCGCGTTTTGGCGACCTTATAAATTTGAAGATCTTGTAGTTTCTTTATAAACTTTTCTGTTTTCTGTTCCTTATTGGAGTTCGTTTGACTACCACCTTATTCGCAAATTTTTTTCCTGAAATGTTTCAATAGCAATATTTTTACTAATATTAGAAATATTTTTCTAAATATTATTACGACTTTTTTTTACGTTTTAACTAATTTTTTCTTCTCTGACTACACGTTTTTTCTCACCTTCTAACATCCACCGTTTGAGTTTTTGTAGCATATTTTGGTTTCGTTTCGCTTTTCTTCTTCAAAGTTTAATCAGTGTTCAATAGAACAGAAAAATATAAAAAATCATACCATATTTAAAGCTTAGTGTTTTAAAAATATATATTTTTGCTATTCTATTACTACATTAAATAATTATTTGGTTATTTGGTAAAACTCTCAGTCGGTGTACAATTAACAATTGAAACACAATTAATATAAAAATCAACTATAAATTAAACTACTAAAAAATAACTAAAGATTAACCATGGGAATATTTTCAGTGTTTGGTTCGAGAGGTAAGAGCCATGCACAATTTTTGTATTTCGCCAACAAAACCTTAGATACCATGTTTTCATCCATCGTAGACATTGCGTGGAGGAGTTTCAGTTGAAAGTGCTGAGATTTTTCTAACTTTTCCGTGGGTATTGTTTTTTTCAAATAGTTTAAAACCTTTTGTTGCTTGTCTTTGTGGAATAATTTTACTGCTATCAATATAGAACCTGTCGCAACTTCACTAGGGCAAAAGTTAGAGAATTCCTCAAAAAGTGTTGAAAAGTCTAATATAAAATAAGTGGATGTGTAGAGTTTCTGAAATAAAAATATTATATGAAAAGACTGATATGCTTTTGTACGCACTTATGATTAAAATACTTTTCTTTTCCATTTTTTTTAAATATATATGTTAAATTCAGATAATAAGGTAGCAGAAAAGGACATGCTGACAGTTGACCTAATCAAGTATGGTAGCGTTAACCGATTAAAGCCCGAATTTTTTTTCTTCGAAAATTGTCGATTTTTTTTAGTTAATCCCCAATGAGTTAAATTAAACCAAAATATTGATTATTTTCAAAAAAAGTTTTGTAGTTTTTTCAAAATTGCATGTTGCCAAATGTCACGCTGATTCTTGTTTTAATTGAAATAATATGATTACAGTAAAAAGTTTAATCAAAGTTTATCATGCGAACTTGCTTATTATAAACGGAAGAATAAATTGGTTTCAAATAAAAAAGAATTTTTGTTTGTTGAAAAACTGTTATAAATAAATAGTTTCCCGTGATAAACTTTGGGTAAATTTTTTACTGTAGGGGAGAAGGGGGCTCCTTAAGACAGGGGGCAGCTTCAGACTTTGATATTGTAGGTAAATTTAAGGACTCGGGTTGGCAACACTGACATCAAACATTCCATTACTACTCGCACTATTGTAGTTCAGTCTGTAGAACAGTACAGTAAAGGGTTCATGTCATAAAGTGAAAAGTTAGTTTTTGGTGGTTGAAAGTAAAATTTTTGGATTGAAGGTAACATGAGTTTTTTATTAGAAGATAAGACTTAGAATAATTAACATTGCTACCAGTTTTAAGTCCATTAAGAACACATCGAGTGGGGCACCTTCAGACAAAAGGGTATGGGACACTATCAGACAAACGCAGTGGAAAATAGAGACACCTTTTTTGAAATAACGTGCTTAAAAGTTATATATATTTATTATTAGTTATTTAAAAAGGGTTTCTATTTGTTGCAGATTGTTTGAAGATGTTAATAAATAGGAAGAAAGAAAAAAAAAGGAAATTTCGATGCCGAATCTATGAAAGAATGTGTAGCGGTAGCGGCCATCCTAGATGGGGAATCGATAAGAAATGCTGCTAAAAGATTTTGATTAAAATATAAAACTGTTGGTATGTACGTTTAGAAGTTTAGGGATAACCCAAATGGCGAACATGATATGAAATTAAGAAACGATACTAGAAAGGTTTTTAGTGACAAACAGGAAGACGACCTTAAGGCATATTTGTGTTCAAAATCTTTTATGGTCTTAACAATCTAAAACTCGAAAACTAGCACATGAGATGGCCAAAATAAACAATATTGACTGTCCTAAAAACTGGGAAGCTCCAAGAATGGCAGGAAAGGACTGGCTATACGGTTTTATGAAACGCCATCCAAGATTATCTCTCTGTGCTGCTGAAGGATGCAGTATTGCACGTGCAATTTCCTTTAACAAACGTAATGTGAATGCTTTTTTTAATAATTATGAAAAATTAATCAAAAGATACTCAGAACTCTGTGACTCATCCAGGATTTGGAATGTGGATGAAACAAAAACTGAAACTAACCAAGAACCTTCTAGTGTGATTTCACAAAAAGGCCAAAAACAACTAGCAGCTGCTGTAAGTGGTGAGAGAGGAACTCTGGTTACTACAGTTTTGTTTATAAATGCAGCTGGAAATATAATACTTCCTGCTCTAGTATTTCCGAGAGTGCACTTCAAGAGCCACATGATAAATGGAGCACCAAACGGGACCTTGGGTTTGGCACATCAGTCAGGTTGGATGACCACTTCCAATTTCGTTCATGTGATTAAGAACTTTATAAAATGTTCAGGTTCCTCTGAAAAGAGAAGAATGATTCTAATTTGCGACAATCATAAGCCACTTGTCAATTGAGGCAATAGATCTAGCAAGAGCTAATGGCGTGCACATTCTAACAGTTCCACCCCATTGTACCCACATGATGCAAACACTGGGTGTAGGATTGATGAAACCTTTTAAAACATATTATAATGCTGCAATCGATTCATGGTTGAAGTCTAACCCAGGCCAACGTTTTGGAATCTATCACGTGGCCGCATGTGTTGGAATAGCACATGGCCGTGCCATGTTACCACACAGCATTATAAATTCTGTCAAAAAAAGAAGTTTGGTCAGTGGGAGACCTAATCCTCCAGACGAAACTCTTCCTGATGAACCTCTAACATGCCAACTAGCTGCAAGTCTACCAACTTTAGAACCTGAAAAACCACCCTCATCTTACCAAATTTCAAGCGAAAACTTTCAGCAACCATTAGACACTCCATCAACATCAAGCTGCCAAAACTCTAAGCCTATGCCCTCTCAACAGCCTGGCTGTTATTTAACTCCTGAGGAGATACGAGAATATCCAAAATCGAAACTCAATACTAGCTCCAAGAAACCAAGAGAAAAGGGGAAAAGCAGAATAATAACTGACACCCCAGAAAAGCTTCTTCTGGCAGAAAAACATATCAATAAAAAAACAAAGAAAACCACCAACTCTAATGCTGAACGTACTAAATCTACGAAAAGAAAAATACTTTTTGAAAATGAATAGAATGAGAAGACAACTGAAGATGAAAATGGCAAAAATGCTGATGATAAAGTATTAGAAGAACCACAGCAAAATTTTGACAGAAGTGAATTGAAAATTGAAGATTTTATGCTGGTTAAATTCGGGACTGTAAAACAAAAAGATGTGTACTATGTTGGGAGAATCATTGGTAAATGTGATGATGGGGATGTTGAAATTTCATTTTTGAGAATGTCATCTAAAGTAAACTATAAATTTTTCTACCCCATCATACCAGATATCTCTAGTGCTTCTTTATCAGAAATTGTAGCCCTTTTGACAACTCCTTCTGAGCAGGGTATGAAGCGACAGAAATCATTATTGTCTTTTTCAGTTTCATTGGAAAACTTCAATATGCATTAGGGGTTTGATTAAATATCATAATATATTTTTAAATATTGTAATAAATAATTTCTAAAACATTTATATGAGGTTGTCATTTTTCCAATTGTGTCTGAAGCTGCCCTATTCCCCGTCTGAAGGTGCCCCTAAGTGGGGCACCTTCAAACGTTTTTGAAAAAGTGGTTTTGATTTTTTTTACAAATATAGGGTTTAATATTAAAAGCATATATACAGTGAAAGTTGGGTGAACAATGTATTTTATAAATATTTTCTTTCTTTATTTGGTGAGGTATTTAGAGTGATATGGCAGTTCAATTTTTTATGTCTGAAGGAGCCCCACTCTCCCCTAATGTTGTATCATCTTACTCTTTCGATTAAAATAAGATTTAGCTTGTGGGTAAGAAATAAACAATGTGTTTCGAATGTCAAAGTTAAGACATTTGTCAAGTCTATATATTTTAAATCGACTGATGAAATATAAAATCAAAATGGACTTGCGGATTTTGAAATGAACTTAGGCTTTCACGTCTTATTTTTGGTTTTTTTAATGCGATGTCTAACCTATTAAAAAATGCTCTCGAAAAACATTAAAATCGGCCTTTTTTGGCATTGTTAATTGTTTATTTGCGTTTTATGTTTAAAGTAACGGCGTTCCGGTCCAATTCGACCACTGGTTCCGTTCCTATTTAGAGCAGCTGCATCAAAAATACGAATTGCCGTATTGATTGCCAACCTTCTTAGAAGTGATAACAACTAAAGAAAAAGAAGAATACTCACCGAACCTGGTCCAATATCTAGTTCTAAAAAGAAATATTCGACAAAAAATACTGGTTCTATATGTGGAATGCGGTAATCTAATAACTTCATTATTTTTTTTTCCATGTGAATCATTTGTTGAGTTATATATTTTTCCGAGAGCATCATTAAAATATCGAATGGCTAAAACAAGTGATAAAGTATTAAAAGTCAATAATAAAAATTTAGGCAAATACTATTTCAAACCATAGTTATTTGTAAATAAAGAAGAACAATGTCATTTTTGAATGGTAAATGTATAGGTTATACTATACTATACATTGATATATATATATATATATATATATATATATATATATATATATATATATATATATATATATATATATATATATATATATATATATTGCAATTAATCTCGAAAGAGACAAATAGTTGTTATTGATATATATAAATTAAAAATTGCAGAATTCATAATATAATACATATAATCAAAATGAACTTTTTAAAAGCTTTCTCTCTTTATATTTGAAGCATACAACATAAATATGCATTTTAAAAACATCCCAACACTGCCAAACCGAAATATTTTGTTACACGGGTGACATTTGCTGCTATATTCAGCTTTCATCTTAATTTTTCGTTAAAGAACCAAAGTCTAGTTTCACCAAATCTAGTTTCTTTCAATTTTATAATTAATAAAAGAAAATACCCTAAAATTATCTATTTTTAATTTTGAAACAAATGCAACCCAATCTATTACTAGTTTTGTAAAGATATGTGTTGTAATTTGTTTATATATTAAGTAATTAAGTAGCTCACCGTCATAGTCTGTCCTGACATCTTAGACGCTAACCAAAGGCAACTAGCAGCCACTAATTCATACATACTTTCTGGTAGTTCTATTAAAAATAATATTCTATCAAACATGTTTACACTGCAATACAGTATTTCTTCACAAAGATGATAAAAAGCCTACAACATATCAAGAATTGGGTATCAATTATTTAACAAATATGGAAGAGAATGGTAAGATGTGGTATTTAAGGTTTTAAGTTCAGTAAAAGGAAAGTTTATATAGTAAGTGAATCGTCTTTATTTTTAAATCATCATTTTTATGAATAACTGAATAAATATTCAATGGTCGCATATTAGCAAAATCCTTTACTTATAAACGGTGAGATTGTATACAATATAAGATTATGAGCTCTAGCTTCATTGATTAGATCAATGTTTTGAATGTGACTGTCTATTCAGTGTATTCAGTAAAGGATTTTCTTTAGATACCATACTGAAAATCACAAATCTCTTAGATACTGGAACAGATCCGAAGTCATCCAATCCGAATCATGTTAGGTACTCAACAACTCAACAACCAACTTGTGGATTTATCAATTCTTCATCTAACTTCCAGCTGCATTGAAACATATTTTGATCGAAACCATCTGTCCCCGTTCTGCTAAAACCATGGATCTAACCTATTTGCGAACTTTTTCTGCGATAATTTTTGATTTTGTCTTGGGCACAACAGGAACAGGTGCTCATGACAGTTTTAAATACAGTCAGAAGTCACTTTATGTTGCATTCGTAAACGTTGCCGACGAAATTTGAGATTTTTTGAACAACTGAAGAATTTTGAGAGATGATGCAAATGCAGTACGGTAGGTTATATTGTCGCTAAACAATTTGCCGAGGGCTTGGCTGGCTGGGATCTATTAGAACCTCTCGATACATCTTAGTTATGTCAGCAGAAGCAATATATGTATGCTGACGAAATCATAAAATAATAGAAAGAAGATCACTCTGAACAATAGGACCCACCATTGAAGATCATTGACTGATTTATTTAACGTAGAGGAAGAAGAACCATTGAATACTATTTAAAGTTTGGTAGTAGAACTTTCTTCCTTTAAAACCGAGTGATGAGGTAAAAAATAATTGAACTCTTCAATTGTATTAGAAGGTGACTTAGACACATAACCCATATCGTTGTAATTTTGCATACATTGACAATATTTTTCCTTAAGAAGACGATTGGATAAAAGTCCTCGTTCAAGTTTATAGAATTGCTTTGCAGCAGTATGCCTTGAGTCCCCTAGACCCTCAGGTGACTCCTTAAAGGGAACAGAAACAATAAATCTACCTTCATTCTTTCGCTTGAAAGTTGAGATACAATGCTCCTCACATGTTTGTTTTTTCCCAGAAAGAAAATTCTTATTGGAACGCTCTTCAATTTCCCAGGATTTGGAAAGGGCATTCGGAATTGAAAGAAATATTGCACTGAATAGTATGACCAGAATGTGGAAGTGGACCAGAAATGATCCAACCAAACCTTTTCTTTTAAAAAATTGGCATTCCTTTCCCCAATCGTATTTGCCCTACTAGAAGAAGATCCCAAAATGCACCTGATCCAATGAGAATATCAATCTTAGACGGTTTGCCAAATGATGGATCAGTTAAACGTATATTTTGAGGAGTGTGAAGACTGTTACTATCAATGGAAAAAGTTGGAAGCAAGTTGAATATTTTCTTTGATACCAAACAAGACAGTGGCAGAGAGAAATCTGAAATTCGTAGCAATGTTACCATTGAGACCCAGTATGCATTCTAGTGTACATGTCGAAAGTCAAAATTGACAATAGGTAGGACAAGGGTATAGTTTCAACATTTTGACTGCGACTTTATCCTCCATCCATTTTTCCATTTATCCAGTTCTTCTGGATGTTGGATGTGAATTTGATATTTCATAATGGTTCTTTTCATTTTAGTGTTGAAAACTTTTACGATTGGGTGCCATTCGAGTAAATTGTACATTCATCCGATGAATAGTTTACAACAGCAAACACAACTCTATTTTGGTTAACGAACAAAATTCAAACCTGTATTTTTAGTAGTAGGTTAACACATCTCGCCCTGTCCATTTTACTGACGCCAAATCTGCCCAAAAAATTAACTGGGAGTACTTCCTGTTCTCTATCGAGTGATGTTTGAAGATTATCCTGAAATTTAATTTCAATTATTATTAAGTATAATGCCCATAAAAATATCAATTAATAAAATTAGCACAACACGGAGAAATATCAGTTTTCAGACAAATCTTTCTCTGTCTAAAGAACCTTTTGACAAAACATCAAAAATAAAATAAAGATTTACTTTTACATATACACACCGTAATACACCTGCATACAAAACATGTTGCATACTATCAAGACAGGTTTAATATACTACTTCCATTAATATAATAGCAAGAACTCCTAATTACTTTTTAATCACACTATTTTTGTTTTTTTTCTGTTCTCTATGGATCAGTCAAACACACCATGAAAAGATGTTACTAACAAAATTTTAACTTTCCAACTAAATTTTAAAATGTATATTGTCCATTATTTTAAATGTTATATTTTATATGTGTGTTTTCAATGTTGACTGTCGTAGCTTTGCAAAAATAATCTCAACGACTAGTAAGTTGTAATGACAATTTGAGATATGTTGTAAATATTTACATCATCATCATTTTGGCTTTACAACCCTGTGTGGGTCCTAGCCTCCCCAAGAATTTTTCTCCAGTCGTCCCTATCCATAGCCTTCCTCCGCCAAGCACGTATTTCCATATTTCTCATATCTTGGTCTATGTTATCTAGGAATCTTGTTCTGGGTCTTCCTCTTCTTCTTTGACCAATAGGTCTATCATGGAGCGTTTTTCTAGCTGGGTCGGTTTGCTCCATCCGCATTACATGGCCTACCCACCTCAGACGTCCTATCTTTATGTGTTTTACGATATCTGGTTCCTGGTATATCCTATAGAGTTCGAAGTTGTATCGTCTTCTCCAGACACCATTTTCATTTACCGCTCCATAGATGCGCCTTAGTATTTTTCTTTCGAAACATCCTAACATGTTTTCATTGCTTTTTGTTAAAGTCCAGGTTTCTGAACCATATGTTAGGACTGGGCGTATTATTGTTTGTTGTTGTAAATATTTACACTTTCTTCTAATTACAGTGTCTTGAAGAAGGAATAAAAGAATTCCGAAAGCTCGACCAAAAGTCTAAAGAGTGTTTCTATAACATCCCGGCCAAACCTACTGACTGCAGCCCTAATAAACTGTGTTGTTTGTATATATATATATATATATATATATATATATATATATATATATATATATATATATATATATATATATATGTATATGTATATATACATTATGATGAGAATCTATGGAGAAGCTATGAGCATATTAACCTGTGTATTAAAAACGGCGTCAGTAGGTGTGGCTAACGATCATACCAATATGGCGGTGGGATCAGGGCCGGACTCAATAATATTAAAACTACTATACAAATATGACTAGTTATTCAGAAGATTTAATAATCTAAAAAAGTGCAATACACTTTTAATAAACTATGATTTATTTATCCCGCGGTAAATACTAAAAACACGACATATTGTACATAAAGATAAATTAATACAGTCAAATAACAAGTTGTATCTGAAAGATAATATAAATAATATTTTAAAGGGTAAAATGAATATACGGTATGAAATAAAAGAAATAAGTTCGTTTTACAACTTATATATTTAATAACTACAAATTAACTGACACTTAAAAATTTAGTTCAATTAACAAAGTTAGAAAAGTTAATGCTAAAAAAAAAACAAAATGGAATATCTGCCGAATATCACAATGGAAATACTGTGTAGAGATAAAAATAATTATGTTGCAGTAGTTAATAAGAAATTTTAAGATATTTAGGATGAAGATATTTGAGTATTCTCAAGAATAGCACAATCTACCTTATTTATAAGATTTTTTATGAATATGTACTACTAATTTATTTTCTGAAGTACGGGCCATTACTTTGTTTACATATTTGTATACTAACCTGTGGAACGTTATTCCTGAATATTTTTTATTAACATTGCTTCTGCTAATGCAACTACATTGAGAACAAGAAATCATTATTATGCACTATCACAATATAATATTATAGTTTTTATAAAAGTATTATAAAACTAAAAATATTCTAAAAACAACAAACGTAAACAATCATGCACGATCTGTCAAAACGATCATAGCAATATGGCCGAACTGAGGTCGTTTTTAGTCACGTGATGCCCTCTCCATAGATTCTAACTCGATGATTGGATTTAAAATGTAAGAGGTACTTGCTCTTAATATGTCTTCTACATCCTTACGTTGTCTTCTCTTTTTCAGTCGTGCTACTCTTTCTCCTTGATTTTGTAAGCTGGACTCGTGACAAACCGGTAGTTGTAAAGTGGGCAAAGCATCAGGTTTTAAGTATCTACTAGTTTTGCAGGTATATTTCAGCAATTTATGTCGCAGAGGAATTTCAACACAGTTGGCATCAAAATATTTAGAACAAATGCATGCTACAAAAAATATATGTTTATGTCACAATATTTTTTTGTGCGCCTTAATAAACGAAAGAATATGAATCATGGGACACCTTCATTGAAAACATATAATAATAAAGATGTACTTACCATTTTTCAAATTTATTTTATCTTGGCGCCGACATGCAACCACCCATTGTTTTGCAAACTCTTCATTTTGAGGAAATCGAAAGTATTATTTTATATCTGATGCTTTCGTCACCCTATTATAATTTTTACAATTAGCTACGGCAAATTCCGCCATGTATGTTGGTGATACACAAAAACTAAACTAAACACTAGAAAAAGAGATCGAAATTAGAGGCTTTGTAAAAACAGTTCATCTACCGCACGATGCACAAATACATCTACCGGGACAGGGAATTCTACATCTCATCTCGAACACCGTAGTACCCTGTATTATTGTTGCTTCGTAGGTGACGTCATGCGCGTCGGAGCACACATTTCTATTCCTTGAGTAGCATACCAGTATTTGTGTATCGCGAATATTTCCATGGTGTAATCTCAAAATTAGAATGGCATTATTTTCTCCATAAGTACTACGTTGGTGTACAAGACATAATAAGAAAAACACTTATTTTTTTAGAGAAACACAAATATTTCAAACTACTAAATAATACTTACACGCCAGATATCCTGGAAAGGCTGGTCCATAATATGATCTGTTACACGAGCTATAAAAATATTTATATGTATTATTTTTAGTGCATATTTGAAACTAGGTTTAAGACAAAAGAAAATTATTTGTCTACATGCAAGGCTTGATTTTATTACCTTTTTTAATGCCTCGTTATAACAAGCTACGTATAATTGAAAAATTAATAACTTTATATACTTATTCGACTCGTAAACAATAAACAATTCATTTTTCAGATAAAAATGCTACTATATAATATTGTGTATTACTTTTAGAAAAAGTTATTTACCTGGTTTTCGTCGTTTAATTAATTTGGGTACTCTAGAAACACTTGACATCTTGCTATTGTACATAGAGTACGGGTTGGGTTTAATTGGTGAAACGCCTACTTTTGTTGGTACTTCAATTTTTTCGTCTAAAGTTAGCGTCTTCAAATTTGTTCGCTGTTTTTTTGAAGAAGGTCCAGCCTCATTCGTATTACTTTTTTTATTTACTCGAAAATTTCGCTTATTTTCCCAGTCGGATTCTGGAACTGAAAACAATTTTCTATCGTTATAAGAAATCATAAATATAATATTTTACAAACGGTTAACTTATGTGAGAAAATACAAATGTTAACTCCATCCACATTAAACACATGCGATATTTTAACAGTCAATTGCCCTCCAAGATATCAACTAAAGAAAAAAAATATTTTTTTAATCAGTCAGTGCATTGACTAGTATTAGTAGCGTTTTTGAAAACAGTCTGTTCTTCTTCTTCAGGTACCATCTCCGCTACGGAGGTTGGCAATCATCATAGCTATTTTAATTTTTGAGGCAGTAGCTCTAAAAAGTTGTTTTGAGCTGTATCCAAACCATTCTCTCAGGTTCTTGAGCCATGAAATTCGTCTTCTTCCGATGCTTCTTCTACCATCTATCTTTCCTTGCATTATGAGTCGCAGGATGCCATACTTCTCGTCCCGCATCACATGTCCGAGATACAGTCTGTTATAAACCGATAATACTGTAGCCAGTTGGCTTTGAAACAGTCCCATTGTATGCAGGTGTCTCTTGACTGACGCGTGGCCAGTAAAGAATCCTATTATGAGTTAGCTGACTTTTGCTTACTTCCCGCAGTACTTTAACACTATAAGCATAAAGACCAAGGACAAAAGATTTTTTTCTTGACACTGACTCTGCCAGCAAACGAAAGTTGTTTTGGGTAGTATGGACCTCTGTACCAAAAACTTAATGTTTCCTCGATTTTTTGGACTTAATTAGTTTTTAACAAATTAAGGTAAAAAAGTGAAGCATTTAAAACAAATTTAAGAGTAATAAAAGTATAAGTCATATAAAAACCTTCAAAATAGCGTTTTTAAATGTTTTTATCCTTATTTGTTGATTAGGAATTTGAAGCTTGACTAGATGTTTCGTGCTCCAATGCAATGGCGAGCGCTTCATCTTAAACTTTCGGTCTTGCTAGTCGTAAAGATTTCTGTAGTTCACTGTCTCAACCCTTTGACGAAGGTATCTACAGCAATTTCTTCCAATATGTTGTCTGGTGACTCTGGATAAGCCAACGCCGCTATACGAGCAACATCTGCTTCAAATTCTTGCAAACTCTCACTTGCTCGTTGAATTCTACTTCTTATTTGTACTTTGTAGACTTAGTGTAGATGGGCATTTCCGTAACTTAATTCTCATAATAATTCTCTAATACTCTCTTAATAATTTGAGACGTTTCATCCAATCTTTTGGAAACGTTCTCGACTTTATCATCATTTTTTCTAGAAGATTCTTCAATCATTTGCGACACATTTTTTATTTTCGTTAAAACTGCTTCTTCTGCTGACTGGAACTGGAATGTCTCTGGGTAGTCTCCATTCTTGTTGAGAACAGTCTTCAGTCGTTCTTGGTGTATCTTCTTGGTCCCGCTGCAGTCTTCATCGCGTTCTTCTAGTTCCTCACGCAACTGTTTTATTGATAGTTTTACTAGCAGCATCTTTGGTCAGGCACACACGTACTTTTTTAAATGTTCTTTCGTACAAAGATCACTACCGAACTACGCGGATGTTCACGACGAGTCACTGCTGAATTTATTTTTTAAATAAATCGATTATCCTCACACCGGACACCAACTGTACCGTTTTTAAATAAAACTAGCGGATCGAATTTATATAAATATATTTATTTATAAGTTTACAGCACGAAAATATCTTATCCACTAAACTCAAGTCATAACAGCGTTATATATATATATATATTATATATATACATACATATACATATATGTATTTATAAAACTAAACCAGCAAGTGTTGCAAAGCTAAGGCAAAGAATTATCGAAGAATCCATATTAAATTCTTGAAAAACATGAAGAAATGTATTGGATGCATTCTAGCATCGGTTAGGATACTCTAAGCTGGTTTTTGAGTTTTAAAGTGCAAAAACCACCATCAGCAAGTGCAAGAGCACTTACTGATAATGCGCTTACCAATAGGGTTAACTTGGTATGCGTATTGAGACACACAGACATGTAGGGGTACGAACGGGCCGACGCCCTGGCAATGCAGGGCTCATCTACTCTGCCTGTGTGACTCCAACCTGTGATTGGAGAGCCCTTCAGTACTAGTCAGGTCTAAGTGTCTGAAGGGCTCACAATTCGGCCCTGCTCCGATCTACAATAACCATAACCATAACCATACGTTCAATAATATCGAAGATGCTGTGTAGTGCAATTTTGGGAGTCGCCTAGTTTGTTTTTGCTATCTTAATACCTATATTTGCTATATCCTATGTCGCAAATTAAGATTCGATCAGTTGTTTATTTTGTACTTCGCCCGAGGCCTTCTTTAAGTCAATAAATCAAAACTTGTCTTATAGTAAATTTATTTTATGCATAGTAACCTATGATATCTGGTTTGTAACTCTACACTAATTAAGATTGAAGATACTGTCTAGTGCTCGTTTTGTAGTCGCCTTGTTTTTTGTTATATCTTTATATAATCACTATTCCCTCCCCTTTCATTTGTATATCACATGTTAGAATTGTATCAGTTGTTTATTTTGTTTTCAAACAGAGTCTTAAAGTCAATAAATCAAAATTTTTTGACTTTAGTAGGTTTTTAGTAGATCTATTTTCATCCGTAGTGTCTATATATCGTATGTAATTATACGTTCATTAATAACCAAGATACTGTGCAGTGCCTTTTTGCTAGTCGCCTTGTTTGTTTTTATCTTAATATAATTTTATCCCCTCCTCTTTCATTTAATGTACCACATGCTGCAATAGGACCAATAACAACGGAGATCTAACGTAATGCCTCTTTGGCATTGCCGATACGTTTGTTTTTTCCTTAATTGTACTAGCTACTTTTTTCTCTTTCCGATAAGACCTTACATGTCACGATCCGTAGAACAGTTCTCGAGCTGTGCCACTTTGCGAACAATTTACGTATTGATGATGGTCGCAAAAATCTGTCGCGTATGTAATGATTTGTTTCCCATCAAAAAAGTGTTCAACATCGCTTAAGAAGTTTTTACTTAAAAATAGCCATCTTCCAATAAAAACTCCATCCTCCGTTTACATATAACGCAACCACAAACACACAACACAACAATTACCATCCTCCAGGTCATAGTTTGGATCATTTGTAGATCTGATATTAAAAAAACTTACACATCAAGTGATATTCAAAACACTCACACGACATACAACACACAAATTCCTAACTACACACAACAAAGACATTACACACATTGAAATACACATCAAAACTCATCTTTCATAGTCACTCCATAAATCACATTGTATTACAACCGTTGTAGTCGAGTTATTAATAGCCGAATATTAATCTCCTGTTAAAGGAGATTAACAACCAGTCGGTATGCGTACGCTCATTCCAGTTGTTCCGAGTGTCCATTAATATAGACGGACGCCCGATTTAAACAACAGAGGAACTCAGGGAAGCAGTGGTGAGTATACGGAACTATTACGATTAGTAGAACGGAGAGTCCCTTGTATCACTCAATGCAACACCCTAATACGATACAAAATACATGATAAACCACATCTTTAACCAAATTCTGCAGTCAAACCCCACTAATCCTAATCGTTCCGCATATGTTAGAAGACGAAAACAATTTCTTTGCAGTCTACGTGAACAAGTTGAATAAGATAGCCTACCTTTATACAATGAACCCCATTAATACCAAACCTTTGCAGGAAAAGTTTTACCCGGAGCCAAATACCTAACCATCGCAAACAAATCCCACCAAAAAACACCCATCCCACTCCGCCGTCCAGTCCCAGAAAACATCACATAAACAAATCTAAACGCACGCATTCCTTAATTATTCCGCAATCAACACAGATTCAACCGATTATTTATTTAAAACTCAAAATCTACCCATTTATCAAAATTTAAGTCACTTACAGTCTACTCTGAAATTTGGAACGCCGTGAAAAGTTTACAAGATGTTACGTGTGGTCTATACTTTTGTATGGATGTGAAACTTGGACTTTAAACGCCGATATCATGAATAAAATCGAGGCGTTTGAGATGTGGTTATATCGAGGATACTAAAAATTTCATGGACTAGCAGAACTAGAAACGAAGAAGTTCTTCGAAGAATGGGACATCAACGAACTCTATTAAATATTATTAAGAGGCGTAAACTAGAATATCTTGGACATATAATCAGAGGACCAAGATATGAGTTCCTTCGGCTAATTCTCAACGGTAAAATCGAAGGAAAGAAATGGATAGGACGGAAGAAACTCTCTTGGTTGAGGAATTTGCGGCAGTGGACAGGTTTGACAGCGGACCAATTGCTACACGTAGCGCAAGACCGAGATCAGTATAAAAATATTATAAGCATGGTAGTCGCCGACGTTCCGTAGGAATATGGCACTCTAAGAAGAAGACAGTCTACTCTCCTTACAAATCAGCCACACTTACAACCAAATCCAAAATCAACACATCACCTCTTATACCTTATATTCCATATTACAGTAAATTAACATTACAGTTACACAACTCAATCTACACAACAATCAACTCAAACAACCGATCAAATCCATCTCCTACAATTATCACACACAGCAACAAAAAAACACAAGACAACAAAGCAAATACTTTATAGAACAAATCCCACCAAACGATTGCCAACAAAACACTTCTCAACAATATTTTAAAATCAAACGAACTTCCCAATAACATAGCCCACTTAAAAGTCTATTCATTAGACATAACAGCATCCCTCAACACATAAACCTAAACCTTAACCCCTAAATATCCACGAATTCTAGACAAAACTAAGAAGCAATATCGTGATAATCACTATTGGCCCTATATATTTTAATAACACTCCACAAAAGTCACAACCAAAATCCAATCAAACCTCCATCTCGTCATGACAGGCGGTAACAAAATTTTTTTACAAAAAAACATTGAAGACCATTAGTCACAAGGCCACTTCCCTAACATTTAAATTGTCAGAATAATTGTCCTCTAAAATAACATCCCTATACACGTTGTCCAAGTTTTCGAGAACTCTGAACTCGAGAACTTCTGAGAACAGAAATTCTCAGAAGCACTGAAACACTGAAGATTCTTCGTTGTGAGATCCCTGGATCGAATAACGTCATCCCCCTGCGCTTAAAATATTGTTCTAGATGCTGCCAAAGCGAACGTCGCAACACAGAATACCAACAAAGAGCCACTATTTCTCCAAACTGCGGACAAAATCACAAATATAAATGGCAGATTCACCATCCGGATTAAACTGTTGCAGCACATACTCGGTATATTCACACAAATGTCTCGCCAGAAAAAGTGCTCCCACAACATAGAAACACACACATACAGTCACTAACCTAAACAAATTTCCTCATACGAACTCACTTCCGACATAAAATCCATAATTAATCTCATTCCTATGATCTTTTCTACGTCTTAGCTGAAAAAACTCCTACCAATATCTCTAACGAGATCTTCCGAAATATGTACGGACACGCAATCGTAGTGTCAACCTTCAACTTTTATATAAATCAAAGATTTATACAAACCAGATTTTAGCTCCTAGAATGCACCCACTAGCCATCGACAAAACTACATAACTCCTTCATAGTCGATTTTATTTACAGACGGACATGGGAAGATTGGTTTTCTGTGGTTTCGCAAACTCATTGCACAACGTTAAGCTCCATCTACCTCCATCTTATTTTCCTGAATCTTTTAAACCTACACCAACCTATGTCTCACCACACTGTTTTATATCTTTCCTTTCAGCTCTTCCCCAATTTTTATATCACAAAGTACCTCGCTCATTCGCTTCCAGTAAAACCAGCCAGCCCGTAGTTCTCCCTCTTCGATAGCCCTTCTTAAACACCCCAACTTCCCCTCAACATTTTTTTGCTCTTGTCTACTAACACGATATCATCAGCAAAGTGCATTGATCAAGCAGCTCTTTGCCCTACTTTTTTTGTCAGTATCCAAGTTTATTTCTCTTCAGGAGGCCCTTTACCAGATGTTTAATCTAGTATTTCCTCTTCCTCTCGCACCACAACTTTACCGTTCGCATCTTACTAGTCATTTACTTTTTTCCTCAATCTCTTCCAGCACTCTTATCTTTTAACTTCCACCACTTCACTTTCTGGTATCCTACTTGCTTTCCTGTCCGCCTTAACTTTATCTCCGCATTTACTATCAACAGTCGATTTTGACTAGTTACACACTCATCCTTACGTCTTTACAGTTGGTAACGTCTTTTATCTGACTTCCTCTACACAAAACAAAATCTATCTCACTTTCCCTTCCCCGCCACTATAGGTAACATATTGGTCTTCAGTCTTCATAAAGAACGTGATAAAGAACGTTAATGACAGCCAAATCCCATGCTACTGCGAAGTCAATCACACTATTTCGTTTATCATTTCTTATTCCCATCCCCAAACCTTCATGAACCATTTCTATTCCCGCTCCTTCTCTACCTATATGTCCATTCTAATCACCTCCATTACCCATATCCTTCACATAGAAAAATCCAATATCGAACCAGAAAAAACCCGTACAAATCCAGCATGCACATCAGGAATATATACAGCGCACCTCTCAGGAGCCCCTCAGTTAGTGGCCATTCGCTGGCAGGTAAGGAATTCCAGTGGAGATTTTTCTAGAAATTTTTTTCAGGTGAGTTTTTAAAAATTTTAATATTATTATAGTTTATAGGTCAGTTTGTGTATTAAACTAAAAATTGAGAAGAAAGTTAGTTGGATTATTGTAATGTAATATAAATAATGTATTATAAATAAACTGTTTTAATTTCGTCTTCTTCTCAGATTGTTTTGTGTTTTGTACGAAAATCCTAGGTATTTAAAACTTGGTACGTACGTTTCTATTGGTATAACCATATTGGAACTCTAGTAAATTTGGCGTCAATTTCTTCTCAAAGTCTTTTTGTTAGTTTTGGTTTAACATGGTTTTTTTTTCTTCTTAATTTTCTGAAGCCTATTAATTTTGTTGAAAGCAAACTTCTGGGGTTCTAAAACTTGACACATAAGTTTTCCATGGTGTAATAAAGATCTTTTGATTTTGCGATAGACTTGTGTTCTTTTCCTTTTCCTTCATTCTCTCACGTATTTTTAAATCTTTCTTAAAACTTATCATATAGGTTCTATTTGGTGTAAGAACACTATTGAGTTTGGTATCGTCATGTCTTCTTCTTCTTCATTCTCACTGGTATTTTTACACATTTTTTTTTTCAAATAATATTTTCTAATCATAAAACTTTATAGATAGGTTACACTTATTGGAGGATAAGGGTCTTTATTGAATGCGGAGTCAACACTTGTACAGTACTTGCAAAACCTGTACAGCAACGGACAAAATTATTTCACAGTTTAGTTAAAAAGGACCAATGAACATGAATAATGAAGACCTAGCTGAAAAAAAAAACGGCAAAAAACCTGCATAATCTTAGTAAATATGTATTTGCGGTTGCCCAGCATATTTTTAATAAATTTTATAAATTCATTTTGAACAAGTTTTGCCATTAATACTTTTTTATTTTTTAAAAATATATACTTATTAATTCACCCGTTTTATTAACTTGTCTCAGCTATTATTAGTTGGCTACACCGTACTGATGACGACCAATGAGTCAGAAATACGTATTTACAAAAGATTTCTATTATTGTCCATCTTTCTATTGCATATCCTTCTTTTTATGGATTATTTCCGGTTAATATATTCCCAATATTAAGGTTAATTTATGCTCCTGCCTCATACCTGAATTTCTTTTCATGTTTGTTAATCTTTAAGCTCTACTTTTAACTTAAATCTTTGATGTATATCTTTGGTATTATTTGTTGCACCATCACGTTGTCACATTGGACACAAAACATGAAAAAGTTTTGTGTTTTATTATGTTTGATAATTGAAAATTTATACCTTATTTAAAGCTCTTTCTTTTTATTTCGGCATTAATAATATTAAATAAAACAAGTTTCAATTTGCTCTTCTTCCTAGATTAAAACTCTGACCCTATAGATGTTCACAGACAGCTGGTAAATGGTATTCTAGAAAAAACCCTCAGTTATAATCTCATTCAATTTATTTATTTTTACTTATTTATTTATAATTTATTTGTTATCACTTTGGTTGTTAATTTTACTATTGCGTTTAATAAATTAATTCCTTTGAAATTTTCCTGGTCCGATTTGCCTCCCTTTTTGAAGAGAGGTATTAATATGCTTAATCTCCATTCTTGAGGAATTCTGTTTTGTTCTATTTTTTTTTGGAATAGTTTTAATACTCATTTGGTCAGATCTGGTCCTCCGTATTTGAGCTTGTTCGTTATTCTGTCCTCTCCTGGTGATTTTCTATTGTTGCTTTTTGTTATATTTGAATATTAGAAATTATTATGACGAAGTATTTGGTGGTTTAATTGAAGTGGTGTTAGAACTTGTGCATAACGATATTGTTTCTTGTTTCTAAAACATACCTCTTTGATTTTGTATAAACTTATTTAGAACATTTTCTTATTATTTCGTCGTTCGTTATTAAATAACACAAGTTTCAATTTGTCCTTCTTCCTAAATTAAGAATCTGTCAATATAGATGCTTACAGATAGCTGGTAAATGGTATTCTAGAAAAAACCTTCAGTTAGTAGCCAGTCGCCGGCGCTCGGTCCATAGCGACATTCGACGCCTAAATGTTTCAGTAGAAACCTAAGACTGGTGAAAACACTGAATCTTTATTTTGGAATATCAGTTATCTCGGCTCTTTGTGTAGTGTCTTTTTCATTTTCGTGGAAAATAAAATCTTCTATCTTAAGATAAATTTAAAATATTACATGGAATTTAAATGGTTTTGTGTTTTGCTCCTCTTCTCTATTTTTTCTTTTCATATAGACTGACTTTGTCTGTTTTTTAATGTGCCTCCAGTAAGTTGTCATTTCATCGTTTTTGTGGTCTTTCTACTGATCGTCTTCCTATTGGGGACTGTATAAACTTATTTTAGGCATTTTCTTATTATTTCGTGATTAATAGTATTAAATAAAACAAGTTTCAATTTGTCCTTCTTCCTAAATTAAGAATCTGTCCCTATAGATGCTTACAGATAGCTGGTAAATGGTATTCTAGAAAAAACCTTCAGTTAGTAGCCAGTCGCCGGCGCTCGGTCCATAGCAATATTCGACGCCTAAATGTTTCAGTAGAAACCTAAGACTGGTGAAAACACTGAATCTTTCTTTTGGAATATCAGTTATCTCGGCTCTTTGTGTAGTGTCTTTTTCATTTTCGAGAAAAATAAAATCTTCTATCTTAAGATAAATTTAAAATGTTACATGGAATTTAAATGGTTTTGTGTTTTGCTCCTCTTCTCTATTTTTTCTTTTCATATAGATATGACTTTGTCTGTTTTTCAATGTGCCTCCAGTAAGTTGTCATTTCATCGTTTTTGTGGTCTTTCTACTGATCGTCTTCCTATTGGGGACTGTCTCTTGCTGTCTTTACTACTCTATTTGTTGTCATTCGGCTTATATAATCGTTTCACACTACTCTTCTATTTCTTACCTAGTTATGCTTGAATATTAGAAATTATTATGATAAAGTATTGGGTGGTTTAATTGAAGTGGTGGTACAACTAGTGCATAATGGTATTGTTTCTTGTTTCTAAAAATACCTCTCTGATTTTGTATAAATTTATTTTAGGCATTTTCTTATCATTTCGTGATTAATAGTATTAAATAAAACAAGTTTCAATTTGTCCTTCTTCCTAAATTAAGAATCTGTCCCTATAGATGCTTACAGATAGCTGGTAAATGGTATTCTAGAAAAAACCTTCAGTTAGTAGCCAGTCGCCGGCGCTCGGTCCATAGCGACATTCGACGCCTAAATGTTTCAATAGAAACCTAAGACTGGTGAAAACACTGAATCTTTCTTTTGGAATATCAGTTATCTCGGCTCTTTGTGTAGTGTCTTTTTCATTTTCGTGGAAAATAAAATCTTCTATCTTAAGATAAATTTAAAATATTACATGGAATTTAAATGGTTTTGTGTTTTGCTCCTCTTCTCTATTTTTTCTTTTCATATAGATATGACTTTGTCTGTTTTTCAATGTGCCTCCAGTAAGTTGTCATTTCATCGTTTTTGTGGTCTTTTTACTGATCGTCTTCCTATTGGGGACTGTCTCTTGCCGTCTTTACTACTCTATTTGTTGTCATTCGGCTTATATAATCGTTTCATACTACTCTTCTATTTCTTACCTAGTTATGCTTGAA
This sequence comes from Diabrotica undecimpunctata, assembly GCF_040954645.1. Lineage (NCBI taxonomy): Eukaryota > Metazoa > Arthropoda > Insecta > Coleoptera > Chrysomelidae > Diabrotica > Diabrotica undecimpunctata. Next base: position 23,130,379 of record NC_092812.1, read on the forward strand.
TATTGGAAATTATTATGATAAAGTATTGGGTGGTTTAATTGAAGTGGTGGTAGAACTAGTGCATAATGGTATTGTTTCTTGTTTCTAAAAATACCTCTCTGATTTTGTATAAACTTATTTTAGGCATTTTCTTATTATTTCGTGATTAATAGTATTAAATAAAACAAGTTTCAATTTGTCCTTCTTCCTAAATTAAGAATCTGTCCCTATAGATGCTTACAGATAGCTGGTAAATGGTATTCTTGAAAAAACCTTCAGTTAGTAGCCAGTCGCCGGCGCTCGGTCCATAGCGACATTCGACGCCTAAATGTTTCAGTAGAAACCTAAGACTGGTGAAAACACTGAATCTTTCTTTTGGAATATCAGTTATCTCGGCTCTTTGTGTAGTGTCTTTTTCATTTTCGTGGAAAATAAAATCTTCTATCTTAAGATAAATTTAAAATATTACATGGAATTTAAATGGTTTTGTGTTTTGCTCCTCTTCTCTATTTTTTCTTTTCATATAGACATGACTTTGTCTGTTTTTCAATGTGCCTCCAGTAAGTTGTCATTTCATCGTTTTTGTGGTCTTTTTACTGATCGTCTTCCTATTGGGGACTGTCTCTTGCCGTCTTTACTACTCTATTTGTTGTCATTCGGCTTATATAATCGTTTCACACTACTCTTCTATTTCTTACCTAGTTATGCTTGAATATTAGAAATTATTATGATAAAGTATTGGGTGGTTTAATTGAAGTGGTGGTACAACTAGTGCATAATGGTATTGTTTCTTGTTTCTAAAAATACCTCTCTGATTTTGAATAAATTTATTTTAGGCATTTTCTTATTATTTCGTGATTAATAGTATTAAATAAAACAAGTTTCAATTTGTCCTTCTTCCTAAATTAAGAATCTGTCCCTATAGATGCTTACAGATAGCTGGTAAATGGTATTCTAGAAAAAACCTTCAGTTAGTAGCCAGTCGCCGGCGCTCGGTCCATAGCGACATTCGACGCCTAAATGTTTCAATAGAAACCTAAGACTGGTGAAAACACTGAATCTTTCTTTTGGAATATCAGTTATCTCGGCTCTTTGTGTAGTGTCTTTTTCATTTTCGTGGAAAATAAAATCTTCTATCTTAAGATAAATTTAAAATATTACATGGAATTTAAATGGTTTTGTGTTTTGCTCCTCTTCTCTATTTTTTCTTTTCATATAGACATGACTTTGTCTGTTTTTCAATGTGCCTCCAGTAAGTTGCCATTTCATCGTTTTTGTGGTCTTTTTACTGATCGTCTTCCTATTGGGGACTGTCTCTTGCCGTCTTTACTACTCTATTTGTTGTCATTCGGCTTATATAATCGTTTCACACTACTCTTCTATTTCTTACCTAGTTATGCTTGAATATTAGAAATTATTATGATAAAGTATTGGGTGGTTTAATTGAAGTGGTGGTACAACTAGTGCATAATGGTATTGTTTCTTGTTTCTAAAAATACCTCTCTGATTTTGAATAAATTTATTTTAGGCATTTTCTTATTATTTCGTGATTAATAGTATTAAATAAAACAAGTTTCAATTTGTCCTTCTTCCTAAATTAAGAATCTGTCCCTATAGATGCTTACAGATAGCTGGTAAATGGTATTCTAGAAAAAACCTTCAGTTAGTAGCCAGTCGCCGGCGCTCGGTCCATAGCGACATTCGACGCCTAAATGTTTCAATAGAAACCTAAGACTGGTGAAAACACTGAATCTTTCTTTTGGAATATCAGTTATCTCGGCTCTTTGTGTAGTGTCTTTTTCATTTTCGTGGAAAATAAAATCTTCTATCTTAAGATAAATTTAAAATATTACATGGAATTTAAATGGTTTTGTGTTTTGCTCCTCTTCTCTATTTTTTCTTTTCATATAGACATGACTTTGTCTGTTTTTCAATGTGCCTCCAGTAAGTTGTCATTTCATCGTTTTTGTGGTCTTTTTACTGATCGTCTTCCTATTGGGGCCTGTCTCTTGCCGTCTTTACTACTCTATTTGTTGTCATTCGGCTTATATAATCGTTTCACACTACTCTTCTATTTCTTACCTAGTTATGCTTGAATATTAGAAATTATTATGATAAAGTATTGGGTGGTTTAATTGAAGTGGTGGTACAACTAGTGCATAATGGTATTGTTTCTTGTTTCTAAAAATACCTCTCTGATTTTGAATAAATTTATTTTAGGCATTTTCTTATTATTTCGTGATTAATAGTATTAAATAAAACAAGTTTCAATTTGTCCTTCTTCCTAAATTAAGAATCTGTCCCTATAGATGCTTACAGATAGCTGGTAAATGGTATTCTAGAAAAAACCTTCAGTTAGTAGCCAGTCGCCGGCGCTCGGTCCATAGCGACATTCGACGCCTAAATGTTTCAATAGAAACCTAAGACTGGTGAAAACACTGAATCTTTCTTTTGGAATATCAGTTATCTCGGCTCTTTGTGTAGTGTCTTTTTCATTTTCGTGGAAAATAAAATCTTCTATCTTAAGATAAATTTAAAATATTACATGGAATTTAAATGGTTTTGTGTTTTGCTCCTCTTCTCTATTTTTTCTTTTCATATAGACATGACTTTGTCTGTTTTTCAATGTGCCTCCAGTAAGTTGTCATTTCATCGTTTTTGTGGTCTTTCTACTGATCGTCTTCCTATTGGGGACTGTCTCTTGCCGTCTTTACTACTCTATTTGTTGTCATTCGGCTTATATAATCGTTTCACACTACTCTTCTATTTCTTACCTAGTTATGCTTGAATATTAGAAATTATTATGATAAAGTATTGGGTGGTTTAATTGAAGTGGTGGTAGAACTAGTGCATAATGGTATTGTTTCTTGTTTCTAAAAATACCTCTCAGATTTTGTATAAATTTATTTTAGGCATTTTCTTATCATTTCGTGATTAATAGTATTAAATAAAACAAGTTTCAATTTGTCCTTCTTCCTAAATTAAGAATCTGTCCCTATAGATGCTTACAGATAGCTGGTAAATGGTATTCTTGAAAAAACCTTCAGTTAGTAGCCAGTCGCCGGCGCTCGGTCCATAGCGACATTCGACGCCTAAATGTTTCAGTAGAAACCTAAGACTGGTGAAAACACTGAATCTTTCTTTTGGAATATCAGTTATCTCGGCTCTTTGTGTAGTGTCTTTTTCATTTTCGTGGAAAATAAAATCTTTTATCTTAAGATAAATTTAAAATAATACATGGAATTTAAATGGTTTTGTGTTTTGCTCCTCTTCTCTATTTTTTCTTTTCATATAGACATGACTTTGTCTGTTTTTCAATGTGCCTCGAGTAAGTTGTCATTTCATCGTTTTTGTGGTCTTTCTACTGATCGTCTTCCTATTGGGGACTGTCTCTTGCCGTCTTTACTACTCTATTTGTTGTCATTCGGCTTATATAATCGTTTCACACTACTCTTCTATTTCTTACCTAGTTATGCTTGAATATTAGAAATTATTATGATAAAGTATTGGGTGGTTTAATTGAAGTGGTGGTAGAACTAGTGCATAATGGTATTGTTTCTTGTTTCTAAAAATACCTCTCAGATTTTGTATAAATTTATTTTAGGCATTTTCTTATCATTTCGTGATTAATAGTATTAAATAAAACAAGTTTCAATTTGTCCTTCTTCCTAAATTAAGAATCTGTCCCTATAGATGCTTACAGATAGCTGGTAAATGGTATTCTTGAAAAAACCTTCAGTTAGTAGCCAGTCGCCGGCGCTCGGTCCATAGCGACATTCGACGCCTAAATGTTTCAGCAGAAACCTAAGACTGGTGAAAACACTGAATCTTTCTTTTGGAATATCAGTTATCTCGGCTCTTTGTGTAGTGTCTTTTTCATTTTCGTGGAAAATAAAATCTTCTATCTTAAGATAAATTTAAAATATTACATGGAATTTAAATGGTTTTGTGTTTTGCTCCCCTTCTCTATTTTTTCTTTTCATATAGACATGACTTTGTCTGTTTTTTAATGTGCCTCCAGTAAGTTGTCATTTCATCGTTTTTGTGGTCTTTCTACTGATCGTCTTCCTATTGGGGACTGTCTCTTGCCGTCTTTACTACTCTATTTGTTGTCATTCGGCTTATATAACCGTTTCACACTACTCTTCTATTTCTTACCTAGTTATGCTTGAATATTAGAAATTATTATGATAAAGTATTGGGTGGTTTAATTGAAGTGGTGGTAGAACTAGTGCATAATGGTATTGTTTATTGTTTTTAAAAATACCTCTCTGATTTTGTATAAATTTATTTTAGGCATTTTCTTATTATTTCGTGATTAATAGTATTAAATAAAACAAGTTTTACCTTGTCCTTCTTCCTAAATTAAGAATCTGTCCCTATAGATGCTTACAGATAGCTGGTAAATGGTATTCTAGAAAAAACCTTCAGTTAGTAGCCAGTCGCCGGCGCTCGGTCCATAGCGACATTCGACGATTAAATGTTTCAGTAGAAACCTAAGACTGGTGAAAACACTGAATCTTTCTTTTGGAATATCAGTTATCTCGGCTCTTTGAGTAGTGTCTTTTTCATTTTCGTGGAAAATAAAATCTTCTATCTCAAGATAAATTTAAAATATTACATGGAATTTAAATGGTTTTGTGTTTTGCTCCTCTTCTCTATTTTTTCTTTTCATATAGACTGACTTTGTCTGTTTTTTAATGTGCCTCCAGTAAGTTGTCATTTCATCGTTTTTGTGGTCTTTCTACTGATCGTCTTCCTATTGGGGACTGTATAAACTTATTTTAGGCATTTTCTTATTATTTCGTGATTAATAGTATTAAATAAAACAAGTTTCAATTTGTCCTTCTTCCTAAATTAAGAATCTGTCCCTATAGATGCTTACAGATAGCTGGTAAATGGTATTCTAGAAAAAACCTTCAGTTAGTAGCCAGTCGCCGGCGCTCGGTCCATAGCGACATTCGACGCCTAAATGTTTCAGTAGAAACCTAAGACTGGTGAAAACACTGAATCTTTCTTTTGGAATATCAGTTATCTCGGCTCTTTGTGTAGTGTCTTTTTCATTTTCGTGGAAAATAAAATCTTCTATCTTAAGATAAATTTAAAATATTACATGGAATTTAAATGGTTTTGTGTTTTGCTCCTCTTCTCTATTTTTTCTTTTCATATAGACATGACTTTGTCTGTTTTTTAATGTGCCTCCAGTAAGTTGTCATTTCATCGTTTTTGTGGTCTTTCTACTGATCGTCTTCCTATTGGGGACTGTCTCTTGTCGTCTTTACTACTCTATTTGTTGTCATTCGGCTTATATAACCGTTTCACACTACTCTTCTATTTCTTACCTAGTTATGCTTGAATATTAGAAATTATTATGATAAAGTATTGGGTGGTTTAATTGAAGTGGTGGTAGAACTAGTGCATAATGGTATTGTTTCTTGTTTCTAAAAATACCTCTCTGATTTAGTATAAATTTATTTTAGGCATTTTCTTATTATTTCGTGATTATTAGTATTAAATAAAACAAGTTTCAATTTGTCCTTCTTCCTAAATTAAGAATCTGTCCCTATAGATGCTTACAGATAGCTGGTAAATGGTATTCTAGAAAAAAACCTTCAGTTAGTAGCCAGTCGCCGGCGCTCGGTCCATAGCGACATTCGACGCCTAAATGTTTCAGTAGAAACCTAAGACTGGTGAAAACACTGAATCTTTCTTTTGGAATATCAGTTATCTCGGCTCTTTGTGTAGTGTCTTTTTCATTTTCGTGGAAAATAAAATCTTCTATCTTAAGATAAATTTAAAATATTACATGGAATTTAAATGGTTTTGTGTTTTGCTCCTCTTCTCTATTTTTTCTTTTCATATAGACTGACTTTGTCTGTTTTTTAATGTGCCTCCAGTAAGTTGTCATTTCATCGTTTTTGTGGTCTTTCTACTGATCGTCTTCCTATTGGGGACTGTATAAACTTATTTTAGGCATTTTCTTATTATTTCGTGATTAATAGTATTAAATAAAACAAGTTTCAATTTGTCCTTCTTCCTAAATTAAGAATCTGTCCCTATAGATGCTTACAGATAGCTGGTAAATGGTATTCTAGAAAAAAACCTTCAGTTAGTAGCCAGTCGCCGGCGCTCGGTCCATAGCGACATTCGACGCCTAAATGTTTCAGTAGAAACCTAAGACTGGTGAAAACACTGAATCTTTCTTTTGGAATATCAGTTATCTCGGCTCTTTGTGTAGTGTCTTTTTCATTTTCGTGGAAAATAAAATCTTCTATCTTAAGATAAATTTAAAATATTACATGGAATTTAAATGGTTTTGTGTTTTGCTCCTCTTCTCTATTTTTTCTTTTCATATAGACATGACTTTGTCTGTTTTTTAATGTGCCTCCAGTAAGTTGTCATTTCATCGTTTTTGTGGTCTTTCTACTGATCGTCTTCCTATTGGGGACTGTCTCTTGCCGTCTTTACTACTCTATTTGTTGTCATTCGGCTTATATAACCGTTTCACACTACTCTTCTATTTCTTACCTAGTTATGCTTGAATATTAGAAATTATTATGATAAAGTATTGGGTGGCTTAATTGAAGTGGTGGTAGAACTAGTGCATAATGGTATTGTTTCTTGTTTCTAAAAATACCTCTCTGATTTAGTATAAATTTATTTTAGGCATTTTCTTATTATTTCGTGATTATTAGTATTAAATAAAACAAGTTTCAATTTGTCCTTCTTCCTAAATTAAGAATCTGTCCCTATAGATGCTTACAGATAGCTGGTAAAGGGTATTCTAGAAAAAACCTTCAGTTAGTAGCCAGTCGCCTGCGCTCGGTCCATAGCGACATTCGACGCCTAAATGTTTCAGTAGAAACCTAAGACTGGTGAAAACACTGAATCTTTCTTTTGGAATATCAGTTATCTCGGCTCTTTGTGTAGTGTCTTTTTCATTTTCGTGGAAAATAAAATCTTCTATCTCAAGATAAATTTAAAATATTACATGGAATTTAAATGGTTTTGTGTTTTGCTCCTCTTCTCTATTTTTTCTTTTCATATAGACATCACTTTGTCTGTTTTTTAATGTGCCTCCAGTAAGTTGTCATTTCATCGTTTTTGTGGTCTTTCTACTGATCGTCTTCCTATTGGGAACTGTCTCTTGCCGTCTTTACTACTCTATTTGTTGTCATTCGGCTTATATAATCATTTCACACTACTCTTCTATTTCTTACCTAGTTATGCTTGAATATTAGAAATTATTATGATAAAGTATTGGGTAATTTAATTGAAGTGGTGGTAGAACTAGTGCATAATGGTATTGTTTATTGTTTTTAAAAATACCTCTCTGATTTTGTATAAATTTATTTTAGGCATTTTCTTATTATTTCGTGATTAATAGTATTTAATAAAACAAGTTTCACCTTGTCCTTCTTCCTAAATTAAGAATCTGTCCCTATAGATGCTTACAGATAGCTGGTAAATGGTATTCTAGAAAAAACCTTCAGTTAGTAGCCAGTCGCCGGCGCTCGGTCCATAGCGACATTCGACGCCTAAATGTTTCAGTAGAAACCTAAGACTGGTGAAAACACTGAATCTTTCTTTTGGAATATCAGTTATCTCGGCTCTTTGTGTAGGGCCTTTTTCATTTTCGTGGAAAATAAAATCTTCTATCTTAAGATAAATTTAAAATATTACATGGAATTTAAATGGTTTTGTGTTTTGCTCCTCTTCTCTATTTTTTCTTTTCATATAGACATCACTTTGTCTGTTTTTTAATGTGCCTCCAGTAAGTTGTCATTTCATCGTTTTTGTGGTCTTTCTACTGATCGTCTTCCTATTGGGGCCTGTCTCTTGCCGTCTTTACTACTCTATTTGTTGTCATTCGGCTTATATAATCGTTTCACACTACTCTTCTATTTCTTACCTAGTTATGCTTGAATATTAGAAATTATTATGATAAAGTATTGGGTGGTTTAATTGAAGTGGTGGTAGAACTAGTGCATAATGGTATTGTTTATTGTTTTTAAAAATACCTCTCTGATTTTGTATAAATTTATTTTAGGCATTTTCTTATTATTTCGTGATTAATAGTATTAAATAAAACAAGTTTCACCTTGTCCTTCTTCCTAAATTAAGAATCTGTCCCTATAGATGCTTACAGATAGCTGGTAAATGGTATTCTAGAAAAAACCTTCAGTTAGTAGCCAGTCGCCGGCGCTCGGTCCATAGCGACATTCGACGCCTAAATGTTTCAGTAGAAACCTAAGACTGGTGAAAACACTGAATCTTTCTTTTGGAATATCAGTTATCTCGGCTCTTTGAGTAGTGTCTTTTTCATTTTCGTGGAAAATAAAATCTTCTATCTTAAGATAAATTTAAAATATTACATGGAATTTAAATGGTTTTGTGTTTTGCTCCTCGTCTCTATTTTTTCTTTTCATATAGACTGACTTTGTCTGTAAATGTTTCAGTAGAAACCTAAGACTGGTGAAAACACTGAATCTTTCTTTTGGAATATCAGTTATCTCGGCTCTTTGAGTAGTGTCTTTTTCATTTTCGTGGAAAATAAAATCTTCTATCTTAAGATAAATTTAAAATATTACATGGAATTTAAATGGTTTTGTGTTTTGCTCCTCTTCTCTATTTTTTCTTTTCATATAGACTGACTTTGTCTGTTTTTTAATGTGCCTCCAGTAAGTTGTCATTTCATCGTTTTTGTGGTCTTTCTACTGATCGTCTTCCTATTGGGGACTGTATAAACTTATTTTAGGCATTTTCTTATTATTTCGTGATTAATAGTATTAAATAAAACAAGTTTCAATTTGTCCTTCTTCCTAAATTAGGAATCTGTCCCTATAGATGCTTACAGATAGCTGGTAAATGGTATTCTAGAAAAAACCTTCAGTTAGTAGCCAGTCGCCGGCGCTCTGTCCATAGCGACATTCGACGCCTAAATGTTTCAGTAGAAACCTAAGACTGGTGAAAACACTGAATCTTTCTTTTGGAATATCAGTTATCTCGGCTCTTTGTGTAGTGTCTTTTTCATTTTCGTGGAAAATAAAATCTTCTATCTTAAGATAAATTTAAAATATTACATGGAATTTAAATGGTTTTGTGTTTTGCTCCTCTTCTCTATTTTTTCTTTTCATATAGACTGACTTTGTCTGTTTTTTAATGTGCCTCCAGTAAGTTGTCATTTCATCGTTTTTGTGGTCTTTCTACTGATCGTCTTCCTATTGGGGACTGTCTCTTGCCGTCTTTACTACTCTATTTGTTGTCATTCGGCTTATATAATCGTTTCACACTACTCTTCTATTTCTTACCTAGTTATGCTTGAATATTAGAAATTATTATGATAAAGTATTGGGTGGTTTAATTGAAGTGGTGGTAGAACTAGTGCATAATGGTATTGTTTATTGTTTTTAAAAATACCTCTCTGATTTTGTAGAAATTTATTTTAGGCATTTTCTTATTATTTCGTGATTAATAGTATTAAATAAAACAAGTTTCACCTTGTCCTTCTTCCTAAATTAAGAATCTGTCCCTATAGATGCTTACAGATAGCTGGTAAATGGTATTCTAGAAAAAACCTTCAGTTAGTAGCCAGTCGCCGGCGCTCGGTCCATAGCGACATTCGACGCCTAAATGTTTCAGTAGAAACCTAAGACTGGTGAAAACACTGAATCTTTCTTTTGGAATATCAGTTATCTCGGCTCTTTGAGTAGTGTCTTTTTCATTTTCGTGGAAAATAAAATCTTCTATCTTAAGATAAATTTAAAATATTACATGGAATTTAAATGGTTTTGTGTTTTGCTCCTCGTCTCTATTTTTTCTTTTCATATAGACTGACTTTGTCTGTTTTTTAATGTGCCTCCAGTAAGTTGTGATTTCATCGTTTTTGTGGTCTTTCTACTGATCGTCTTCCTATTGGGGACTGTCTCTTGCCGTCTTTACTACTCTATTTGTTGTCATTCGGCTTATATAATCGTTTCACACTACTCTTCTATTTCTTACCTAGTTATGCTTGAATATTAGAAATTATTATGATAAAGTATTGGGTGGTTTAATTGAAGTGGTGGTAGAACTAGTGCATAATGGTATTGTTTATTGTTTTTAAAAATACCTCTCTGATTTTGTAGAAATTTATTTTAGGCATTTTCTTATTATTTCGTGATTAATAGTATTAAATAAAACAAGTTTCACCTTGTCCTTCTTCCTAAATTAAGAATCTGTCCCTATAGATGCTTACAGATAGCTGGTAAATGGTATTCTAGAAAAAACCTTCAGTTAGTAGCCAGTCGCCGGCGCTCGGTCCATAGCGACATTCGACGCCTAAATGTTTCAGTAGAAACCTAAGACTGGTGAAAACACTGAATCTTTCTTTTGGAATATCAGTTATCTCGGCTCTTTGAGTAGTGTCTTTTTCATTTTCGTGGAAAATAAAATCTTCTATCTTAAGATAAATTTAAAATATTACATGGAATTTAAATGGTTTTGTGTTTTGCTCCTCGTCTCTATTTTTTCTTTTCATATAGACTGACTTTGTCTGTTTTTTAATGTGCCTCCAGTAAGTTGTGATTTCATCGTTTTTGTGGTCTTTCTACTGATCGTCTTCCTATTGGGGACTGTCTCTTGCCGTCTTTACTACTCTATTTGTTGTCATTCGGCTTATATAATCGTTTCACACTACTCTTCTATTTCTTACCTAGTTATGTTTGAATATTAGAAATTATTATGATAAAGTATTGGGTGGTTTAATTGAAGTGGTGGTAGAACTAGTGCATAATGGTATTGTTTATTGTTTTTAAAAATACCTCTCTGATTTTGTAGAAATTTATTTTAGGCATTTTCTTATTATTTCGTGATTAATAGTATTAAATAAAACAAGTTTCACCTTGTCCTTCTTCCTAAATTAAGAATCTGTCCCTATAGATGCTTACAGATAGCTGGTAAATGGTATTCTAGAAAAAACCTTCAGTTAGTAGCCAGTCGCCGGCGCTCGGTCCATAGCGACATTCGACGCCTAAATGTTTCAGTAGAAACCTAAGACTGGTGAAAACACTGAATCTTTCTTTTGGAATATCAGTTATCTCGGCTCTTTGAGTAGTGTCTTTTTCATTTTCGTGGAAAATAAAATCTTCTATCTTAAGATAAATTTAAAATATTACATGGAATTTAAATGGTTTTGTGTTTTGCTCCTCGTCTCTATTTTTTCTTTTCATATAGACTGACTTTGTCTGTTTTTTAATGTGCCTCCAGTAAGTTGTGATTTCATCGTTTTTGTGGTCTTTCTACTGATCGTCTTCCTATTGGGGACTGTATAAACTAATTTTAGGCATTTTCTTATTATTTCGTGATTAATAGTATTAAATAAAACAAGTTTCAATTTGTCCTTCTTCCTAAATTAAGAATCTGTCCCTATAGATGCTTACAGATAGCTGGTAAATGGTATTCTAGAAAAAACCTTCAGTTAGTAGCCAGTCGCCGGCGCTCGGTCCATAGCGACATTCGACGCCTAAATGTTTCAGTAGAAACCTAAGACTGGTGAAAACACTTTTGGAATATCAGTTATCTCGGCTCTTTGTGTAGTGTCTTTTTCATTTTCGTGGAAAATAAAATCTTCTATCTTAAGATAAATTTAAAATATTACATGGAATTTAAATGGTTTTGTGTTTTGCTCCTCTTCTCTATTTTTTCTTTTCATATAGACATGACTTTGTCTGTTTTTTAATGTGCCTCCAGTAAGTTGTCATTTCATCGTTTTTGTGGTCTTTTAACTGATCGTCTTCCTATTGGGGACCGTCTCTTGCCGTCTTTACTACTCTATTTGTTGTCATTCGGCTTATATAATCGTTTCATACTACTCTTCTATTTCTTACCTAGTTATGCTTGAATATTAGAAATTATTATGATAAAGTTTGGGTGGTTTAATTGAAGTGGTGGTAGAACTAGTGCATAATGGTATTGTTTCTTGTTTCTACAAATACCTCTCTGATTTTGTATAAACTTATTTTAGGCATTTTCTTATTATTTCGTGAATAATAGTATTAAATAAAACAAATTTCAATTTATCCTTCTTCCTGAATTAAGAATCTGTCCCTATAGATGCTTACAGACAGCTGGTAAATGGTATTCTAGAAAAAACCTTCAGTTAGTAGCCAGTCGCCGGCGCACGGTCCACAGCGACATTCGACGCCTAAATGTTTCAGTAGAAACCTAAGACTGGTGAAAACACTGAATCTTTCTTTTGGAATATCAGTTATCTCGGCTCTTTGTGTAGTGTCTGTTTCATTTTCGAGAAAAATAAAATCTTCTATCTTAAGATAAATTTAAAAATATTTCATGGAATTTAAATGGTTTTGTGTTTTGGTCTTCTTTTTTTGTCTTTTCATATAGACATGACTCTGTCTGTTTTTCAATGTTCCTCCAGTACGTTGTTATTCCATGGTTTTCGTGGTCTGCCTACTGTTCGTCTTTCTATTGGGGAACCGTCTCTTGCCGTTTTTGCTACTCTATTTGTTTTCATTCGTCTTATATGATCGTTTCATTCCATTCTTCTATTTCTTAACCAGTTTGTGATGTTCTTCACCTAACATCTACGTCGTATATTTGTACTTCTAGCTCTGTTTCATAGTGTTTTAGCATCAATGTTTCTAACTTTTTTCATCTCTGCTGTTTCTAACATATTTTTGTCCTCTTTGTGTCAGGTCTTGGTACTGTCTCGTAGGTCATTATTGGTCTGATGATTGTTTTTGTAAGTTCTGCTTTTCGTTTTGTTCCCGATATTTTTATTTTTTCTATACTGTTTCATTTAGGCAGCCTGCTGCTCTGTTTGCTATACTTACTTGATCTTTAACTTCGATTTCGAGCTTTCCATAGCTGTATAATATGATGCCTAGATATATTTAAACTCCATCACTTGTTCTATTATTCGACCTCCCCCGCTCGAATTTACATCTTAGTAAATTTGCTGTTGTAACCATGCATTTTGTAATTTTTGGAAAAAATAACCTGGTAAATTTTCTGCCGGTTTTATTAAATTGATGCAGCATCCGTTATAAATCAACTTTACTTCGAAAGAGTAGTATTGCGTCGTCTGCATAGCAGATTATTTTAAGTTGTTTTTCTCCCATTTTTATCCTTTTTTAGTTCTTACTTTTTTTAATATTTCATCCATAATCATGTTGAACAATAGAGGACTTAGGGAATCTCCCGGGCTTATCTAATTGCCAGCTTCAATAGGGTCGGTTAGTTCTTTTTCTACTTTTACTTTTACTGTGTTGTTTCGGTAGATATTTTTGATTGTTTTAATTATTCCTAGACGTATATCTCTTGCATACAGTAAGTGGGTAAAGACTCTTAATTTGACTTGGTCAAATGCCAATGTGAGGTCCACAAAACATAGATATGGCGGTTTGTAATATTCTAATGATTTCTTTTGTACTTTCCGCATTAAAAATATAGGCATTAGGATGTTTGATGTCTATTTCTTAGGAATTCTGTTTTGTTCTAATATTTTTTGGATTATTTTTAATAGTTGTTTGGTCAGATCTGGTCCTCCTTACTTTAGGAGTTTGTTCGGTATTATGTCATCTCCTAGTGATTTTCTATTTTTGTGTTTTGTTTGTTATGTTTGAATATTAGAAATTATTATGATGAAGTATTTGGTGGTTTAATTGAAGTAGTCTTAGAACTAGGGCATAACAATATTGTTGCTTGTTTCTAAAGCATATTTCTCTGAATTTGTATAAACAGATTTAAGGCATTTTCTTATTATTTCGTTATTAAGAATATGAAATAAAGCAAGTTTCAATTTGTCCTTCTTCCTAAATTAAAAATTTGACCCTATAGATACTTACAGACGGCTGGTAAATGGTATTCTGGAAAAAACCTTCAGTGAGTAGCCAGTCGCCGGCGCTCGGTCCAGAGCGACATTCGACGCCTAAATGTTTCAGTAGAAACCTAAGACTGGTGAAAGCACTGAATCTTTCTTTTGGAATATCAGTTATCTCGGCTCTTTGTGTAGTGTCTTTTTCATTTTCGAGAAAAATAAAATCTTCTATCTCAAGATAAACTTAAAAATATTACATGGAAAGTAAACGGTTTTGTGTTTTGCTCTTCTTTTATATTTTTTCTTGTCATATAGACATGACCTTGTCTCTTTTTCAATGTGCCTCCAGTAAGTTGTGATTCCATCGTTTTTGTGGTCTTTCTACTGATAGTCTTTCTATTGGGGACCGTCTCTAGCCGTCTTTACTACTCTATTTGTTGTCATTCGGCTTATATAATCGTTTCATTCTACTCTTCTATTTCTTACCTAGTTATCTTTGAATATTAGAAATTAATATAGTGAAGTATTTGATGGTTTTCATATAGACATGACTCTGTCTGTTTTTCAATGTTTCTCCAGTAAGTTGTTATTCCATAGTTTTCGTGGTCTGCCTACTGTTCGTCTTTCTATTGGGGAACCGTCTCTTGCCATTTTTGCTACTCTATTTGTGGTCATTCGTCTTATATGATCGTTTTATTCCACTCTTCTATTTCTTAACCAGTTTGTGATGTTCTTTACCTAATATCTACGTCGTATATTTGTACTTTTAGCTCTGTTTCATAGTGTGTTATGATCAATGTTTCTAACTTTTTTCATCTCTGCTGTTTCGAACATATTTTTTTCCTCTTTGTGTCAGGTCTTGGTACTGTCTCGTAGGTCATTATTGGTCTGATGATTGTTTTGTAAGTTCTGCTTTTCGTTTCGTTTCCGATATTTTTATTTTTTCTATATTGTTTCATTTAGGAAGCCTGCGGCTCTGTTTGCTATACTTACTTGATCTTTCACTTCGATTTGGAGCTTTCCGTAGCTGTATAATATGATGCCTAGATATATTTAAACTCCATCACTTGTTCTATTATTCGACCTCCCCCGTTCGAATTTACATCTTAGTATATTTGCTGTTGTAACCATGCATTTTGTAAGTTTTGGGAAAAATAACCTGTTAAATTTTCTGCCGGTTTTATTAAATTGATGCAACATCCGTTATAAATTAACTTTACTTCGAAAGAGTAGTATTGCGTCGTCTGCATAGCAGATTATTTTAAGTTGTTTTTCTCCCATTTTTATCCTTTTTTAGTTCTTACTTTTTTTATTATTTCATCCATAATCATGTTGAACAATAGAGGACTTAGGGAATCTCCCTGGCTTACCCAATTGCCAGCTTCAATGGGGTCGGTTAGTTCTTTTTCTACTTTTACTTTTATTGTGTTGTTTCGGTAGATATTTTTGATTGTTTTAATTATTCCTAGACGTATATCTCTTGCATACAGTAAGTGGGTAAAGTCTCTTAATTTGACTTGGTCAAATGCCATTGTAAGGTCCACAAAACAGATATGGCGGTTTGTAATATTCTAATGATTTCTTTTGTACTTTCCGCATTAAAAATATAGGCATTAGGATGTTTGATGTCTATTAGTTAGGAATTCTGTTTTGTTCTAATATTTTTTGGATTATTTTTAATAGTTGTGTGGTCAGATCTGGTCCACCTTACTTTAAGAGTTTATTCGGTATTATGTTATCTCCTAGTGATTTTCTATTTTTGTGCTTTGTTGTGTTTGAATATTAGAAATTATTATGATGACGTATTTGGTGGTTTGATTGAAGTGGTCTTAGAACTAGTGCATAACAATATTGTTGCTTGTTTCCAAAGCATACTTCTCTGAATTTGTATAAACCGATTTTAGGCATTTTTTTATTATTTCGTCATTAAGAATATTAAATAAAACAAGTTTCAATTTGTCCTTCTTCCTAAATTAAAAATCTGACCCTATAGATACTTACAGACAGCTGGTAAATGGTATTCTGGAAAAAACTTTCAGTGAGTAGCCAGTCGCCGGCGCTCCTTCCACAGCGACATTCGACGCCTAAATGTTTCAGTAGAAACCTAAGACTGGTGAAAGCACTGAATATTTCTTTTGAAATATCAGTTATCTCTGCTGTTTGTGTAGTTTCTTCTTCATTTTCGGAGAAAAGAAAGTTTTCTAGAATTTATACCAATTTGTTCTAACTCTTCTAAATATGTGAATTTCTTTTCTTGTTTGTGAATTGTCAGTTCTACTTTCACCTTATATCTTTGATATGTCTTTTGTGCTATCATTCGTTGTGTTTAAGTCAATTTGTTTCGTTTGATATAATATAGTCGAAGTTAATTGAGCAGCAAGTTAGCCATTTCAACACTTTTTTTTTTCTTCTTTTTTTATAGAGGCGTTTAATTTTACTTAGATCTTTTATATTGTAAATTAGTCTTTATAATGTGAATACGTTGGCGTGTTGAGAAAGTACTGTGGAATTTGTCTGCTTTAGTATAAGGATGATATCTTTCAAATGATACCAATTAAATAGTTCTATTTAATAAATTAAACATATAGACAGGTTTATAAAACTTTGTTAATTTTTGTTAATTTAATTTGTTAAGGCAATATTTTAATTTTTCTTGAAAATTTTAATTTTAGCGAAGTAGTTTTGTATCTCGGTAAGTCCAGGTTTTTTAACTCCGCCTACAGGATCATTGACATACTAACTCAATAATCTTGTCGCCGGTCCTAAGCCCGGAAAAAGGAGGAAGGTTCTTGGGTCTGATTAGCACTTTAGCCAAGTTAAAAAAACCTTGTCTTTTTTAAAAAAAATTTTTTTTTTTGGTTTTTGGTACAGACTATTTATGACTTATTTTAAAAATTTGCGACTCTCAGATTAACGATGTTGCTAAAACATTTTAGAGTAAAGACGTTGCGTAACCAGCAGAAGGTTCTAGTAGTTTAAAAAGATCAAAAACGATCTAATCGAGAATGGAGACAATATAACCACATCTAATTCTAGTCAGCAGATGAGTACTTATGAAAATAATCCGGGAAATGTCCCGTAAAACTGATAAAACTTTATAAACAAACCAATGAAAAATTAGATTTTTCTTGAAATTGTAATTAGAAATTCAAAAATGTTTACCGTAAAGTCAAGGAATGAATTAAAAAAAGTAAAAAACGATTTCTGAATCAATCAATCTGAATCAAACTCGAAAAATCAAACATAAATATGTAAAATTTATTTCTCATTTCAATCAATCGTCGTTAAGTCCCATATAATAATGTGTAACATTTTTTACAATTAATATATAAAATTATTTCTAATCCCTTTACCCCTGTGGATGAAACGCCGATGGCCGTAATTGCAAATATGAATATAGGCGGGTGGTCGTGTTGAACATTAGGAAATTTTATTGAAAATTACCGAAATATTACGGAAGAATCTACTTACTTATTTAAAGACGCCGGTTCGGTTAATCCTTAGTTAATCTCATTCCGGTTTCGTCTGTTTCTTTTGATAGATTTATTAAATATCGCCGAAGGCACGTTGTAGTAATTTCTCTAAAGAGAACGTAATTCAGAAGATTTTAATTTCCTCACGTTTCAAGTTATAAGTACTGTATTTACCTTGAATTTTCCGATAGTCGTTAGAACTTTACTTTCTCAGAAATGGATACTGTCCTAACATTTTTGAGTGGGAGATATCCCACCTTCTTGGGTAGTTTCGCAAATTTTTGGAGGGAAGAACTTCACTTCTCGGTGAGCACTCGTTGAGAAAAGACTTACTTCTTGTGGGGCGCTTCGCTCATTATCGTCTCTGTGTCACTTTCTCTGTGCGTTTTCTTTCTAAGTGTGTATACTAGTGATGAGCAAAATCCCTATTTTTCAATAGCACTGCTATTTTTACTTGCTATTGCAATCGCAGTTTTGTTGCGATCCCATATATGACATAACGGTTAATAGCAGGTAGCGATATAATATTAGCAGCGAAGCTGAACATTATTGGGATAGAAAGAATGATCGCAGTCTTATTGTAGGCATCTTATTTATGATCTCACATTGTTATAGTTACGAAATTAGCAGTGACAGCGAACGATTATTATTATGATAAAAATAATGTTAATGATAATAATAATTATTTATTTCTGAAACAACAAAAAATGATTAAATAAAAATAAAATAAACCACATAAACTTGTAATATAAAATATTTGTGAAAATTATTGTACCTACTTAAATAAAAATATTTCTCTAGAATAAAACCTGATGCTTAAGAAATAAGTGTTGGTTTTTTTAATTATGTTTGGGTATAATTGCGAGTAGTTAGTATTTATCATTTTTTATTTTTTTATTTGAAAGTTGCATGGGCAAATTAGTTATAATTTATCTAATTTTAGCCTCGATATTAGGTTATACCTCGATTATATCACTTAATTTACTGTTTTGAGGTACAATACTAAAAAATATCCAACCAGCATTTTGAATTTAGTATTACTCAATATTATTACAATATTGGTAACTCATGTTTAGAAATAATAACATTTTGGTTTTCTTATCACTGAGTATAGTTCTTCTTTAATTTAGTACTTGTCCAGCTTTTGAAAACAGCCCTTCACTGAGGCAACCAGAGCACATAATTTTTCTTCTGCTATTATTGATAAATTATTTCTTGGTAAAATTTCATCCTCCAAAAATCTTTGTAACTCACTAATGGCACGAGATTTGCTGGTTTACCGGGGTTGAGCTACTGTCACAGACTTGTCGAAAGAGCTCCAGATTGAGTGTTCATCACTATCAGTGGAAATAGTTGATGTTGTTTCAGGACATAAATCTGTTGCTGAAATATTTTTTTGCGTATATAAGTTCTTCTACATATTTTTCTGAAACTGCTGCTATAATACATTGTTTGGGATTCACACATGAATTTATTCCAGAAAATCCAAACGTTTTAAATCTTGGATCTAAGAATGTTGAGATAATTAAAGTTTTACTCTCCTCTACATTTCATAGCCGCTCAGTTAAGCCAATCAGAATAGTTCTTAGATCTTAATAGGTTGGGAAAAATCTTTTTTATTAAATTTCTGTAAACTCTTATCAAACCATTAGACATGGGAATTACTAATGATGCAGTGTAGTATAATTCTCCACTAATAATTTTTGTACCATTTTTAAATGGTTTTAGATGTCCTCCGGAGGCGTGTCAGCCGGGAGCTGACAGCCGTGCCGGACGCATCAAGGAATTTGGATATTGGTCAAAATACTTGGGAATTCCAAGTTTGGCCAAATCCAAATTTCTAATTGACTCGATGCAGGGAAATTCCACTTTTGCTACGTAAAACAAAGGATTTGTTTTACATAAAAGCAGGTAGATTTTCTCTCATCGGTCAGTCGAGCTTGCCTCTTCTACTGTAGACCTAGTCGGTGCTATTATTGTTCCTACTAAGTTATTGTTTTATTTCTGATTTCCTATATACCATTTTATTGTACCATTATTGTATATGCAGACCTTTTCAGGTTAGAATATTACATATTTGTTCATGTACTGATTGTTTGCTATTTTATTTGGTTATTTTTGATTGTTTATTTTCTTGTATTTGTATCTAAGCTGTTCTTCCGTAAGTTAAGAACACTTAGGAATATTTATCTTGCCTTTTCTATTTTATATATTTGATTTTGTACTTTGTATCTAAGTAGTTCTTTTCGGTAAGTCAAAGAGCTCTTAAAAGTATTTCTCTGATGTCTGACTTGTTATTTTATTGTGTGTCTAAGTCGTTCTTTTCCGGTAAGTCAAAAGAACCCTTAGAAATATTTTCATATCGCATTAATATTTCTGATATTTTATCTAAGATATTTTCTTCTGTAAGTTAAGAAAATACTTATATATTTGTCTATTTCATTTTTCCATTTTTTTGCTAAGCTCTTTCTTCCGTAAGTCAAGAAACACTTATATTTGTCACTGGAACTGTTATTTATAACAGCGGTGGTATTTAACCTTTCTACCAGCGACAAACCAAAGATGGTGAATACCCGATTAAATTCCGGGGATAGGAAGAAGCCCGAAGAGCCGGCGATGGGTCCTACAGGCCCAAATGCCCCCTCTCGGCAACATAGAATACTACATAAATGTTTAATATTTTTCCAATCAGCTACATTTATAATCGGAAGTTCCTTATCAATGAGCGCCACTGAACTTCTTCCAACATGTAAAAAGTAGAGTTCCAACAAACTGGTACAGCATTAAGCAATTTTAAAGGGATTTTTCCCAGGTTACGCTGATAAGACAATAACCTCTCATTAGCCGTATAACTCTTTCGGAAATGAGTTACAATCTTGACTTTACAAAGAATTTCCATAATTAATTTGTATTTCAAACCGTCTTTGACAATTAAATTTAGTGTATGTGCCATGCAGCCAAAATGATTCCAGTTTAATTTAGAAATTATTGCATTTTTAATATTATTGGCATTATCAGAAACTGCAAGCAATATTTTGTTTTCTATACTCTAAGCCTTTACAATTCGCTGAAGCTCTTTCGACAAATTATCCGAAGTATGAGTTACATCAATAGCACTACATTCTAACAGAACAGAGTAAAACTTAAAATTTCTATCTAAAAAATGAGCAGTTACACCAATATAGCTAATGGTATTAATAGATGTCCAACAGTCAGTAGTAATACAAAACTGTTAAATATTGCTATTCGATTCGCATATTCTTATAAATAGCTATATTTAGAATCGCGGCTATTTCCATTTTTCCATAACAGTTGCTAACTGCGATTTTCAAATAGCAGCTATAAAATCGCCGGTTGCGATATATTGCTCATCACTAGTGAACACACTTGTATATTTGAGTTTTTTGATCTAATATCATATTAGATTAAATATTGGTATAGAGTACCTTAAATTTTAATTAACTTCAGTGCTTGATACAAGTAAAATATTATTAGTTAGTAAATTAAATTAACTTTAGTGAAATAGTGCAACAGTCATCAGGAATTACTGTAAGTTACCACTACTAAGTTAATCTTAGTATCTCCACTTATCTGGACGAATAATATGGTATGGTATCATCATTTTTTTCAATCATCTGAGCGAATCTAAGTTGATCCATGTCTTCACCTGTAGTTGAGAGTAACTTAACTACTGATTTTTGTATTCAATTACAAGAACATTCAATATTTTCTTACGAACTTTCCATCATTAAATAACAGTGCGAGATAAATAATCAACTTAACCAAGTGCGATTTGGTTAAATTTTTATTTCGGTAACCTTTTTTGTTATTTGCTATAATTGTTATATATTTTTAACCCAGTGTCTCGAGATATGCCTATTAAACAGCAAAGAGAGACCCTTAATTAACTTTGGTTGAATTTTTGTCTTACTCACTATAAGGCTCTCTTCGTTGATAATTGAACCTGTACATTATTACACTGTTGTATTTGTAAAGGTACTTATTATTCATATTACTGCTTATTTTTATGTGTACACCACCATTTCATAATTGATGGTGTATTTTTATTACTTGTATGTACATTCAGCTACCGACATCATTGTGTTGTTGAATATATTGTTTTTGTTTTATGTATGCATTTTATTTGTCGACTCCTAACAAGTTTCCTGATATAATAATAACTTTGAATATTTGCTTCTTACCTTTAAATATTATTATACCTTCCACCAGAAGAAAAATCAGGCCGATTAAGTTTCGTAGGTAAGTAGATGGACGGAGTCCACCTTATATGTTTATTATTTCTTTATATAGTGTGTTAACCAAATTTATTTAATAATTAACTGTTGGTATCTTTCCTTCGATTTGGTCTCAGAAACAAAATATCTTTCTTTATTTCTTTTCTTTTCTAAGGTTTCTTAATTTTCTCCTTAAACCCCAAAAAATTAAGTGGGGACCTGTTCCCTATCTTATCGTATCTTTGGTAATTTTACCCATCTATCTTTTTGTTTATTTCTGTATTTTGTCTAATATTTCTTATCCTATCTTTACTTATTTTGTCCGTTGGACCCATTCCCGGTTCCAAAAGCTAGTTTCGAACCCACGACTCGCTCTCCACCAACCATCTGGCTGCCGTCCGTAGTGTCTCCATTGGTGACCTTTCTAGCACCATCCAAAAAATTTTTTCGAGGTTACAAATGACAAACCAAAACCATTACAGATTCTTTTATAGTATTTATATAAGCAGTATTTATACTTTTAATTCAATTAAGTCGTGATAAAATCCACAATTAGTAGCACGTTTTAGTATACAGCTGTGTGGTGATTTGAAACCATCAGTTTTGATTTTTGTGCTCTGAAAATTTAGTCGGCAATTGATTTTTGTCGTAAGTTGGCATTTTTTGCAAATCAACTATAGTTTTGGAATTACCTGCTCTTATAGTATCTTGATAGACTTTTAGTTTATTAAGCTTCTGTAGAAGGAGCTACTAGACTGCAATAACATTAAGACATTAAGTTACGTATTTTCTGTACTTACTGTATGCTACTGTAAAAATATAAATTTAATGTAAGTCAAGGTTCTGAAATTACACTGACCGGCAAAAAAGTGGCTACTCTATAAATTTCTAAAAATAAAAATTCATTAGAAGTTTTATGCACTGTTTTATATTGTATACTCATTATCTTTTTATTTTTAATACAAAAATGGTCATTACTGCTTGATTCTTTAGCATAATTTATTTAATTAGAAGGCTACAAAAGAAAATAGTATAATATCGAAATGAATTAAAAAACAACAAAAATTAAGGGTGAACTTGAACAACATTGTCTTATATCGGGTATTATGCCCTAAAACATCAATAACCGTTTGCATACGACTTAGGAGGAAAAGGAACAAATTTTAAATAATAAACATGCTTTTTCAAGAAGCTTCTTCTTTTTTCTGGCTGGCCCGTTTGACTTCTAACCCTACGATGAAGTTTATCCCAAAGATGTTCGACGATATTCAGATAAGGCTCCAGGTTGGCCATTCTAGAGTATTAATTCCTATTTCTCCTTAAGTAATTTGTTACGATTTTTAATTTATATTCATTTAATTGATAATTATTATTATCATGCATTAAGTCCAAATTGTCTCAGTAAATGAACCAAATAGAATTACTGCGTGTACTACTCGTATTTTTATTTTTGGCAATTTATAGGGTGGCCACTTTTTTTCTCGTTCAGTGTACCTTCATGTAGCAAGATAAATATTATGTTTTATGGCATTAAACCACAATTATTGGTTGTGATTGTGATGAAAATAAGATTTTGAATTAACTATTTGAAACAAATTTCTTCTTCATTTGGACCTATTTCTGCAAGTCCGGGTAAAATCTCTTCTTGTTGCAAGTTTAAAAACATTTTTGAATTTAAATTTTTCTCATAGAAAAATGGTCCAATAATATTGTGTTTATTCCTAACCAGACATTTATTTTTCGACGATATTGGGTATGGCTTTCAATAATATCCTCAGGCTTTCCTGTCGACCAAATCCTTTAATTTTGAACATTTGGTTTATTATTGAAAGTAAATGTACAGTCATCACTCATCACTAAACAAAATCTTTTTTTTTAATTGTCTGTCTGCATTAGCCCTCTCTAAAATTGCATAACAAAAATTCCGCTCGTCACTCAACATCTCCTTCTCTTAGTTCTTGATGACATTGAAATTTACATGAACGGAAATTATTAATTTTCAAAGTTTTTAAGACCATGGAATTATGAATATTAAATCACGATTCCAGTATTTTCAAAATTTTGTAAAATCCTTTGAATTGCTGAATGACGTGGAATTAGTTTATTGCGATATCTTACCCCAAATAAAGAACTGACAATTCGCGCACTATTGTCTGAATAAAACATTTTTATTATTGCTACTTTCTCCTCAACTGAATACATTTTTAATCAACTTTATTGTTTTTTAAACAATTAATCACAAAATAAAGATTTAGGCAATTCAAATATTGTCAAATATCAGAAACATCAATATGACCACACGCAACATATCATACACATTCATGGACAGCGTGTGGCTTGACTTTACAGGGACAGGGTGGATTGAAAAATATATTATATTCTTGCAAAATTTTGGAATACGTTTAATTCGTAGAACAATTTTAATATTTGTTTTCGATACATATTTTAGTCCCCTACAAATAGTTTGTGTTAACTTTTGGTGTAAAATAATTAGGGAAGCAGGAATTTAATAATTTAGAATTTTCCACTGGGTTTTTTATGGCCGATTTGACGATTCACCACCCTGTATATACAGAGTGGATTAAAAGTCTGAAAACGCCTAATTATCTTTTAAATGGATGGTCCGAATTGAACAGGAACTAAGATACGCCTATTCTGTAATATAAAGATTTTAAATGTGATTCTTGCAATGTTGCCAGCTTTAAGGTTTTTTTGATATTATTAATCACTTTGGTTTTCTATATAAAATACTCTGTAGATTGTATTATTATTGGAATTCCTACTTCAATACGAGTTCAACAATAACTAACACTCGGTATTTTGTCTGGTCGTGAAGGTCTTAAATAAATAAAACTTCTTAGTGCCAAAGAGTTTTGAAGGAATTCAGTAAAGTTAGAGTTCTGTGATTTTGACCATAATTTTTAAAACTAACAATAGCTTGACGTTTATTAAAAAGCTTTGTAAAATAAATTGTATTAATAACTAAAGCTAATAGTTATTTTATGAGTTAAAATAAAGAAAGTTTTTAATAAAAAAGAGCGAATTGTAAAGTACCTACCTAACTTGTTCAGTAATACTCTCCCAATTCATTTTTCTATCATAAGACGACGGTACAAAAAATTGCAAAGCGCTTTGAGGAAACTAAACGAATAAAAGGTGGCATTCGAACAGATAGATCACGAACTGTTATACATTACAATAAAACTTTAGATATTGTTCTGAAGATCTTTTGTCTGTTGTCTTGTGACATTGTAAAGTAATTATTGTTTAAAAGAAATAAGCAGCAATTAAAGGTTAAAGTAAATTTATTGACGTTTCAATTTTCAATTCGGAAATCGATCTTAAAACACAAACATTAGTTTTGAGAAAGGTTTGTATTTTGAGAACGATTTCCGAAGTGGAAATTGAAACGTCAATAAATTTACTTTAACCTTTAATTGTGGCTTATTCTCATTTAAATTATAAAAACTTGAGATTGAATGCAGAGTTTCGACAAAAATCCACATACATCCTGACGCAAAACTACACAAATACATTACGTAGGTCATTCTTCAGACTTACGTGTTTTACATAAGAATTAATTTAAACCCTACAAAATCCAGTTGTTGCAAGAATTATAAAGTTGACTACTATTAAAGTCTACATTTTAGTCGTGTAATAATAATGATGAGAACTTCGGTAAAAATGTTTTTCCGACGAAGCAATATTTACACTCTGTGGGAATGTAAATCGGGCAAATTTAAAGTATTGAATTGAGGTAAATCCACAGTGGATACGTGAAAACAGTTTTAAAAATTTAAATAATTATGAACTCCTATTTAGTACTGAAATTGTATCTGCCCTGAAAAATAGGTTTGGAGCCAATTCTAATAAAATGGGGTTTGAAGAAAACGAAGCTCTAGCTTATTTTGCTGTAACTGTTCGGCGTTCTTTAGATCAGGCATTTTCTGGATGTTTCTCGTTCCCTCGTTTTTATCCTGACGATTATTTTTATTTGGCATACTTTAAAAGTAAAATTTATAAAACTAAACAAGCAAGTGTTGCAAACTTAAGGCAAAGAATTATCGAAGAATCCATATTAAATTCTTGAAAAACATAAAGAAATGTATTAGGTGTATTCTAGCATCGGTTAGGATACTCTAAGCTAGTTTTTGAGTTTTAAAGTGCAAAAATCAACATCAGCAATTGCAAGAGCACTTACTGATAATGCGCTGACCAATAGGGGTAACTTGTTATGTGTACCGAGACAAACAGGCATGGATGGGAACGAACGGGCTGACGCCCTGGCAATATAGGGCTCATCTACTCTGCCTGTGGAACTCAAACCTGTGATTGGAGGGATCTTTAGTATTATTTAGGTCTAAGTGTCTGAAAGGCTCACAGTTGGGCCCTACTCCGATCTACCATCACCATAACCATAACCATACGTTCAATAATAACGAAGATGCGTGGTGCAATTTTGGTAGTCGCCTAGTTTGTTATTGCTTATATATCTTAATATATTTGTTTTATCCTATGTCGCAAATTAAGATTCGATCAGTTGTTTATTTTCTAATCAGCCAGATGCCTGCTTTAAGTCAATAAATCAAACTTTATCTTATAGCGAATTTATTTTTATTCATAGTGACCTATGATATCTGCTAGTATGTAACTCTACACTCATTAAGATCGAAGATGCTGTCTAGTGCTTTTTTTGTAGTCGCTTTGTTTGTTGTTCTATGTTTCAGTCCTCTACAAATAGTTTTTCTTGACTTTTGGTGTAAAATAATTAGGGAAGCAGGAATTCAACAATTTAGAATTTTTCACTGGGTTTCCTATATCCCGTTTGACGATTCACCACCATATATATATATATATATATATATATATATATATATATATATATATATATATATATATATATATATATATATATATATATGTATATATATATACATCTATCTAATTAGCTTTCTTCGGTCCATTTTTGGACATAGGCCTCCCCAATCCTTTTCCATTCTGCCGCTACAGTCATCCACCTAGAGCCCACGTGCTTCTTGATATCATCTGCCCATCTCATTTCGGGCCTTCCTCTGCTTCGTTTATATTCCCACGGTCTCCAACTTATAAGAATTTTGTTCCATCGGTCTTCTTTTTGTCTTATATTGTGTTCTCTATTTTAAATAATTCTTATTTTTTTTGGTTCTTAATGCGATGTCATCAGCGTACCTTAGATGGTTCAAGCGTTGTCCATAAATTTTTATACCTTTTTCTTCCCATTCTAATCTTTTAAAAATATCTTCCAGAGACTGATTGAAAAGTTTCACTCTGTCTCACGCTTCTATTTATTTATATTGATTTTGTTCCTTCATATACTTTAATTGTTGTTTTGGCTTCCTTATATATATATATATATATATATATATATATATATATATATATATATATATATATATATATATATATATATATATATATATTGTTATGTTTCTTCTTTCCCAACCAAAGAAAAATAAATAAAAAAATCCATCGAAATAAAATTTCAAGATATCAATATAAACAAATTGTATATAGTAATTTAAGATAAGATTTAGTGTAGATAAGAGTAGAAATTTGTTTGGCGACCTTTTCCGTTTCAAACAAAATTATCAAAGATCCTTTGTTTAGAATTCGAAGACATTTTACCTGAAGGTTAATCTCTTCATTGTTTGTAGAGTCGAGTATTAAATGACCATATTCTAATCTTTTGAAATATGTATAAATGATGTATAAAAAAAACCAATTTTAAAGTAAGCTATTTAGTTTTCTCTGAAACCGAAATTAGGCTTTTCCAATATCATAGTAAACACAATTTAAGCTTTTTGATTGGACGGTCGTTTTTAAATGGGAATTTGGGAGTCGATGATGAGACAGGAGAAGTCAGTCATATTTTGGTCATCGAAAGGAAACAGTCGTGTGTCTCAAGATAGGGTGTGGTTCGTGAGTTTGGATACCGGCGTAACGAAAAGAAGTGAATAGTTTGAAGAAGGAGATAACAAGTAGATTAAAAGAGGTCCTTGTATCTACCGTGGGCATTTTTATAAAGTATATGTAAAAGTATTCTTACGGCATCAAGTTGACAAAAGGAGGTCCTGGTGTCATAAATAAGTAGCGGAGTTTGGAGAAGTGAATCAGGTGTTTTTTGTGTAGTCTGCAGGAGGTTTGCAGAGACGTAAAGAAGGAGCCGAGGTGCCAAAAAAGGGAGATCACATCTTTGAGGAGACTGGACTTTTCTGGGTATGTTCCAACATACAACTCAAGAAGAAAATAAACTGTAAGTGTTTGTACAATTGAATTTTATATCTGTGAAGGATCGTTTCGACATCATGGTCATTAGCATTCAAATTTAAGAATTGAGGTTGTTAGGCTAATCAAAAGTTTAAAGTTTTGTGGTTTCTTTTTTTAAGTAAAGAAAATTTTAAGTAAAATTGGTTTTTCACGTAATATAAATGTATGTAGCTTTATAATCTTCTTATCATAATAATTTGATTTATTTTCTTGTATGCTGATTGATAAGATAACGACAGAATTTAATAATTGTTTTATTCGTTCATATAAAATAAAGAAACGTAAATCTTTGTAATATAATATATTTGTATTATTATCCTTTCTTCTCTACCCGATAAAAGACAACTAGAAAATCTTTTGAATCCATCGAACACAGGTAATATAAGGATTATTTTACTTTTGATAACAGATAAGTTATAATTTTTTTATTGGCTCAATAAACTAAGTTTGAACTCAAAATAAACAATCTTAACAATATATATATATATATATATATATATATATATATATATATATATATATATATACATAATAATTTTTCAACAAATAAAAAATTAAACTTAAGGTAAAATTTTTACTGTAATATTGCAGTATCATGTTATTTCGATTAAAATAAGATTCACCTTGTGAGTAAGAAATAAACAATGTGTTTCGAACATTAAAATTTAGACTTTTGTCAAATCTTTGTATTCTATAACCCAATGGTATATAAATTTGTTTCTGGATATTTTTAACTGACTTTTGCAATATAAAATCATAATGGAATTGCGCATTTTTAAACTACTCGACATAAGCTTTCATCTCATATTTTTTGTTTTTTAAATTTAATGGCCCACCTATTAAAAATGGCCTCGAAAAAGGCTAAAATTGGCTTTTTTTTTTGGCTATTATAGTTGTTTATTTGAAATTTACGCTTAAAGTAAGCGTTTTATATAAAAATGACAAGAAAGACTTTCGTCTTAAAATAAATTATTAAAGAAAGTAGTTTTGAAGTGAAAAAGGCATTTTTGCGGTAAACTTTTCAGCATAGTATATTGGCAGCATAATATCGATTAAAACAAGAAGTTTCAGCATGTGGGTTTGAAAACGACCTTTTTCGTCCAAAGCCCCGCCTAGCATGTTTGCTGGAAATAAATCCTAGTTCCGTACCTCAGAGCAAAACTGTATTAAGTCCAAAATTTCAGTTTTCTACTTTTTTGGCTCACTGGGATTAAAATTTTCCGCTCTATTCAATGGTGCTTCTTATTCGCTGTTTCGACTGAAATTGGCCAAAATAACCTTTTATGAACAGTATTAAGTCCACATTGCGCTTAGAGCAAAACAGTATCTTCTGCATTTCAAATGTATTAGATCCAAAGTGGTGTGTACATTTCCCAGGGCAAAACCATATTATGTCCAACAAAAAGTATTATGTTCCACATAATGTAATTCAGGCAAAGCATTAAGTCCACAATCTTTTAAAATTTGACAAGTCTGTGCTTGTTGAGGTGTGAATTACATAGTACAATACGTGCGTTTGTTCAGTTCGCTATTTGCAGTGTATTGAAGCGCATGTTCTATTCTATGTTCTAGCGGTGTTATATTTTTTGTTTAAGTCGTGCATGTTAAATTAAACGAGATAGCCAAAAATGGAAGATAGAGCCCACAGAATTCTTCAGCTTGCGCTGAGCGGTAAACAAAACGTGAATAATGAATCCTCATCAGTGGAAAATATTTCTAGTAAACGTAAGTATTTCTAATGATAAATAATAAGTTTAACTACATTATAAAGACAAATGTTTTGAATTTACGGTGACGATCTTTAACATTCGTACGCCATTTAATAGAAAAGTTATACCTAATGAATTTAAAATAAAAAAAGGATGAATTATTTTGTTCTTGTTATATAAGATACGGAGTCACTTATAATAGCTGATATTATTGTTTTAGAAAAGTAAAAGAAATAAATCTCAAAGCTCTTGTCAATGTATTTCTCTTTTTTGCCTGTACATCTTTTTTTTTTATTGTTTTAGACTACCTTGAGAGTCAGAATTCGGATGAGGCTATGGCTGTACGGATCACATCACCGTCTTTGTTAGATATATCTTACAACTTTGTTAACCTGCAGGAGGATACAACTGAAATGCAGCTAAATGCAGCTGCTGTTGTTTCAGATGTACCTAAAGACATACCTTCTTCAAGTAGCAGCTTGCTTATTAACGAAATTAAGCAACCACCACTGGAGCTCAATTCATCTACAAGTACCATACACCAAGACGAGGAAGATCCATTTGAATATTCGGGAAGTTCATTTGTTCCTAGCATTAATTCGAGTACTGACAATGATTTTGAAATCACAAATGAGGGTGAAGATGAATATGAAAAAGAGGTCATGGTAGCCGATCATCAAAGCAAAGGTAAGAAACGTTTAAGGAACGAAAGTACGTGGCAACGAAACGAACGAAAAAAGAAGAGGATGGCAGGCCAACAATATAAATCTTCCAAAACTAAAAAGACTATAAAGGAAAGGAAGGTTCGAGAGCCTTGTAGAAACTGCCGTTTAAAATGCAATGAAAACATCTTAGGTCCTCAGAGAGCACAAATTCACCGACAATTTTGGAATCACGAGACAACCATAGATAAAAAAAGACAGTTTTTATGTTCTTGTCTTGAAAAAATGTGTATCAAAAGAAAAAGAGAACGAACAGGTGCTCGAGCTGGAAAACGCCATTGTAACTGGAAATATTTTTTTACCATTGAAGGAAAGAGGTTTCAAGTTTGCAGTAAGTTCTTTTTGTGTACTCTAGATATTTCTCAATCTTTTGCTAGATGTGCACTTGAAAAAATGCAAACAAGTGGAGTTGTAGAATGTGACAAAAGAGGAAAGCAGCCATCTATAAATAAAGTAAAGAATGAGGTAAAGGACAGGATTCGTGAGCATATAATGGCCTACCCATGTGAAGAATCACATTATAGTCAAAGAAGGACGGCGAAAAAATATTTAGGAGGTCACTTAAATATTTTTACAATGTTTAGGATGTTTAAGGGAGAGTGTGATTTGAAAAACATTCCTTCGGACGAAGTAGGCAAAGAATGGCTTTACAATCACATTTTTAATACAGAATTTAATTTATCGTTCGCTGTTCCTTCAAAAGATACTTGTGATAAATGTGATGAATTTCTAATCAATCTAAGACAGTCAAACTCTGAAGCTGAGCGAGAAACATTACAAGTGCAGTATAACGCTCATTTGTTAGAGGCCGATAAACGGTACAAATTGAAACAGATAGACAAGGAGATGTCCATCAATAACCCTGGACAAAAAGTTTTAATGATAGATTTACAAAAATGTCTTCCTTGCCCAAAGCTAACTAACTCTCAAAGTTTTTACAGTCTAAAACTCTGGTGTTTTAATTATACAATTTATGATTCAACGGAAAAACAGGCGAACTGTCTAATGTGGGATGAATCAATTGCTGGCCGAGGTGGAAACGAAATGGCCTCATGCTTGGTCCAATACATTCATTCATTACCTCAAAGCACAACTTCGGTTGTTATTTGGACCGATAACTGCCCATCCCAAAACCGGAACATACAAATGATTATGTGCTACTTTTATCTACTTTCGAGATATCCACATATAAAAGAAATAACTCACAAATTTCTTTTGCGAGGGCATACGCACATGGAGGTGGACAGTATACATTCAGTTATAGAACAAGAAGCTAAAAAATGTCCTAATTTTCAAATTATTACTCCATGGGATTGGTTACAGTTGGCTAGAATTTCCGGAAAAAACAAAGATTTCAAAGTGTATGAAATGACAACGTCTAATTTTAAAGACTTTAATAAACTGTACAATTCTTGCGATTCACCATTTCAAAATAAAAAGAAAACTGAGAACAACGAAAAATTTTTAATTTCACAAGCAGTATGTATGCAATTCAGACAAGAAAATCCTGGGATTCTGTACTTTAAAACAGACTTCGATTTGGAATTTCAGAGTGTAGACTTTAACCGAAGAGTTGGTAGAAGAAATCATCAATCTTTAGAAGATTCTCTGGTTTCCTTGAGAGATACCTTAAATCCGATAAGTACTAAAAAATTCATTGATCTCCAAAAGCTGCTAAAGTGGGTTCCAGCGAGATTTCACTATTTTTTTCAGACTCTAGTACATAAAGACACAATTCAGATTACTGATAATTAGCGGAAGTAGCCCTGCATTTGTTTAGTTTTTAATTATTATTTTGTTACGTACTTCAAAAGTTATTGTTCAATTTTTTACTTAATAAAAATACAGTTACTTTACGACCATTTCTGTTTTTTAATTAAACTTTTTTCTAGTTTTTTTTACTTGCTCGTATTAATGGTTTTGTTAAAAACACTTCCGTATAGTATTTTTAATTCTGTATATCCAAATATTTCCTTAATTTTGTAAAATAGGTATGATGTTTTCCATAATGGAGATTTTGCCACAAGATAGGTGGAAAAATTAATGTTAAGTCACAGTCAAAAATTTATTTTTCAGAGCAAAAATATGTAAAGTCCATTTTTTTCAAAAACAGTAGTATTTAAAAATTTTTTTTTTAGTGGTAAAAAGAACAATGATTATTATTCATATTTAAAAGAATTTGCTAAATAAAATTTAATGTATTAAATGGAAAATGTTACAAAACAGTAAAAATAATTTTTATTTTCGCTCTCCTGTAAAATTTATATTTTGTGACTTAATACACTTTTGTTCTGAGGTACGGAGTTTATTTGAGATTATTTATGTTCAATCGTCTTCGGTTGCGATTTTAATTGATTATTTTTACGACATTCCATTTTTAAATATTTTTTGCTATTAGATTTATAAGCTCGATGAGTGGATTTACATTTTCTACTCCTTATATAATTGTGGAAGGTTCGAATTCTCGATGACTTTTCAAGATTCAGTACGGCTTTGAGCAGTAGGAGTTATGTTAATATTGTGGTTGTTCTAATAATTGGCGTGGTTAGGAGTTAAACACTACCACTGCAGAGCGTACGCCACTGCTTGGGAACTGAAATTTATATATTGAATCATAGCTGGACCATTTAGTTTTTATTTATGAGTTCGGATATCGACTGTATCGTTTAAGTTCAAACGAATACTACGAGTTCAAATTGGGACTAGAAAAAAAATGTGAATGGAGAGAAATAAAAAAAATACTTTTACACGTGAAGCACTTAGCGAGGAAAAAAATATTAAAGAAAAACAGATACATTCATAACAAAAAATTCTTTCAACGCCTATAATAGGGGAGTGCTAGGCGATTCTCACTGAAAGAAATAAATATTTTACCATTTACAATTACAATTATTAAATTTACCTGGGGCTAATGCTATCCTATCTGATTTTTTGTTTCTTTGCGGTTTATTGTAATCATGATCGTTACATATTGGGACAACTCCACATGTTTTGATATCTTCGGCGACATAAACACTGTTATTTTCATCTTGCAATAGATTTTCGATTTCTTTCTTGCATTTATTTTTTAACATCGTTCTTGTAATATTTCCTGAAATGGTAATAATACTTATTTATATTATATTCGTTAATATGTGACAGCATAGGGATAGAAAAAATGAAAATGTATCTTTACCTAAAGAAAGTTAACCAAAAGAAAACCAGTAGACGTTAACGAATGCATGCAAGACGAGAGACGCAAGAAGAAAGGTAATAATAATAGTAATAAATGTCTTCAGCGAAAAGGAAAAACACTTCTCACAATGGCACTCAAACATCACCCCCATAGTGCAGTAGAAAAAACAACGTTATGACGGTGTCTAGTACAAATAAAATATAAAGATATAGATAAGCAATTGGAAAAACAGTTTGCTAAATTAAGAATCTATTTTCAGAAACACACTGAGACATCTAGTTTACATCGCTCAATCTGTGTAGTAGATAACATCAGACTGTTTAAACTGAAGGAACGAGAAATGCCCATAAATCATCTTCCTAAGAAGAAAAAATGCGCATCTTGATGAGTAAACGTCTGAATAAGCGACATCCCAATGAAGTCAGTCAAGATTATGTCGACAATATAGCCTCGAATTATTGGTTCATATCAGAAAAGATTTTTTCTTAAACAGAAGGTTTCCTACTTGCCATTCAGGATCAGCTTATTCTAATTAAAAATTACCTAAGTTCAAAATGACAAATGCCGATATGGATGTTAAGCCCAATAAACCATCCAACATCTTACTCGGGGCTGCCAGGCATTTGATACAACTAAATATAAGAAACGACATGAAATGGATGACACCATAAGGAGATAGCTAAAAAATTGGAACTTCACCAAAGCAATCATCTTCCTTATTATTAATATATCCCTGATAGTATGCATGAGAATGACAACTATAAGGTATATTAGGAGCGTACTTTGCTCAAAGACTAACCAGTGGCACGCAATAAACTAGAATTTATACTAATTAATACACAAAATAGTAGACAAAAAACACTTATTGATATTGCAG
Organism: Diabrotica undecimpunctata; assembly: GCF_040954645.1. Lineage (NCBI taxonomy): Eukaryota > Metazoa > Arthropoda > Insecta > Coleoptera > Chrysomelidae > Diabrotica > Diabrotica undecimpunctata. Next base: position 23,164,674 of record NC_092812.1, read on the forward strand.
CATCCAACAACAATAATCTGCGTTAAAATGCCCATTATTCTCTCTACTACTGATGCCATTCCGAATAACCTTCTAGACAACACAACACAGCTAGGTCTTATAACATCTCGATAAGACCATGCAGAAAGCAGTACTGATCTCGAGATCCAGATCCGTAATAAAATGTTTGGGAGATATTCCGACATATCAGGTCTACTAGGGCTCAATAATACAGAGAGAATGCCCCAGAGCTTAATTCTTTCCATACTGCAGGTATCTGGGATAAGTGAATTTTCACCTTAAAAGAATAGAGGGGCGTATGGTTTAATTCTGGAAGGTTTTCATCGATGTATAAAGGAGAACGCCTAAACAACGTCCGCTATGCAGATGACACCGTTATTTTTGCACAGTTTAAACAGTTTACAGCAAGTAATATACAAAGTAAATGAAGTAAGTGAAAGATTTGGACTACAAGTAAACATATCAAAAACTAAATTTATGCTCATCAGCAAAAATAAAATTAGAGACGTCCAACTGCTTATCAAAGATCTGACATTGGCCCTCAGAATAAGGCTAATTGAATGCTAGGTACACAGTGTACTCTACTATGGAGCTGAATCATGGACATTAAACCGGAATATAATAAATCGACTTAACGCGTTTGAAATGTGGACATTTAGAAGATTGTTAAGGATTCCATGGGTAGATAGAGTCACGAATACAGAAGTGTTAAGGAGAACAGGCAGAGAGAGGGAAATGGAAAATACAATAAAAGAAAGGAAATTGCAATATCTCGGACATGTGATGAGAGGCGAAAAATACAACATCTTGAGACTCATAATTTAAGGAAAAGTAGAGGGTAGGAGAAGCGTAGGAAGAAGACGCGTTTCCTGGTTGAAGAACCTGAGAGAGTGGTTTGGTTGCAGCTCAAGGCAATTGTTCAGAGCGGCTGCCTCGAAGGTCAGAATAGCTATGATGATTGCCAATCTTCGTCGCGGAGATGGCACTTAAAGAAGAACTGCTTATGAAGAATACACCAGTGGACCGAGTAAAACCGTTTACCTACCTTGGAACAATAGTAAACGAACAATGGGATCACTCACAAGAAGTAAAATATATAATAGAGAAGGCTAGGAGTGCATTTAACAACATGGCCAAACTCTTTAAAAGCCACAACCTTAATCTGGAGATAAAAGTAAAGCACCTACGATGTTATATCTTCTCTATATTATACTACGGAGTTGAATCCTGGACACTCACTGAAGCGATGGAGAAAAACTTAAAGCCTTCGAGATGTCTTTCTCAATCAAAAGTTTTACACCTACAGAAGTCAAGAAAGAAAACAACCAATTAAATCCTAAATAATAAACCATGTTATGACTCGGTCCAAGTACTAAAATATCTTGCACGCAAGATTATAATAATAAACTGTTAAACTTAAGCTCATGCTAAGCTTATCCTACTCTACAAAACTACAGAATATTACTAAAATCATCATGATCCCCAAACCACCAAAAGAGACCAATGAAGTCACATTCTATTTACTGATTAGCCTACTCCCAACCGCAAGCAAAGTCTTTGAAAGAGTACTGGTACAAAGTATATACAAAGATCATTAATTCCTAACATTCCTACCAAGACATCAGTTTGGCTTTCGAGAAAATCACTTTCCTACCCAGCACATCCATCGCATGATAACCTAAATAAGAACTAGTTAGAAAATTCTACAATAATGGTCCAGCCACAAGACGACTAGAGAGAAAACCAGAGGCCCCAAAACCAACTCAAAACTAGGCTAACAGATAATGTGAAACATCACTGACTATCTTCCCTTTGCGCCTTAAAACCTAAAAACATTTACTTAATACTCTATAACGATCTAGATTGAAAAAAACTTTATTAAAAAAAATAAAGCCAAATCATTTTGCCAAGAACATTGTATACTGTATATTACTATATATTATATTTTTTATTTTTTGAATTACTCCTAAACCACTACTACTTGGATCAGCCTATCTTCACTACGATGACCCCAACCAACCACCAGCACGAGGGTTGTAGAGACTGATTAATGACTGCAGAGGTAAAGGATCGCAAGAGGTCATTGGCTCTAGCTCCAAAGAGATAAGCCACTATACAATTCATTATGGAATACAATTTAGACGTAGTGAATGTAGGTAATCAACCGACTTTTGTAATTTTAAATAGAAAGGAAGTTATAGACAAAATGAAGCTACGACATTTTTAAGCAGTGACTAGGAAGGCAGGGAAAAACAGAAATGTGACAAAAAATAAAAAACTATGTACGCTTTTTGAATTCATGAAAAAAGATTAATAATAGTAAAGCACTACGTGGGCGGAACTTGGAATAGTACCAGAAGAATATTGCTAAAATATAGGGAATTATAAAAAGAAAGAAACTGGAATGTCTGAATTATATCACTAGATATCAGAAATATGAGCTGCTTAGCATCATTATGCAAGGTAGAATTAGTAGGAGAAAGAGCATTATATAGAAGACTTTTTGATTAAAGAATCTTTAAAAATAGTTTTACTAAAGCTAATTTTAGGTATTTAGGTACAGCAACAGCTAGCAAAATTGCAATTTCATAATTAAAGTTTCAATCTACGATACGAGAAGGAACCAATTTTTTAAAAACCTAGCCACATGTTTAGTTGCTTGATTTAATACTAGTAACTATGTAATGTTTTATTAAGTTTTCATTAAAAAATACCTGTTAGGCCGTTCAACATCTTTTCAAACAATAATAAGCATGGATCAATGTATATACTTTTTCAGTGGGTTTCTACAACTATATACAAATTCTCGTTTTTAGTTAATGGTACATCTACTCAACTTTTTAACTTTATAATGCTTGGTACTGTGCCGTACTTGCCCATTGTGCTACTGTTATTAAAATTTTAATTTTATTTCTTTAATAATTGTTTGAAAGTTAACTATTTTTAATATATAAAGGAACTACATTGTATTTATTGTAAAACTAAAATTACAAAATAAATACGATCATAATGGCATTGTGTGTGAAATGCCCTATGTATTAAAAATATTCGAAATACTGTCTCTTCGTCAGCCTTTATTACCACTGTTCTTATGTCGTCTATCGTCCTCTTTGTAGCATGAATTATCAGAGAGTAGGATTATGATTGGAGTACCATGTTGTAACATGGAACTATTGCAAGAATTAAAAGGCATCATTAAAGTACAGTATGAATTATTGGAATTTTGTACTTGGCAACACTGCTTCACAACATCAGTAGTGATTCCGGTTGTCAACTGTCAATTGTAATCTTATTTTAGACTGTAGTACATATGTTTAGTTATAGTTCTTCTGTAGAATAAAGTATTTAAATAATTCACTGCGAACTCGTAAAAACCATAACAGGTTATGGGCCCAGACAGACACAAAATTAAGAATCAAAAAGTAAGTGTGAAGTATAAAATGGCTAATGCAATTGTGAATGTTCCTCAGCTAACAAATGCTACAAATTTTAACAATTGAAAATTCAGAGTAACTTTACTACTGGAAGAAAAACAATTATCAGATGTATTGGAGAAAACAGAGCAAGATTACAGTGAAGCAAAAGAGAAAGCAGAGTTTTAACTAAAAGATTCCAAAGGTAAAATCATCATAGTGCAATGTTTAACAGTCAAACACTTGGATTTAGTTAAGGATGCACAAGGGAGCTGGAAAACATATTCGAAACAAAAAGTGTATTTATAAAATTAACATTGAAACGTAAATTGTTAACATGGAAGCTGAAAAGTAATGAAAAATTAGAAGATCACTTTCTGTTGTTTTAAAATAACTCAAACCACGGCTAACAATGTATAGGGACAAAAATGGACATATAGTTAGTACCAGTGACGAAGTACAAAGCAGATGGGTTGAGTACTTCAACTACTTGGTACCGAAGTGGAAAATGATGCGTTACCTTAAAGGCCGAAAAATAACAACCACGTAGAACCTCCTTCAATATTAGAAGTGTGGGACGCAATCACACGCCTCAAAAATTACAAGTCCCCAGGAGTGGACTGTATTTCTGCAAAGCTCATCAAACATGGAGGTAACAGCATTATGCACCAAACTCACAGCATAATAGTCAAACTCTGGGAAGAAGAACAAATACCAGAGGTATGGTATACTGGAAACATATGAACGAAAAGGGAGAATTGTTGGACGTAAAAATTATAGGGTATAACTCTTCTGAACATAATATACAAAATATCCTCCAACACCCTGTACAGCGGTTTAAGTACGTACGTGAAATAACTTTTTGGTAAATATCAAAGCGGTTTTAGGCCAGCTAGGTCAACAATTGACTAGATTTTTGTCCTACGTTAAAACTAAAAAAAAAAAAAACAATAAATTTAACATTGATACGTTTTATCTCTTTGTTGAAGTCAGCGTACGATAGCCTCCTAAGATGTACATTATATGAAGCCATGAATGAACTTATCATTCTTCATAAATTAATAAGACTTGTAAAAACAACTCTAAGTAAAGTGGTCTGCACAGTGCAAACACAAGCGATCTGTCACAAGCCTTTGAAACATATGCAGGCTTACGGCAGGGAGATGCGCTGGCGTGTCTTCTCTTTAACATAGCATTAGAAAAGACCATAAGAGATGCCGAGTGCACTGGCATTGCAAACAGAACATAGCAGAGTGGAAATTAAGAAGAGTTATAATTAAAGATTTCCACATCCTACTTACAGGAGGACATGCAGGAATAAATAGAATGTTTAAAAATATAAGAAAATACTATTTCTGGAACGAATTACGGAGATATGTTGAGAAAAATGTGAAGAGATGCGACGACGGCCAAAAGCATACGCTCTCGATTATTAGCAAAGAACTCATAATTATTACATCGACAGCCACCAGTGCATTTGAGACGATATTTATAGACCTGGTATGCTCATTTGGGGTGGATAATGGAAACAGAAGAATAGTAACAGATCAAGGCATAGAGTTTATGATAAGAATATTTAAGGAATCATGCGTATTGATGTAAATATAATAACTAAACACCACAGCGTATAACCACGAGAAAATTGGAGCTTTAGAGAATACTCATAACCATTTAATCAAGTACCTTAGGACACAACTATCAAAATTCCCCCGAAAAGTTGGTTATAACGGAAATGAAAGATTTGATAAACGTGAACTAGATTACGAAAGATGAACGAATAACATACCTCAAACAACTGAACTTAACAATAGAAATTAAAAGAACGAAAACACCGTAAATAATATCAAATGAATTACATAATATAAACAACAGAAAGCGAACTGAAAGAATCTTTAACTACACTGTAAAATAGAAAGGCTATGGAAAAAATTGAATAGCAAACGACTTTATAAAATATGACGAACCACGGCTAATACATTTTTAAGAAAAACCTAAAAAGTGACCCCAGCGATTATTAACGAAGCTTTTATTACATTTAGCTTACTTGTAATTTTATGCGTTACTTTAATTAAATATTGAAACTCAAATGCAATTCGTATTGTAAGTTGCCTATATTTGGCGTAACTCGCTCATATAAATTATTGTAAATTGGCCAATGTTTTAAAAAAATTAAGGTTAAAAAATTTAAATTTAATATTTGGAAATAAAACTATATAAAATGTTATTCGTAATATAATATATTAATTTATTTATAAAGTATTTATTGGTCTGATGACTGGCGCCATCTCTGTGATAAGTACTGGATGAATAAAACCGGCGAAGAAGGACTCTGTTTTCCTTGGTTGTTTTCCAGCCACTTTTAAAAGCTTGACTTTAATAAAATGATTTTAAAAATTATGATTAATTTGATTAAACTTCACTGCAGAACATGTTCGTGACTATTCGATTTATGCAATCCACATTATAGAGAAGTGTTATATTGACTACTTAGTTTGATGATGGAAAATATGTGTTTGAAGTTTGAACTATGATCACATTTTCTTTCTCCAAATTTAGCTGATTCTAAATTCTATATTACGAATATTTTGCAAACGAATAGGTACTGTTCTTAGAACCTAGATCTGTTTTTTTGTATCATTAATAATACGGGAAACAGTATATATATATATATATATATATATATATATATATATATATATATATATATATATATATATATATATATATATATATATATATATCTAATATAATGCTGTTTGAACTCAAAGAGTTAGGAATTCTAATTATACAGAAGTTTATAAACTCTTTCTGATATAGGCAATTCACATTACAGAGAATTGCAATACTGATTACCTAGTTTTGGTAATGAAAATTTGATTTATTTTTTGTTTAACTTATGAATCACTACCATTTGAATTTATTATCGGAAATAGCCTTTAACCTCCGTCATCAGACCATTAGTACCCAAATATTTAAAATATCCTCTTTGTTCAAGGCATTATGCCACAAACACTAAAACTAGCAATTTTAGGGATGTTTTAAAAATTCATAAACCAACATAAAACAAGCTAGCCCAAAAAATGAATCCTAAAATATTAACTATTTCAATTTATTCTGAATTTAATATATAAAGTATTAAAAGCAACTGTTAGAAGAAAAACAATCAATACAATCAAATAATAAAAAAAAACTAGTTTGACTGTATTGCTATGAAAAGGTACTGCAGACAGTTAAATGTTTTCAGTAATGTCGGATTTCATAGTTTCGTTCATGAAATTTTTTTAAGATCAATAATATCACTAGATAAAAAAAGGTAAAAGAGAAGTGTTGAATACTCGAACGATCAGTTTGCTATTCGTTTTTAGACGTATCTAAAGACGTATCTATCTTAGACGTATCTATGTTATACGTATCTACATTTTTACCCTATTATCTTTCCTGATAGTGTCGGGGTATGTTATAGAAGTAATATCTTTATATCGGAACAACCACATCGAGCGTATTAGACTGGAGATGATTCTAGATAACTGGTCCTTATAAGACACCCAAATCTTACTTATGGCTCTATGTGCCATAAGTAAGATTTGGGTGGTTGAGTGGTTATCGTTACAAGCGATGTTATACTCTTTTGTTATGGGGTCGAGAAATCGGTTTCGAAGCTGGAAGATTCAACAAATGGTCAAAGGTATAATGATGAAAAGGCACAAGGGAGCAATGCATTAGCGACTTATAGAATACCTTAAGGCATAGTATCATGGCAAAACATAATACTACTGATCATGAAGACCAAGATCAAGATGAAGAACATTAAAAGACTGAAAAATTTTTGTCGGTTGAAATTATGAAAAATCCTTGTATTAAATATAAGAAAATCACTTGTACGTCATTTGCACGTGTCTAAGATCTGATTATTGTTATACAATTGGTGTCCTTCGTTGTCTCTTATCTGCTGTAGTGTTTGTAAAAACTTTTCGGTTCTTACATTCTTCAGAGCTTTAAAGAATAATTTTTGGTTAGTGTAGTAGTCTTCTTTCATCTTGTTTTTAAATTATTCCCAACTTTTCCGTTTCGCTGCTAGCACCCTTTCTTTGACTTTGGTTCGCTGCTGTTTGTATTTTTGGCAACATTTTCAGCAACATATGCTGTTGTTCTAAGCAACTGCATATGTCGCTCTGATGAGACCTAAAGAGAAACAGGTTGAAATACGTATAAGTGGCTTGCAGTGCATCGAAATTAAATCTAATACCTTGTTTATGTTTTATATTTCCTAATAAATCTTGATCAATTGTCAACGTACGCACGTGACTTCTACGTAACTTATTGTTACCATTATGAATCCAGTCAGATATTGGGTTCTCCTCTTCTTCTTTAATTGCTTTGAGCTCCAAAACATTGGTCAATCGCCTGATCTTCTCTTTTTCCACAGCAGACGTAAATGGATTCTTGCTGCTACCACACTATTGACGGACGTTCTTGACCTAGGATGTTCTTCGTCGTCCAGGAACACGTTTTCGTTCTATTTTTCCCTGAATAATTACATATAGTAGTTCATACTTCGGAGATCTTATCACATAGGCTTCTTCTTCTTGTCATGCCATTATTATCGGCGATTAGGGAACATCAAGGCTATCCTGATCTTATTTACAGCCACGTGGTGCAGCCAAACAACTCTCTCAAATTTCGCAACCATGACATTCTTCTAAGGCCTGGATTCGTTTTCCTTCTATTTTTGCCTGCATTTTATTTTGAAGTAATGCGCATTCTTGTCCTCGTATTAAGTGCCTAAATAAGGACTCGGGAGACTGAGACCTAGGTAGCCCCGGATAAGACATCAAAGAGGATGTCGAAAGCTCAGCGCAATGATAATCGACGCGGTTCAACCCGGAAGACTGTAGAGTTTAATATTAATTCTTGTAATAGTATTAATTTTAGCTCAATCTGCCTTCAATCTTGCTTTTCATGATCAGTTGTAAGAAATTATACCTATCTCACCTAAGTACGTGCCCAAGGTAAGTTGTTTTTCGATTTTTCATTGTGTCTAAAGATTCTCGATCCATGTTTCCATGTCCATCTGTCCAAGCAATCTTCAGCATGCGTCGAAATATTCACACCTCAAAGCTTCTCAGTTTTCGCATTGTACTGATTTTCAATGTGCATGCTTTCATACCATACTAGGATACTATATACATAACATTTCATCATGCGGTATCACAGTGTAAGTTCAAAATCATTTACAAAGAACGGCCACCTTAAAGGACAACTTTTCTGGCCATTTCTATCCTTTTTTATCTCTTTATCTGGATCAAGTGTATTGTTGATTAGATAGCCAAGGTATATGGATCTTTCTACCTACTATATAAGACACTCATTAATCTATATGTTTATTGCAGGTGGGTTACTTTTGAAAATATTCATTGTTTATAGTTTTTTTGTTGACTTTGATACTATATCGTTCTCCTTCCTGTAGAATTTTATCCCGCAGAGTTTGTAGATCTTGCTCACTGCCAGTGATTAGTACCGTGTCATTAGTACATCGGATATTGTTGATAATTTTTCCATTTACTTTTATACCTTCATATGCGCTATCTAAGATTTCCTCTGAGTCTCTAAAGTTAAAAAATAGAGGGGATAAAACTGTCTAACGCCTCTTTAAATATTCATGATTTCGGTATTACCAGTCTTTGTTCTAACTAAGGCATCTTGATTTCAATACATGTTTTGTATTATTCCGCTGTCGTTTGTATCTAGGTCTTTCTTTTCTAAGCATTCCATCAATTTTTCGTGTTTTACTTTATAGAAAGCTTTCTCAAAATCTATAAAACATAGGTAGATTTTTTTGTTGATCTCTACAGTTATGCATTAATATGTAGAAACCACGAAACTCAATAATGCTCTCTCTTTCCTTTGACCGCTTTTGAAACCAAATTGCTCTGGACCCATGTCTTCCTAGCATTCCCTATATATTTGATTGTGTATAATTTTTAGAAATGGCTTAAGAACATGTCACATGAGGCTTATGAGTCTGAAATCGCTATATTTTTTGGCATTTCTACTATTTGGTAGAGGAAAAAAAGCTAATGTTAACCACCCCTTAGGAATTTTTGCTGTCTTATAATATCTGTTGTTGAAGATTTGGGCGAACAGGTCTAAATTATCCTTTTCAATGAGTTTTATAATCTCTGTATAAATATTATCTGGGACTGCAGTTTTCTGATTTTTCATGTTTTGTATTGCATATTTTATTTCTGATTTTAGTAGAAGGAAATCATTTTTGTCAGGTCTCTGTTTATCTCTACCTTTGTTAAGGCATTGTTGTCATCACTTATATTATATTTTAGTTCACTTATTTCTTATTCCTGCTATTTCTTTATATGTCTTATGAATTATTCTTTTGTCATGCATTTTTTGCAAAAACTCTAGTTCTTCACACATCTCGTCATCCATTTTTTCTTGCTTTAGTTATTTTCGTTTTTAAAAGTTTATGTATATCTTTGTATTTCTTGTTGTCTTTGTTCTGATATTGTCTTCTTTCATCCATTAAATCGAGTAGGAGAGACCGGGACTAGTCTTGATCTAAAAACAACTAATTAAGATTAATGAATACATTCTTATCTTAATTGCAATTTGGCAACATCAAAATTTATTAGTCAATATTAAGATTTTGAACAAAATTGTGTTCTTTACCGCGATAATTGTGTGGCAACTTACCCCGTTTTGGGGCAAGCTGGCTCAGGGTCGGGGCACGTTGCTGCAAACCTTTTTTTTCATTGGTATCAAGTCCAATTAAAACGATTATATTAAAAAGTACAAAAAATATTATTACAACTCAAAAAAAAAAACGAAAAGTGTGATCATTTATCTTCTTCAGGTATATTATTCATTATAATAATCCTGGATATTTTCTACATCCGGTATATAACTTTGTAGTTTTTGTATATCGACAATCTTCTTATAATTAATCGGAATCTTTCCACTGGGATATGCCAATGGCAATATTAGTGTATTTTTTTATTATTGTTAAGCCTGAAGGTGTGATTGGCTAATCCGTTAATAAAAGGATGTGCTACAGTCAAGTTTGAGTTCTCGTAGGAGTGGTGAAAATGCCTGAATTATCTTATTTTTAGTTGAACCTTCTGATTCCTTGGAATATGCCACTGGATTCCGCGGCTAACATGGTTTTTTTGTAGTACTCTGGCCACCAAGTTTTGTAATCAATTACGTCTTCAGCATTGACCATTACCACATTAAAGCGGTTATTTTTACATGAAGTTTTTATCCGCTGTCTATATTCTTCCATGGTGTATATACGGTCTACTTTTCTAATTTTTTTTTATTCACCGCAAAATCCCTATCACAGGGTAGGAAGGAATGAACCCTAATAAGAAAATAACGGTCAATGGTCTTAAATTTTTCGAGAAAAATCAAAGCGGAAAAAAAACCTTGTGGTTTTTATTTTACGCTCCACAACCGTCAGAGAAAACATGAAGATATTTAACTAACGGCATGGTCTCTATAAAATACTTCATTAAAAATGAGCAAACTTCATTCGGCTCCTTCGTACTGTTACCCTCATGATACAGGAAAAACGTTGCTTTTCCTGTTTTATTATTGTTAATACAAAAAACGTTTACTGTTACCTGGCGAAGATAGAAAACCTCTTGCACCGGAATTTGTGGCATTTGAAGGTTCTGCATAAAATCTAGAAATAACCCCAATTAACAAATTTCATTTGAGTTGAAAATTTCTTAGCTCGACGTAGATGAATTCCCGGCAGCTGCAACTCTCTTTGCATTATCGTTCAAAACTATTTATTTTCATTGCAAGCTCCTCACACCCACAACATGTGTTTACCTGAGGTCTTCCAAATGATAATTCAAAATATTCTTTAAAAACTTTTCTGTAGTATGAATACTTAACAGTGGCATATGCCGGAAATTTTTCTGTAAACATTTTGTACATAAGGGTGATATCTAGTTTCTCATTTAAATAATACTTTTTCTTGCTAGTATAGTGAGCTAACTTTGTGGGATATGATTTAATATGTTCACGAATGGCATCTTTAATAATACCAGAAATTGCATTGCCTGGGTTACTTTTTCCCCGTTGGTCGAATGGTGATTTTCCTGTACTCAGATGAAGTACAAGCCGTCTCATTCGGTCAATTATTACTACGTGAAGAAAACAGAAGGCTAATTTACAAAAGGTAATTTTTCTATTAGGGGTTGATATGGAGTATACATTGCTACTACTTGTATTAAGTTTTGAAGAATCACCAAGTTCTTTTCTTCTACGTCGTTGCTTAATTTCAGTTGCGGAAATTAGACTTTGTAAGTAACAATCTTGCTCATTTTTTGTAGTTAGGTCTCTAAATCGTTGGAAAATCTGCATTTTTTCGTCGCTACTCATCAATGAAAAGCACTTTTTCCTGTACCTAAAAATTAAGCACATATCAACCAATTTAGATTGATTATTCAATAAAAAATTGTTTTCAATGAAAACTTTTTATTAGAAACGAATAAATTATCAACTTACTTGAAATCTTTGGAGGATGAAGAAGGAACTGCAGGTAAATTCTTCCCCTTCCAATTGATGTATTCATTGTTTTAAAATTTCATTTCTATATTCGTAGGGTTTTTATTCCTATTGTTTTTTGATTAGGTAAATTAATATCGTTGAGAGAAAAATTCTAAGAAAAATATATGGAGGAATCCAAGAACAGGGTTTGTGGCGTAGGCGCTACAACTTTGAGTTATATAGAAGTTTTGGGGAACCTGACGTTGTAAAATATATTAAATTAGCACGCCTTCGATGGGTAGGACATATAATTAGGCGAGATGAAGATGCAACGATCAGAAAAATTTTAGACCGAAGAGGACCAGTGGGAAGACGAGCCAAAGGAAGACCAAAACTTAGGTATCAAGATAGCATAGAGGATGATCTAAAATCCATCGGAGTTAAAGCATGGAGAAGAGTTGCCAGAGACAGGGGCGAATGGAAGATTGTTCTGAAGAAGGCTTTGGCTCATAACGAGCTGTAATGCCACTGATGATGATGAAATTAATATCGTTATGATCACTGTCGCTTTCACTCATTTTAAAATATTTTTGTCAAAATATAATACAAAAAAAAGTAATCCACAATATTATTACTACTGTATTCGTATTCACTACACATTTATTTATCTTATATATTCACAACACAAGATTGAACTTGACTGAAAATTATTGGCATTATTGCGCCAAATTATAAAGACATGCGCGTTGCATAGGAGAAACGCCTTTAGTCATGGACTTAGTTAGTCATCGACCACTGTAAACCAACCCTACTCAAAGTGCGTCAAAAAGATAAACTAACATCGCCACATATAATGATCGGTCATTCTCTACCGGGTAAAGATTCGAAGACATGGAGGAAGATCTCTCAAAACTGAATTGGGATATTGTGGGTATCAGTAAAGTAAGAAAAAAAGGGAGAGTGTGTTATCTCACTACAATCAGGCCATTTATGGTACTATAAAGGAGAAGAAGAATCGACAGTCGGAGGCGTCGGTTTTTTTATTCACAATTGACTCAGAATTGCCAACAGAATTGTGTCAATGAACCAAATCTCAACAAGGGTGAGGACTACAGGGCATCCAGACGAAGAACACCGTTTATTCTACGATTAAATATCCTGTGAAATCAAGAAAAATCCTGGCTCATCATCATCATATAACGGGGGTCCTACGGCGATTGCCGCTTCCCGCATTTCAGCCTCCATCTTTTCCTATCTCTCCAATCTCCCTCTTCTAAGTCTCTAGATTGCATTGTTTTTGTAATTTCTCTTCTCCAGGAATTTGGTGGTCTTCCCCTTTTCCTTCTTTCTGGCGGAACATACATTAAGGCTTTCTTAGGGCTGGAATTAATTCTGGCTACTTTTTAATAATAGGTGGCGATTTTGACGCCAAAATAGGCGTTAAGGAAGATCCCTCTGAAGTAATATTGGGATTTTTGGAAGCAAACGCAGAAATGATAGAGGCAAACAACTGTTAACTTTCCTTTTGGAAAACAATCTCTATCAAATGAACAGCTTTTTTAAAAAGAAAAACCACAGAATATGATCATGGAAAAGCCATGATAGAAATACAAGGAACAAAATAGACTATTTCTTAACAAACAAAAAGTATTTATTTAAAGACGAAAATGTGTTAAACCTTTTAGTACAAGCAGTGATCATAGGTTATTAAGAGCGAAAAAATGATATTGTCCGAAAAAGAAAGACTCAAAATGATAAATAAGAAACAACAAAAGAAATGAACAAAACCAACTAATATTCAGGAGAATATAATTGGCAATTACAAATTGCTAAAAAGTTAGCTTACTGTGATTTTATTACAAATTCCAATAATAAACCTGGAGACTGTTGGAAAATAGTAAATTTCGAAAGAAACAACACAAGATCCAGTTCGGTACAACCTGATCTACCTCCAGACGAAATAAATCAATTTTTTACCACAATTCCAGAGAATATAATTACATGTCTTCCCACTGTCTCCCCACATGTCGATGTCCTCTTCAATTATAGAAATTATCCTTCTCCGAACAAATTCTTTTTTTCGTTCCGTTGTGGAAGAAGAGGTCTCTCAAATATTAAAGTCTCTTTCAGTTTAACACCTTTCACTCATCTTATTAATTAATTTCTATCAACTGGAGTATTTCCGGAAGTACTAAAATACTAAAAGGTGATTCCTCAATAAATGACAATTACATACCCATAAGCATTGTTTCTACTTTGGTACTTTTGGTAAAATGATTGAAAAGGTTATCAAACAACAATTTTATTTCTATTTTGAGTCAAATAATTACTTTAGCAACTCACAGTATGGATTCAGAAGTGCTCGTTCTACTACGAACGCGGTATTTAATGTTGTGAGCGAGGTGATTGACGGGTTTGAAAGCGGCAATCGCATAGCAATTTCTCTTTACGACTTGTCGAAGGCTTTTACTGCGTTTCACACTACATTTTGATCCACAAATTAAATTACTATGGTATTAGAGGTATCCCTCTTAAGCTTATAACTTCTTATCTATGTGGCAGATATCAGGCGGTAGTATCTAAAGGTCATCTCACCGATTTTCTATCCGTAAAACATGGAGTCCCACAAGGTTCGGTGTTAGGACCTCTTTTGTTTATTATTTATGTCAACGATTTGCCTAAATTCATATCTCCGTACAAATCCATACAATTCGCAGATGATACGACATACGTTATATCAGGAAAAAATAATGATCATTTAAAAATGTTTTATAAAGAAGTTTCTACTAAATCTAGCACATGGTTTGCTGCAAACTGACTGAACTGGTCGGCTCATATCTCATAACTAAAGAAAAAGCTATTAAGTTCATTATTTGTTATTCGCCAAGTAGCAAGGGTTGTCAACTTTGAAACATTAAAAATGACATATTTTTCTTTATTCCACTCTCACCTAAACTATGGATTAACCATAGGCGGTAATTCAACAAATGCACTTCAAATTTTTAGTGCATTTTAGTGCATGAATTCTATAGTGCATGTGTTTGACAAGAAATCTATCATGATATTATATATTTGTTGTGAGCCTGTAGCCAGTAGCGACTGGATATAGAATGGTGCATACATATTAAATTCGATTAATTTTTTGTAGAAAGAGTTTGAATGCTGTTGAAACTTAGGACATTCAAAAAAGATGTGATCAAGATCACCCAGTTTTCTTAAATGACTTGAATAGCACGCATGTCCAAAGCGTAGTCTATTTATGGTGGTTATATATTTACGTGGAGATTTAAAATTCTAAAATCAAGTAGTTTGTGGAATAACTGGTTGTAAAGTGGTGTATCTTGTATGGTTTGTAAAGCAGTAAAGATTCCATTGATCTTTCCATGTTGATAGCTGGTTTTTTTTAAATCGTAATGGCATCTGATATACATAAAGAATATGACAATAAAGTGCCTGATATTATACTGGTTTTTTGCTAAGTAATCTATATATTCATTATCTTTGAGTCCAATATGTGCCTTAATCCAAATAAATTTTATATTAAAGCCAGAGTCTGCTAAGTGCTTTAATTGATCCTTTATTAAAAAATATAAGGATTACCAAATATTTTGGGCAAAAAAGTTCTGTAGAACTGAAAGACAGTCTGAAAGAATTAACGATTTTTTAATAAAAGAGTTTTTAATATATTTCAAAGATTCGAGTATGGCCAATGATTCCACCGAGAAAATTGAAAACTCATTGGAAAGTTTGTACTTAAATTCAGAACCTTTTGAGAGTAGAAAATAAGCACAGTCGGTCCCTTCTATCGATTTAGATATAACTGTGGCATCACTATAACAGTTCAAAACAGATCTCAGAATATTGTTGCTCAATTTGATGTTGTCACTATGTGTGGGTATTATAACTTCAGTTTTATGGAAGAGAGCAAAGAAGACTAAATTTTTGTCCACTTTGGCCAAATTCTTTGAAAAAATAGAATTGTTCTGTAAAGCAGTGCACAAAGGTGGAGATGGCTTTTTAATCCAATATTTGTGAGTGAGATCTGATTCGTTCAGTTGACGTATACTGGAAAATAATTTGGGATTTGTTGAGTAGGCTTTGAGTACCCATTTTCGCTTAATAAATTTCTTCTAATCGCAAGAGGAGGCTCATAAGCTTCAACATGTTGTGGTTGTATAGGGGTAGATCTCATGGCACCTAAACATACCCTCAAGGCAGAATTTTGAAAAATGTTAATTTTTCTTAGAAGATTTCTAGACGCGGAACCATAAAGAGTAGAACCATAATCTATAATGGATCGTATATAAGCTCTGTAAAACAATAAGGATGTTTCAACATCGCAACTCCACCACACTCTAGTTGTCATTCTAAGAAAATTACTATCTTTGTTGCATCTATCCAGCATATATTGTATGTGTTGTTTCCACGTCAATTTTTTATCCAGGATAAGGCCCAGGTATTTGACATGGTTTTTAAATGTAAAAGATTGATTATTAAGAAGTAGGTATATTTTGATTTAGATAAAGGTTGTGTCTTGTAAAGACAGATACCGCTGATTTTTTGTAATGGCATAGACATTAGTCATTCAGCCAGTTGCAATAGATTCTCCATTCAGACACATGCACAACCCTACCCCTAATACAAAACTTCTTCTTAAAGTGCCCTCTCCTCAATGGAGGTTGGCTACTACAATTTTAAACTCTTCTCTCTCTTCAGCTGTTCTTATTAGCTGTTCAAAATTTAGCCCTGTCCATTGTCGGATGTTTCTGAGCCACGATAGTCTTTTCCTTCGTAGGCCTCTCTTTCCCTCGATTTTTCCTTTCACTATAAGTTGGGCATATTGGTACTTATTATTTCTCAGTATGTGGCCTAGGTATAATGTTTTTCTAACTTTTACTGTGTTAAAAAGTTCTCTTTCCTTGCCTATTCTATGCAGCACTTCTTCGTTTGAGGTATGCGATGTCCATGAAATTTTGAGTATTCTCCGGTAGATCCACATTTCAAAGGCCTCCAATTTATTTACGGTTGATGTTTTAAGGGTCCACGTTTCAACTGCATATAGAAGAGTCGACCAGACGTAGCATTTTGATAAACGTAGTCGAATTTCGAGTTTTATTCGAGAATCACAAAGCAGTTTTTTATTTTTTCGAAAGATTTTCTGGCCTGTTATATTCTCGATCTTATTTCTAGATCAGGATTTAGGCTGCTATCGATCCAACATCCCAGGTACTTAAATCTATTGACCTGTTCTAAAATGTGCCCATTTATTGTGCAAGGTTGAAGTACGTTTTGGTTTTTTCGGATTGACATCACTTTGGTTTTTTTAATGTTTATTTTCAAACCAAATTGCTCACAGGTCGAGTTGGTCTTGTCGATGAGTCGTTGTAGACCTAAGTCGGAATCCGCAATTAACACTGTATCATCGGCGTATCTGATACTGTTGATATTTACGCCATTCACATTGACTCCATCCTTGGAATCCTCCAATGCTTCTTTAAATAGAAACTCGGAGTAAAGATTAAACAGCAGAGGCGACAGAACACATCCCTGTCTAACTCCCCTCCTAATTTGTACTTCTGCAGATATGGAACCTTCGATCCTAACTCTAGCGTTTTGGTTCCAGTACAAGTTTTTTAAGAATATGATGTCTTTTCCATCTAAACCGACTTCTTGCAAACGTTCTAATAGTAGGTCGTGTCTTACTCTATCAAATGCTTTTTCGAAGTCTATAAAGCATATAAATATATCTTTCTGTTGGTCGTAGCATTTTTGGGCGAGAACTAGTAAACTGAACAGGGCTTCTCTCGTTCCCATGCCGGCTCTGAATCCAAACTGATGATTGTTTCGCACTTTCTATAGATACGATTATGTACGATTCTTAGTAGGACTTTTACTGCATGACTCATAAGGCTTATCAGATGGAACTCATTGCAGTGTTGTGGGTTTGGCTTTTTTGGTAGTGGGATGAATATTGACTCCAGCCAATCTTGGGGTATTTTGCCTGTATCATAAATGCGATTGAATAAAAGGACAAATAATATTTCGATATTTTCTTCGCTGATTAATTTTAACGTTTCTGGGTATATTCCGTCTGGACCTGGGCTTTTATTTGTTTTAAGATGATTAATTGCATTTATGATTTCAGATTTCAGAATTGTTGGCCCTTCGTTGTTATTTTCAAATCTTGGTTCTTCTCGTATGTCGTGAAAAAGAATTTTAATATAGTGTTCCCATTCTTTCAGTTTATCTTCCGTTGATTCTAGCAGTTTGCCATCCGTGTTCAGCATGGTGTGAATACAAAACTAACGGATAATTAATAGAAGAATATACGACTAGGAAACTTACAGGGTCACTTGCTTCTCGACTAGGGAACCATCAAGACATTCTTAGTAGACAAACAAAACTGGACCACGGATAAGGTAGATACTGCTGATTTGGCAATTGATAAATTTAAGTCGTTCTCTAAGTACCTACCATGGGAAAAGAGAACTACATACTCAAGCAGTCTGATGTTCACGTTCATAATACGCGAAACTGTCACTACTTACGAACAAATCGCTGTAGATTACGTCTCAGATAAAAATTGCGTTAATTATAACTATTACAATATTTTACCAAAAAGTATTAAAAAGTTGTAATAGTTTCGAAAAAGTTATAAAAAAATATATTCTGAAACATTGCTTTTACTGCTCAGAAGAATATATGACTCATTGCAGAACATCCACTGAACTGCTTACCGTAACATTGCCATAAATGTTTTTCTATTTAATATGTGTTCTTGTTTGTGATATATTTAAGTTAGGTTTTATATTCCTTTTTTATATACTTTGTATTTTTTTGACTTGCTACAAACAATCTTTGTATTTGTTAAGTAGATAAATAAATAAATAAAATAAAAAAATACAATGATTTTCAATATCAAAATAATAATTTGATCTATTTAATCGTTTCGTGTTTAATTTTAAATGGCGATCATATAGAAACTGGAGCAATTGCTAAACCTTTCCAAAAACTTTTTTAAGTATGTCGCAACTCTCGTTGATTAACAGAACCAATCCGTTGCGAAAATAAGCTAAAAACGACAAAAAAAATCTCAAAAAACAAGAAAGAAAAACCACTTAAAATAAGCAATATTTAATTAAACCTTTAGTAAGTTTTAGATACACCCACAGCCACATCTACCACAATATAAAGGCGTTCTTTGGTCCTTTGCTCCACGTGGTGCGCGCGTCAGGGGTGGGAGCCAACGTGGATCCGCGAAGAGTGGGGCAAGATTTCAAATCAGTATCATTCGGTATGCTTTACGGGATGTGACAGAATCTGACACAATTTTCGTGGAGTTTTCGCGAAGTTTTATACCATTACTCAATTGTGATAGATATCTTTAATCAAAAACAGGTAAGACAGCTTTAAAAATATATTTAATAATCATCAATTTTTTCTTAATAATTAGCTGTGATAAAATGGTAAATTTTATTTAGAATAACTCTTAAACTTTTGGTATTTTTGCACTGAAAATTAATTTATCATCGTATGGCATACAAGAAGAACACATAATTAAAAATCAATATAAAAAGTTAAATGGAGTATTACAAATAACCTAAAGATTAAATTAAAAGTAACCATTACTGTGTTACTGAAAATTAAAGTAACCATTATATAATTTTAATTGATAATTTTTTTACTCCTCTAATTCTAATCTTTTTACTTGAGTTAATAATTTTTGACGGTATTTACCCAATAATCTGGTAATTTTAGCATCGTTCTTCCTTTATTTCTTTTATCAGCCTCTATTCATCTTCATCTGTACAGTTTTCCTAGTTATTTTGTATTTATAAATTGTGAGCATATGCCTATAAAGTATTAAATTTCTTACAAGTATGTTATGTAATATAGAATTTGTTAAAAGCATATTTCATAGATTCATTTTGCATTTTACCGAACTGAATTAGCCTTTGAGTTTTTCTCTTCCTTTAATAATAAAACTTTCTTTTTCTTCATTCTGAATATTGATTTTATGATACCTAAGTGGTAATATTGGTTTGTTTTTCGCGTGATGTTTTTCAACTAAGATGACTAGGATATTATGCTTCTTTAAAACAAGAAATTTTGATTCAAGGGGAATACACAAATTTTCTGTTTTGATTCTAAAAGTTTCAAAAAACAAGTTTCAACAATTATGGAGTTATATTCTATAGCAGTATCAACGATATTTATCCATAACTAAACGAAAACGGGGGATATATAGAATGTGTTAGACAAAATATGTAAAAAACCCAAAATAAAAAATTGGAAATTACAAAACGATATTCCAGCCATATTTCTTTTATAAACAAAATAATATTAGCACAAATATTTGATAATTTAAGCAGCTTTTTTGCTACCCTTTAGAACAAATGCTAAAATAATCCGAATAAATAAATTTACACTGCCTTTTTTTTTTCAGTAATGGAAAATTCAGCATACGTCCCTAATTCCGCTCATCTGAATTCCCCGGCGTTAGTGGTATTTTCCCAAGCCGCCGGAGGATTGCAAGACGCACTAAGAATTCAAAGGCCCTTTAATCCACAGGTTTGTGAGAAATCGTACAATTTGAAACCCTATAAATTCTTTTAGTTTGAGATTATGATATTGCGCTGTAATACGTTTTATTTATAAAACTTTGATGATGATGACGAATGAGTTGATTTAATCTCGTGATATATAACAAGTTTAACCGTTAGATGAATGTTTTAGAATCTTATTTAATTGGAAATTCAGTTTCTATTTAAGAATATATCCAAGTCTTTCCGTAATAATTCTTTTTGTACTACCTGGTTTTCGAATTGTTCACTTTTTGTTTTGTATATTATATTTAATAAATACGTTTTATCAAATATTTTGTTAATAATGTAACTATAAATTTACAATATAAGATGATTAATAAAAGAAAAATTACACTAAATATCTAAATCAGTAGAAAAAATCAAATATACCTGCATACAATTATTTACTTTGTATTTTTTCCTTCTTGTCTGTAGTTTTTTACTACTACTACCACTATCCCTAGCATTCGAAAATACATTTTATTTGACGATTGCTTTCCAATATGAGAACGATTTCAAAGATAAAAATTGAAACTTCAAAGATAACGTATTTTCAATTAAAATGGTGGTTTATTTTCACTAAATCTACTAGATAACTTCTTTTTTCTGATGATCTATTTATTTCTTGATTTTTTAATTCCATTTTTCCTTATATTCCTCTTGCCCGAGTTGCATTTCTTCATAGATTTTTAATTTGTATTTTTTCTGTATCTATTATGGTATCTAGTATGGTTCCTTGTCTTCAAACCTTTCAATATTCTACTTTTTTTGCGTTTTTCTACTTTCTGTTTTCGTTGCTTCTGTTTTATATTTCGCTATAGTCAATACATATTCTGAGTCGGTATTGGCGCTTATATACATATAATCTGACCTCATGTATCACCTGTTTATATTATCATATCATATCATCATCAAGTTTTTTCCACATCATGTCTTATCCATGTTATTTTTTGTATGACCTTGTTTTTCTGTCCACTGTTTTTAATTACTAAGTCTAGTGCTGCATATAATTTCTCTCTCCATTGTTAATAATTTTTCTTAAAAAGATCTTATTTGTCTATTTGGGCGTTAAAATTATCTAATATAATTAATATATCTTCTTTCGTTGCCTTCTCTGCATTTTCCTCAAGGATTACCTAAAACTTTCATGTATCACATCACCGCTGTTTTCCGTCGGTGCATATGCATGTATTATGGATAATTTTTTTGGTTTAGTATCTACCCTTATATGAAATTGCTTCGTTTATTCCAATACACAATTCCATTTCTTTTTGTCTGGCTCCTCATAAAAGATGTGCCTTCTCGTCTTCAATTTTTAGTTATATTTTTGCTTTATTCTTGAACAATAAAGTAACTAACATATTTTGTGGACCAAGCAAAGAAAGAAAAAGTTTAACCTGTGACTATTGATACGTAAGTTATCATATTCAAGAATAATTAAGAAAATCGGTATCTTGAAACCGGTCTCAGACCTGAAACCGCAAATAAAAATACTTTATTTTCCAATTGTGATTTATTCCTAGCAAGATATACATCTGAAAACTATGATACAATCTTAGGAAAAACAAGAAAACCGTTTAGAAAATATGTTCATAGAATTTTCTAGACACGGACACTATTCCGATTTAAATGTAGCTGATTAATATGAATACACAAATATTTTAAAATAATTTATCGTCATTAATTTGTGGAGTTACTTTTAGTGGCCGATTAAAAATAAATATATTTTTTTATTTATTGTCCTAGCTTTTTCACTTTATTTTTATTTGAAAATTAATAATAATAATATAACAATGAGAATATGTTTGTTATAAATTTCTTCAATTGTAATATTTAAATCTATCACCTATCTATTTATTTGTCTTTCCTGCCTATTTATAAATTTATTAGAGTTTCACGCTTGTGTAACATACATTTTCCCCATAATGAAAAGAGGTTTGTGTTTAATTTGTTTTCCTAAGTGATCATTGTTTATATTGCTAGTGAGAGCGATTGTTAATTTTTATTTATTTTGCAGCTGTGATTAGTATGGCTATATCACTATGTCATATGTCCTTTATTTCTTTCAATACCTAGAACTAATAATTTGTAAAGGACTGTTTTTACATATTATAACAATTTTTGCATGTCTACGTGCTACCCACATAAAGTAGATACTTACTGTTTATAATATTTGAATACAGTATGCCATTTTTTATATTCTTCATGTCTAAAAATGTTTTTATGTATATTATGCCGAAAAATTTGCTTAGACGGCATAAATGACCCCATTCATTCATATAATTAACGATCAAAGAGTAAAAATCATGTAGAACTTTTTGATCTTACCTCTTTTAGTTTTAAAATAGTTTTAAAGTTTAGTTAGTTTTACATATTTTAATTAATAATAACATACACAGCCATAAACGCATGCATAGATAAAATTTTCGCCAACGCAAAACGAAGTTTTGACACTTATGACACAAGTTATTGAAAAGTGTGATTTGATTTTAGCTTAAACGATAATAAGTGAAGACTTTTGACTTCATCTGACAGAAACTTATACAAACTAACATCAGTCGAATTTTTATGCTCTTTGTCAACCTAAAAGGTTGTGCTCCAATAGCATCTCTAGATCTTGTATTGTAATCATGGAAGTTGGAGTTTATTTTAAAGTTACCTTTGTTGGCATGAATTTCAATCAGCTTCTCATATATAGAGTAAAGCATAATACCTAAATCCAGAAATGGTTTACAGTGTCCCCTATACTCTGCTCTTGCAAGTATCCTTACTACTCTTTTTTGTAGTTTAAAAATTCGATCTGCATGACAAGAATTACCCCAAACAGTTATTCCGTACAGTAAATGGCTATGGAACAGTACAAAGTAGCACATTCAAAGGGTACTTTTAGGAAACATATAAACTAAGTTGCGTATTAAAAATATACTTGTAGCAAGTCTAGAACTTAAGTAATCTCTATGAGCACTCCAATCCAAATTATCGTCTAAGAAGATTCCTAATAATTTAACACTAAGAGATATACTTCCAATCGGAACTAAAAATCAAATTCTGATTTTTCTGTTCATTTAGCTTTAGCCCATTATGTAAAAACCAATTTTTTGCTATCTGGGTATCACTATCTATGCTAATTTTTAAATTATGCTAATTAATATCAGTAATAATGAGAGTTTATCGTATGCGAAGCAAACACATTTTATAGGAACAGTATAGTGAAATAAATCGTTCAGATAAATAAGAAACAAAGTGGTTCCTAATATCAAATCATGCGGAACCCCATATTCGACAGTGTTAAACTCAGAATAGCTGTTATTAAGAAAAACTGCCTGTTTTCTATTTATTATGTATGCTCTAAATAGATTAAGAGTGTTTCCCATAATACCGTATTTATGCATGTTTTCCAACAGTAATTCATGCGAAACACAGTCTAAAGCTTTGGATCAGTCACACAACGTCAAAGACAAAAAATGACCTTCCTCCAAGCCATTAACCATATTTTCTGTATAGCTAGTGTAATGCTACATTTTTTTCTAAAGCCATATTGATTGCAATGAAGTACTTTGTGTTTTTCTAGATATTCTATCAAACGAACATTTAGACTAGGTATTCTCAAAAGTTTTACCGACAATGGGAATGAATGATTATAGAACGATAATTTCCAATTTCATCTAAAACTCCCTTTTTGAACACTGGTAGCACTTTTGTTACTTTTAATACATCTGGGAAAATCCCTTCATCAAGACAATTATTATAAAGTATAATTAATTTGTCTATAATTATATCGATTGTTTTCACAATTATTTTTTTGTTTAAGAAATAAAAATCCGTGCAGTGTGAATTTTTCAATCTCTGCAAAACATTCCTGATTTCAGTATCACTAACAGGCAATAAAAATAAAGAGGTGCAAGGAGAGTGTACATCTTTAAAAAAATCTATGGCTTCATTTTCATTTGTGGAATTAAAAGAACTTCTATGTTTAGCTATTGAAGTAAAGTAATTATTGAAATCGTTTGATGTAATCGCGCTTGGACAGACTTTTTTATTTTGAAATCTATTTCTGTGATAATTTATAACTTTCCAACTATCACGAGACATATTTTCTGAATTGGAAAAGAAATTCTCATAAGCCAGTTTTTTTTAATGATATTGTTGATTTGTAGTGCTTCTTAAACTTTTTATACTTACTATATTCCTTTGTAACATCAGCAATTATCTTGACCGTGGAAAGATTTTCTGTCATTACTATTAATTCATCATCAAACCAAGAAATTGGAGCTTTACTATGAGTTCGTGATTTTTTTATTGGAAAATTAATTTCAGTTAACTTTACATACATTTCGGTAATAAATTGAGCTAATTCTGTTGCTGTTTTGAGAGAAACAACTGAAACCCAGCAAACGTTATTTAACAACTGTTTTAACATCAGGATTCCATTACTTGTTATATGTCTTTTGTATGTATTAGCACTATGACTTTTTTCAGATTTTGTTTTTAAGTAGAGAAATTGAGCAAGATGACCAGAAATACTTGGGTCCACAATTCCACAACCAACTATCTCACTGCTTATGTTTGTTAAGATGTTATCTAAACAAGTTGCTGATCTAGTTGTGATTCTAGTAAATTCATTAATATTTATGGTTAAGCCAAAAGTAAAAATTAGATCACGGAAACTGTTTAGGCCATTAGAAGCTTTTTGAAATCAATGTTGAAATCTCCAATTATTATTATTTCTAAAAAAATTTGCAGAGCAAAACACCAATAACTTTTCAAATGGGTCTAGAAAAACTTTAAAATTCCCATTTGCGGTTCTATACACTGTTACTAAAATAGTTTTAATATCTATAATTTCTAACGCACAAAATTCACCCTTATATTCATATGATAAATATTATTTAAAGAAACTGGTCGTGTAGAGATTATATTATCGCTAAAAATTGCAACACCTCCATGTTCCCTTACCTTCCGACAATAGAAAGTTGACAAAAAATACCCATCAAGCTTTAATGTTGTTAATTGGTTTTCTTTGAGCCAATGTTTAGAGAAACATAATATACTGTATCTTTTATTTTTCAAAAAAATGTGAAGCTGATCTAATTTGTTTAATAAACTTTGTGTGTTTACTTGAAAAATGTTAACTCGACTAATCTGGTCAGAGTTTGCTAACGATTTTTGTTTAGTATAAAACGGTACAGAGTTATTCGAAATAACATTTTCACTTCTGTCTTTCTCGGTTAATGTATCTGGTTTGCCTAGAAGATTTATCGACGAAATGTTTTCTGCGAAAAAAATATTCACTCGCCCTATGCCCTCTAAAAAGAATATTCTTCAATTCTGTATCTGCCGTAATTCTGAAGGAATTAGATCCATTTACCTTGTTCTCGTACAAAGTGCACGAGAACTCATGTCCGGGGAACTCTGTAGATATGTTTCCATTTTTTTTGTACTATAAGATTGTTTATACTTTGCAACATAAATCCACACTTTCTTTTTTGACTATCGCTGTTATTACCCACAACTTTTACATCCGACCGAGGTTGGTTGACATCAAGACTGTGGATATCATTCATTTTCAAACTTTGTTGTGCCTGCGTTAATGCACCTAAGAATGGCTGATTTGTAATTATTGTTATAGTTTCACGTGTCTTTTGTATACCCTTGATTTTCTTTCCATCTACTATAGCGACGGAATTTGGAGGATGACTAAATATATAAGCGTAATATCGTACACTTATTCTTGCGAAGAGATAACAGTGTGAATTCATCTATATCTACTTTATACAGTTTATTTAAAATTGTCTTTTTATTTGAAATGGACTTAGTTTTACTTCCTCAAGTTTTTTCCTATTTAGTTTTAATTTATTATCCACATATACCCAACTTCCCTCTTTTAAATCATATAATTTTCTGTGTTTGTCATATAGCTTTTTATTATATTCATGATGTACCTACTGAATTTTTATAGGATATTTGTTTATCTTTTTGTAAGTTTTTCACTTCAAAAAACAATTCCTCGGGAACAATCGGATGGGCTTTTCCAAAAAGCAAATATTCTGGGCTATAGCCGGCTACAAAGTGATCTGTTTTATCGTATTCATCTATACAATCGTCGAATATTTCTGTCCATGCTCTAATTCTGGTTTATTGTGTTTTCATCTTATTCTGTTTTCTAATCTTTGACTAAGTCTTTTGTTTAAGTAATTCGAGAATGGGCAGTCTACAGCTGTAGACTAATGCATAATGTGTGATTAATTGCATATTTAAATGTTTCATATGATTTTTAAACATCTTGGAATTAATTCCAGGATACTGATCTGTTAATCAGTAAACAAAGAATGGGAAGCGTGTAAAAACATCATACAAGACGCGGCCAAAGAGACCCTGGGTCTACAAAAAAGCTTAAATCAACTGAAGCACAGTGGTTCGATGAAGATTGTTGTAACATAACAGAGAGGAAAAATAATGCATATCAACGACTACAACAACGACATAGAACACGAAAGGCAGAGGAGAAATATAGAATGCTAAGGAGGGAAGAGAAGAAAATACATCACAAAAAGAAAAGAAAACACATAGAAAAAGAACTCCAAGAAATGGAAGAACTAAATAAACCATCAGAAAACAGAAAATTCTACCAAAAACTTAACAAAAGTAGAAAAGAATTTAAACCAAGAACAATGATGTGCAGAGACAAAGAAGGAGATGTAGTAACTCAACAGAGTGAAATACTACAAAGATGGACAGAATTCTTCAAAGTAAAGTTTGAAAAAAACGAAGATCCACAATATGATGGAATTATACTGGATCAAACGGATACCAGAGAAAGTGTTTTTGGAAAGCCAAGTTCTTGCATCGCTTTCTATAGTCTAATCCTGCATACTATATTAAACACCTATTTAAAATCTATGAACATCTAATGAAGCTTACGATCAAACTCCCGTGCGTTTTCCCATTATGTGTTTTATTGTGAATATCTGGTCACTAGAAGAGCGGCCCAATCTAAATCCGCATCAATAATCTCAACTATTTCTTTTGTGTATGCTTTGGTTCTTTCTAGCAGGATATGTGCAAGGACTTCGTAGGTGGTATTTAGGTGCCTTATTCCTCGGTACTTAATAGATTCCTTTTTGTTTCCTTTTTTGTGGATTGTTACAATAACCCCTTCTTTTTATTCATCTGGCATTGTTTCTTCTCGCCAAATGCCTTGAATTAACTTGTATATATATATATATATATATATACATATACATATATATATATATATATATATATATATATATATATATATATATATATATATATATATATATATATATATATATGTATATGGAAAGAAAAACAGATTGCTTTTCTTTAATTTATGCAATTTGTAGGTCTTAATAGTTTGTTATGTCTCTGTCAAAATACTTAGCCTTATTTAGCTTTTGACAGTGACATTAAGTCTTGTCATTATTAATTTTTATTACTGCCATTACAGACGTCATTTTAATATTAAATAAAAGCTTCAAATGTTGTTTTTTTGCAGGTAGTGTAATTTTAATTTATTATTGTACAAGTAATAATAAAGTTGGTTTTTTTGCAGAGAAACGCAATTGCGTTTTATTAATGAAACTTTGCTGAAGAAACTTGTAGGAACAAACATTATTACAAAACAACATTTGATGTAGTTGCCCTCTCTAAGATTTGTTCTAAAACGTCAATTGAAACACCAATTGGGGACATTTGAGATTTTTCAGTGTGAGCACTTTGCTGTTCCAATAAAAAAATCCTTGAAGTGTATACTTCCATCTGCATCCATATAAACTTTTAAAGTATCTTCATCTACTGCGATCAACACTTTTCTTGTAATACCCCTTTTTGTTAGAGCTCTTTTTAATCTTTGAAAAGCTGCTGTAGCCTGTATTTTTTCATGATTGGAAATACTTTGCGTATCAATTGGCATTACAAAGATTACATTTTTCTCGGTCTCAGTTGAGGTTATGGTGATGGTATTTGTCTTATTATCACTCGCCAATACCTTCACGATAATCAAATCTTAGTTTTGTCATTTGAACTTAAATTATAAGCAACAATATTTAGTATGTGTGGCTAATGGAAACCGACTAAACAGAAAGAAGTTAGATGAACTAAGGATTGGACCAAACAAAATATTAAACAAGATTTCCAATTCAATCTATGAAGTTGACACTGGGCATAGCAAAACATAGCAAACCGTAATACCGTAATGCTGTTAAAGCCGTGAAAGCGTATCCTGGATCAGACGTGGCCTCAGATCACAATCCACTTATCGCCAAGATCCACTCTTAAAAATATTAAAAGACATCAAAGATTCCCTACAATAGAAACAAGAAAACTTAAAGAACCTAAAGTAAAAGAATGCCTCCAACATGAACTGCATGTGAACTGCAGCAAATTGAACACAAACACCAATGATATTGATGAGTACTGGGATCGACTAAAACATTGTCTACTGGAACCCTGTAAAGAAATATTAAAGACTTCCGCAAGGAGAAAAGAAGAATGGATGAATGACGAGATACTCAATATGATGGAACAACGGAGACAATTTAAAAACAAAGCCAACAATAAATACAGAGAGATAAACCACGAGATCAGGAAGATGATAAAGCAGGCGAAAGAAAAATACTTTTAAGAGAAATGTAAAGAGATCGAAGACCTTCAAAATAAATATGATCTGTTTAACCTACACAAAAAAGTTAAAGAACTGACAGGACTAAGAAAACAAAATCCCACTCATGCAATTCTGGATAGAGACACACAGAAAGTACAAAGATGGGCAGAATATATCGACGAATTGTTCGATGATGAAAGAGGAGATCTGGAACACATAGAACTTACGTCAGAAGAAATAGATCCATATATTACAAAAGAAGAAATATTACACGCATTAAAAACAATGAAGAGTGGGAAAAGCCCTGGATCTGACATGCTTCCCATAGAAATCCTAAAAATTCTAGATGAGAACCACTTGAATAAAATTTATAGTTCAGGCGTATTACCCAAAGAGTGGTTAACGTCGATTCTTATTGCCTCAAATGAATTTCCGATGTTTCCACAAAAAGAAAAACGCAAGAGAATGCAGCGACTACCGCACCATTAGCTTGATGTCTCATGTGCTAAAGTTACTACTAAAAGTCTTCCATAACCGAATATATCACAAACTGGACATAGACGTTAATGATACACAATTTGGTTTCCGCAAAGGCCTAGGAACACGTGAAGCTCTTTTTTCACTTAATATACTGATACAAAGATGTTTGGAAGTCAATCAAGATATATACGCATGTTTTATTGACTATAATAAAGCATTCGATAAAGTACGACATAAACAATTAATGAATGTCCTAAAATCAAAGAAGATTGAAATCCAGAAGGAATCTACGTTCCTGTATTTGGCTGTATACCATATATTAAAAAATTAATTAAAATCCTTTGTAAAAGGTATATATTTAAAAACCCAAACGGGCTGTGTTAGACAAAACGTTTTCGGAATACATCATTCCATCATCGGTGTCTAGGAGTACATGAATGTAGCCACTAAATATATGGGTAAAAACCCGTTAACAAATAATTAGTTACATTTGTTCGACATTATATCTTATAAATACTTATGATGTTAAAGTTACCGTTGGATTAGGTAACATGGCGACATATGACTCCACGTTGAAGTTGCAAGGGAGTTTGGAGTGAGACAGGGATGCGTATTGTCGCCAATTCTTTTTAATGCCTACTCTGAAGAGATTGAGAAAAACGCTCTTGAGGGTGTAACAGCTGGAATAAAAGTAAATGGAGTTCCCATTAACAACATTAGATATGCGGACGACACTGTGATCTTAGCTAAAAATATTGAAGATCTTCAAAGATTGGTGACCAGAATAGCGGAGTATGGAAAAGAGTACGGTCTAACAATGAACGTCAAGAAGACGAAATTTATGAGAATATCGAAAACTCAAAGAAATAACGAGAATCTTCTAATGTCGAACAAGTGGACAAATATGCATAGGTATCTAGGAACAATGATTAACTCCACAAATGATTACATTCAGGAGTACAAAATCAGAATAGAAAAGGCTAGAGCAAATTTCAACAAAATGAGAAGAGTACTATGTAGGTACAAGGGATTTAAAATTGAAACTAAGAGTTAGGTTAGGTTGGGAATGGAATCTTGGACCTTGAATGCGACATCAATGAAAAAACTGGAATCATTCGAGCTGTGGGTGTATAGAAGAATTCTGAAAATATTGTGGACAGAACACGACACAAACAAAGAGGTTCTGAGAAGGATGAATAAAGAAATAGAAATTTTAAATACAATTGAAACAAGAAAATTGGAATATCTCGGACATATTACACGTGGAGAGAAATACACCTTGCTCCAACTGATTATGCAGTGAAATATCCAAGGAAAGAGAAGCATAGGGAGGCGTAGAATATCATGGCTCTGCAACCTGAGAGAGTGGTACGGATGTACCACCATCAAATGAACTTTTCAGAGCAGCCGTCTTAAAAGTCTGAATAGCTGTGATGATTGCCGACCTCCGCCGCGGAGATGGCACTTGAAGAAGATATCAAAACGGAACTAAACCTAGAAAGAAGTCTAGAAAAAAAACAAAAAATTGTTGAAATGGCAAATTACAGGCTGACAGAAGAAGAGCACACTATTTATTAATAACAAAAATTTACGATTTGCTTAATTGATTCATAATAATTAGATCAAGTATCAAAATAAAATAAATAAGCAAAGCTTTACTTAAATGATATGTTTCATACATAATTTTATATTTTTTAAATTTTTTGACTAATATTTTTAATTAACGACTTATAAGTTACGTTTTTAAAATTAACATTAACTTTTTTTTCAGTTTACAATGACAGAAGCGTCCAAGGATCTTCACAGACCGTTCACAGCTTCATCTTTCGGTCTTCGACATATGGAAGCATATTCAGGCATTCCGGCTCATATCTTGAATCACCTTCAACCTCAATTTTTACACCCAGGTTTAACCTTAGGCTCCGGAGCCTTTCGACCCTTAACAGATCTCAAATCTTTTTCTTCTCCTTCAGCTTTCGCCCCTCCAAAATGCCTCAAAATCGAGACTAATAATGATGGTATGCACTCTAGTCATAATCACGCTATTTTTTCTCCTTCGGAGGAGCGTCTTTTGGGGCCAAGTCCCAGGACTGATTCGTGTAGTCCTGCGAGTGCGTCTATGTCTCCTCAGCCGCAAACTGCTGTTAAAGAAGAAAGTTTGGATGCACAGATGTCTGAGGATGGGGAAACTCAGGGACAGGGCACAGGGAGTGATTCGCCCGGCGTGCACGAGGACGCAAGAGGATTTCGAAGTAAGTGATTGATTTTCATTGCAATCTTTAGTGGAACATTTTTTATATATTGGTCATCTTTTTAAAAAATAATTTTTCGTTGGAGAATACATATGATAAAACCTTAATTCTAGTAATATTATAATTAATATCTTATATCCATTTTTATATATACTAAATAAACAAAAGTACACTCAGATGCAAAAAAAGCAACCTAGAAAATTTTGGTTAAATTCAAAGTATTTCAGTTTTTTTATTTTTAGCCCTATTTTGATGATTTTTTTAGTACACTGTGTAAAAATTTATAAACTTTAATTTAGTATAGTGATTTTTTGAATAAAATTTTGTATTTGATTTATTATACGGGGTTAATCAAAAGGTGGTTTTTTATCCTAACTTTGAAACATCCTGTGGAATAATTAGGTTAGCGGATTTTCGTAAAACCTTGTTTTTCGGTTGCAAACATGTGTTATAAGTATTACATTTTTTTGTTTCATGTGAACTGATTCATTTTTAGGAGTACAATGACTTTACCACCCACAATTTACGACTTTTCCTATTATTACCGTTATCTTTTGTATTAATTTGTAATACGATGATGGGGGCTTTGGTGACTGATATCGACATCCCAGAAGCACTGTATTTAAATAATGATTAAAAGCAACGTCATGATCTTGATTTTAATGAACAATGATAACAATAACAAAATATAAAAAAAAACAACTTAAATGTAACTTAACCTAAGTACGCAAATAACAAAGAAAAACTACTAAAAAATAACTTAATACTTTGTATTGCCTCCACTAGCCTCTATAACAACCTGTACACGTCGGCTCATGTTGTCTATGAGGTTGCGAATATCATCTTGCTGGATGTTTTGCCATTCCTCTTTTAGAGCCAAGCGAAGTTCGTTAATTGAGGCTGGTGCGACTTCGCGACCTCTAATATTTCTACCAAGCATATCCCAAACGTGCTCTATTGGATTCAGATCTGGCTAACACGCTGGCCAGTTCATTTTATTAATACCAACTTCCTCTAAATATTGCGTGACACACATTGCAGAGTGGGGTCGTGCATTTTCTTGCATTAATAGAAAATCATCGCCGATATATTGAGAAAAGGGTACTACGTGATTCGCTAAAATTTCCTCAATATACCGGTAAGCAGTCAACGAACCTTTAATAAATACCAATTCAGTGTGCCTCTCGGGATATTTCTGCCCATACCACCACCGAACCCCATCCATGGCTAACGCGGGGACTGAAAGCGCACTCCGCAAATCTCTCTCCAGTTCGACGCCATATGTGTTCTCTCCCATCTGATGAGTGAAGACAGTATCTCGACTCATCCGTAAAAAGAACATTACTCCATTGTCCTAAATTCCAATGTAAATGTTCCCTGGAAAATTGTAGTCTAACCACTCTGTGCCGTGGAAGTAATTTGGGGCCAGTTGCTGCTCTGCAACTTTGCAAACCAAATTCATGCAATCTTCGACCAACTGTTAATACACTTAACTTATAGCCTCGAACCTCTTGAAGCTGATTTCTTGTTTGCACCGCTGTTAAATGACGATCCTACAAAGCGTTGACTCGTATAAAATGATCATCTAAAGCGGTAGTTTTGCACTTCCTGCCACTTCTCGCTTTACGCTTGTTTGTTCCAGTTCGTATAAAACGTTCCACTACCCTTTGGATGGTAGAGCGATGAGTGTGTAGTATTCTAGCCACATATTCATAATTTCGTACAATCTTCGACACTAAGAACCATGATCAATCATAGGCAAACAAAGTGTAAGTGTCAATATGACATATTGATAATAGTCACCAAAGCTAACTCGTCGTATTACAAAATAACTCCAAAATAATCATGATTAAAAAGTCCTAAATTGTGGGTGGCAAATTCATTTGGCTCTAAAAATGAAGGCATATTTTGACATGAAACAAAAAACAAAATGCTTAGGAGACATGGTTGCAGCCAAAAAACAAGGTTTTACGAAAATTAGCAGACGGAATTATTCCACAGGGTGTTTCACAGTTAGGATAATAAAACCACATTTTAATTAGCCCCGTACACTATGTAAAATATAAAAGTTTATCAAAAAACTGGCTATACCAAATGAAAATTTATAAATTTATACACTGTGTGTTAAAAAAATCATCAAAATAGGGCACAAAATAAAAAAAAATTTAAATACTTTGAATTTGACCAAAATTTTCTCCGTTGCGTTCTGCCACTTAAATTATAATAGTAGTAAGCAATACCATAAGAGATGGAAATTTTACTACTCGATATTGCTCATGCAATTGATCCCTACTGAAAGGCGTTGAGACGCCAGAAAACCAAAACATATATAAAAATTATTAGGTTAGGCACTCTGAAGGGGTAAAAGAGTTTGCCTAAACAGGGCAACCACAACCTAACACCAACCCCTGAAAAATCCACGTACAACTTGTGTTTCTTCACAGTTGTAACAAGTTCACATTCTTTACTAAGTTTTCTCACGACTTTATTCTTGGATACACGATTATTTCAGTAGATTTTCAACATTGTTTTTGTGTAGCACCATATCGCAAAAGCATCCGGTTAGTGTCCAAGATCCCACTTCGTAAAGAAGAACCGAAAAAACATAGCACCGAAAAAGGCGGGTTAATTTTTTTTAATGACAAATCAAATGCTCAAAGCCTTATGTATGTGCCGTTTAATTTCACGTGAATG
The DNA here is from genome assembly GCF_040954645.1 of Diabrotica undecimpunctata. Lineage (NCBI taxonomy): Eukaryota > Metazoa > Arthropoda > Insecta > Coleoptera > Chrysomelidae > Diabrotica > Diabrotica undecimpunctata. The sequence continues at coordinate 23,199,238 of NC_092812.1, forward strand.
ATCCCACTGAACGTCTATATTGGTACACAATTAAACGTAGCTGTTAGCTTGTGCTATTGGATGTGAACTGATTTTAATTGTTGTGACAGTCTATTGTAACGAAATTAAACCTGGATGGGAATAAAAAATGCCCAAAAGTTGGGTATTATTTTGATTAATACAAAATTTAACACAAGGGGAACCGCCAATATCCTGACCTCCACCACTTGACTTCGGGAAACTGCCAATATCAGAATTCGACCTGATCCCCTCACGATGTAAATTGGGAATCCTTATTTTACTTCTTTTCACGACAATTCAAACTATCTTTATCTTCGACCATTTCTCTCCGGGTTATGCAGAACACACTTTTTAGAGGCATCTGGCAATGTAAACAAACAATTGGATTAGGTATTTTTACTCAAAGAGATACTTAAGTGTTTTTTTTCTAAGATTTTTAAGACACTATTATTAAATGTTAAATAAGAACTTATGAGATTTACAGAGAAACAAACCAATTTAAGGTACTATTACCGACTAGAATGCTAAAACATGACAAATTTTTCAAATGTTATTTATTATATATGGAAATTAAAGTTTTTTATATTATTATATAACTTTTTCATTGTTGCTGTATTTTAAAGATGGCGCCAAAAAATGTTCAAGTAATGAAGTAATTCAATTGAAAATACGTAAAAAATCCAAATGGCGGACATTGGCCAATGGGCAAGAAGAGATAAAGAAAAATCAGAATTATTTGCTGAACATTTAGCAACAGTATTCCAACCACACAACAATGAAGAAGATCAAGAAATTATTAATTATTTAAACTCAGAACAACCATCAGTAAATCCAATAAAATTAACAACACCCAAAGAACTTAAAGAAGAAATCTTAAGACTAAATATCAAAAAGTCACCAGGAATTGACCTAATAACACCAAAAATGCTAAAAGAATTACCAAAAAAGGGTATAGTAATCCTTACATATATATTTAACGCAATATTAAGATGTAATTATTGGCCTAACAATCTAAAAATTACAGAAATACTATTATTCCCAAAACCAGGAAAGGATCCAAGTGAAGTCTCATCCTATCGACCTATCAGTCTGTTATCAACAATCTCCAAATTACTAGAAAAACTTTTAATAAAAAGAATAGATCCAGACTTTACAGGCGCAGATTGGATACCAAATTATCAGTTTGGATTTCGACGAGAACACTCAACTATCCAGCAATGCCACCGAATAACCCATAAAATCAATTCCGCATTAGAAGAAAAGGAATATTGCCCAATGGTATCACTAGATGTACGTCAAGCTTTTGATAAGGTTTGGCATAAAGGACTTATTTATAAAATTAAACAAATATTACCACCATTCTTTCAAATACTTACATCATACTTGGAAAACCGACAGTTTAGAACAAAAGTAAATGGAGAAATATCCAAAACGCGTTAAGGCGGGAATTCCACAGGGAAGCGTCCTGGGACCTTTATTATATATATTATATACGTCTGATCTACCAACATCATATAACGTAACAATTGGCACATTTGCAGATGACACAGTAGCACTTACAAGTCACAAACACATTAACATAGCTACACAACAACTCCAAGACTATTTGTATGAGCTTGAAAATTGGCTAAAACAATGGAAAATAAAAATAAATGAAAACAAGTCAACCCACGTAACTTTTATTTTACGACGAGAAACACCACCACCAATATATATCAACAATGAGGAAATACCCAGGACTAAAACAACCAAATACCTAGGGCTACACCTGGACCAAACCCTGTGTTGGAAAGAACACATCACAAAAAAAAAAGAAAACAAATACAACTAAGACAAAAAGAAATCAAATGGTTAATTGGAAAAAACTCCAAGCTGTCAATAAATAATAAAATTCTAATTTATAAAACAGTTATCAAACCAATATGGACATATGGCATAGAGCTATGGGGCTGTAGTAGTAAATCTAATATTTCTATTATGGAAAGATGCCAATCAAAAATCTTAAGAGCAATTGTTGATGCACCCTGGTACGTAACCAACCAAAGAATCTATGAGGATCTCAATATCTCAACAGTGAAAGAAGTATACCAGCAAAAGAAATTACAATACATTCAAAAAGTGAACACACACTCCAATCCATTAATTTCCGCAATACCTCAACATCGAGTTATCAGAAGACTAAAGCGACGTTGGCCAACAGACCAGTAACATGGACCCGTCATTCTCTCACTGGAGGGGACCACATCACTCCAGAACCAAGGGACAGGACCTAAACTCATCACATTAACTTATAGAATACATTGTTTTATTCTGATTGTTAATTTATTAGTTATAATTTTTTTTTGGTCACATTGTGGTAAACTAAACATAGAGAAAACCAAAACAAACTTGTTAAAATCGACCAACTAGTTCTGGAGATTAACTATCCGCCAATAATTACGTTTTTAAACTACTTCTTCCTCTATCTAAATATTGATGTCATCAGCGTAGGCAAGTATTTGCACTGATTTGTTCTATATTAAACCGTTGATTATGATTCGTGACATACGTATTACCTTTTTTCAGAGCCAGATTAAATAGTATATAGGAGTATAACTTTTTCAAGAGTTAGTTTTGTTAAATTTACCAACTGATTTGGTACTCCTAGCTCTTTCATTTCTCTGAACATTTCTCTTCTATTTAGAAAGTCGTACGCTGCCTGGTACTCTATAAATATGTGATAAGTATATATGCCATATTTCAGGGTCTTTTCTAAAATTTGTATCAGGGTTGCAATCTGATCAATTGTCGATTTACCACCTCTGAAACCAGCCTGGTATTTTCCTACTTTTCGTTCTTCATATATGTGTCGTACGCTGGCATAGTATAGTGGAGAATGTTTTATACTCTGCATTTAGAAGCATACTTCTTCTATGGTTAGAACATGCAAAGATATCATCTATTTTGTGTATGGTGCAAACTATTGCAATATTCTAATTACTGGGAAGGAATATTTGTCTCAATATTTTTTTTTGTGAGCAGCTGTAATGCCATTATGGTATCGTAGCCACCTTCTTTATATAGTTCAGCTAGGAGGTTATCTATTCTGGGTGATTTGTTTCTGGCTAGTTTTTTAATTGCATCTTTAACTTCAAGAATCGTTGCTGGTACCTATTCCCTCTCGTCTCTTTCGCTTACCAAATCTCTTTCGTATTTCAGATTTTTTCTACTTCTTCTATATTAAGTACCCATCTTTTTTCGTTGTTAATAGGTCACCATTCGGATTTCTGCATTGGTTTGTAGTTGCCTTGAGTTCCTTTTTGTCGATGTTAACTTTCTGACAGAATGCTCTGAATTATTTCTCTCTGTTAAGGTTTTCTATATATTTAAGTTCCTTATTTAAGTGTTTTTTGTATATCCTCTATTTCCTCTATTTTCTTTTGTATTATCCTATCACACCAAATGTAAATTCGGGAAAACCACTCTATAATTCAATGGTGTTACAAAATCATCAATAAAATCACAGAATGCTTGGAAAGAAAAAAATGCGTGCCTTAGTATTTTTTGACATGTGTAAATAACGTAAAGCAAAAATGTTTAAATCAGCACTTCTTGATTTACAACAAGCTTTTGATAAAGTCTGACGTACAGATTTACTGTACGCTAAAGTAAAACGACATTTATCAGATCAACTATACCTCATAATAATATCATATTTTTATAAGCATTACTTCTAAGTCAAAGTCGATGATTAATTAATTATCATGATTATCTCAAAATAACGGTAGGAGTACCACAGCGTGGCGATTTTAAGCAATTCCTTTATTTATTATATATGGACGATGTGTCCCTTACAAATTACAACTAAAAAACTTCAGAATCATCTCAAGCTACTAGAACGTTGGATAGAGATATGGAAATTAAAGGTAAACCTAGTTAAGTCAGCACATGTAACGTTTAGAACAAAAAGAAATATACGGGATTTCATCTTGATGAACAATTAGCATGAAAATAACATATACAAGCTAACAGATGTCAACTTGAAAATAAAAGGTTTGAAATTATAAGTCCATACTGAAACGACTGATTTCGACTTCGAAAAGTTCAAAATAAAGATTCGTATCCAAAATAAAGATCCTTAAAACCTTTCAATAAAAAATGTAGTGGTACTCTCTTACTGAAGTACTTATGTTACTTATAGCCAACAAATAATCCTAGAATCTACTTCTATATTGTTTATAGTCCGTCTCTGTTTTAGAGTGATTAAGTAAGTGCCAAACAGTCAACGGTAATGGATTTTCACTATAATTTATAATTAAAATCCATAAATTTATAAATAAAATTGAAGCTAATTTATCAGAATTAATATATTTATGGTCCACTGTGGTCGATTTCATTTATTTATATTGTTAATACGTTTTAAACTACATTATTTTTCAATTCTATAACATGCTAATTCACAAATTTATTGATCCGTTATCAACAATGACATCCATTATCTCTAAATTATTACCAGCAAAGTAAAATTTTTTTATAAAATTGTCCCTAGGATTTAACCCAAATATTTCTGGTTCATAAGATGCCAAATATATCTCATAAAAAATGATTGAAAATTACTGTTTTATAGATATCCCTATGTAAAAAACGTGCAAAAAGGATAAAATATTTGAAAATGGCTACACAAAAGATTCTTAATATCTTCTCTCGGTAACAACAATCAGAACATGCAATTTGCTGTTATATTTTCGGTTTACTCTACAACACAGCAAATTAGGCAACAGATTTTACAACAGTTTGTTCTAAAACAGTAGTTTTTTTTGTGTTTTTAAACTATTTCTAACACAGTAAAGGCCAAATTGTCTAAATAAAAGAGAAGACTGCATACGGTTATCTTGGAGACCTCTAATAAAGAAAATATCGTCCGCTCCACCAGTCAATCAAAATTCTATTGTCAAAAATGTTCGCGCCACCCCCACGCCAATCCCCACGCTAACTCCCACGCCAACCTACACCCAAACCACGTCATCATCGACGGTATAAATGACCCGTCCTCTATTCCAAGGTTAGTGATCAGTGTAGCAATGCAGGGAAGCAATGCATTGGTTAGTGATCGGCAGACTGAGACCTCGGAAGTTGAAAGAGGATGTCGAAAGCCCGGAGCCATAACATTCGACCCGGTTCAACCCGGAAGACTGTTGAGTTTAATATTAATTCCTGTAATAGTGTTAATCTTAGCTCTAGGATTAATATATACATATATATTATTAGATTATTAAATTCTTAATTATCACGGAATTATCGACATATTAGTTATTATAAGATCGTTTGCTATTGTCATATTTCACAATATTTGTCTCTTTTTGTCATATTAAATTTTTTATCCAGATCTTATTTCATTGAAAAACACCCCAACACGGACCCTTAAATAAAAATCAAACATTCTCAAGTATAAAATGTTGAGTGGCATATCAGAGGGGTTAACCAGCTCGCAATATATACAAAACAACAATACTAAAACATTTTTATGGTTTTAACAGTCTTCGTAGAAAGGATATATTACTTTCATTTGGAATCAATTGCGTCGTAATCCCCGTTTTCCCTTCTCCAAACGGGGAATGGGGAATTGTTGGTTGGATAACCGTAGTAGCAGAGAAATCATTCTCACACACAATTAATGGCTACAGAAATTAAAAACGTAAAGACAGTTATTGGTTCCTATTGATATGGATCGGGTATAACAAATCAACCAATATTTATTTACAGAAGACAGGGGAAGGCAAGTACAGGGGACATCAAAAGAATCAATTTAAACGTATCCTCTATTTATTGTTGTTGAAACTCTATTAAAGACTCTTTTTAATTGTTATAATATCCAAATTGTCAAAATTCGCTAGATTACTTAAGTAAATATACCTAATACAGACGCATTTACGAATTTTAGTTAGTTATAAGTAACATGTAGTTATTTTAAAATTTATTAATTTCTAAATTTTCAAGCCAATTAAATCTTTTTTGATTTTATTCTCTCTCTCTCTCTCATAAGTCTCCTAATAGACTACAAGCCCATGGGACAGTTGAAGGAGGTCATTTGACCCAACATGAATCACATATAAATCAATACTACAGTATGTAATAATAACTTTAGAAACTATGCCGCCAATTTTTATCGATACTCAAAGCATGGGGGTCCAAATTACGGGTTGCGCTTTAGATTTCTCATCCCTGTTCCAGCCGAAATGCACGGCGTGGCAAAAAAATTAATCTACACTTGAGTGCAAAATAACTCAAAATTATTTTAAGAAAGTATGTCTACTATTTCAATCTAAATCGTGTAAATTTAAAAATATTTTGAGTACAATCATTAACCTCATTATTTAGTTTTAAAAAAGTTTTGTTTTTGGGTGAATTAGATGAAGTATTAAAAATAAAGATTGCAACACGTAGAGAAGGGGTCAGAATTTGACTAATTGAAATCTACACGCACCGACTTGTTTCATTTAACATTGTATGCATCAATTTCTATGGCAACCTACTAATACATAAGTCCTTTTTACGTTTGCAAGTGCATTACAAATGGATACCACATCCGTCAAACAGCTCAAGCAGTAGCATTATTAGTCGCTACCAAGATACTGTTGATTATGTCCGCCGACAAGGAGGAGGCCGTAAACGAATAACAACGGAGGCAAAGGATCGATTTCTTGTATCGAAATCCCTGAGAAATCGACATTTGACTGGTGCTAATCTCAAAGAAGAGCTTAGAGAAGTCCGAGATGTGGTTACGAGCGTTTAGACAGTCAGAAGGAGACTGAAGGCAGCCAACCTTACACCAAAAAGGCAGCTACTGGTCCCGAGATAACTGCAGCCCAGAAACAAAGGCGATTCGAATCACGAACATCTGGATTGGGACGACTATCAATGGAGTCAGGTATTATTCTCCGACGAAAGTAAGATCTGCCTACACGGCAACTAGAAGAGGCATCTAGTCTATAGAAGGCCAGAAGAGCGGTTTGCTCAGTATTGTATACGAGAAACTGTCATATGGAGGCGCTTCTTGTATGTTTTGGGCAGGCATTTCCATGGATTGGAAAACCGAGTTGGTTTTCGTGCTTGGTGGAGGATGTGGAAGAAGTTTAACAACGGATCTAAGACATTTTGGAGGAACGTGTGGTTCCATATGCGAGACTTATTGGTGATGCCTTTATTTTAATGCACGATGCCATATCGGTCGAGTCACCACCACCTATCTATCTGAGATCGCTATACCTACAATAAATTGGCCTAAATTGAGCCCAGACTTAAATCCAATAGAGTATGTTTGAGATGACCTTAAACAAGGAATCAGGGACAGAAATCATGCACCAGGGAGCATAATGGAATCGAGAGCTGCGCTTAATGATGAATGAGAAGCAATGCTTCAAGAATTTATTAGAAAAGTCATCTGATTCATGAAAAATCGAAATACTGAAAAATAAAGGAATTCATTTTTATAATTGATGATTTCTCTGTTCAAACCGTTTTTTTTGGGTTCGTTCCAATGATGAATATTTAGGCAACTCTGATCGTATTGCATATTGTTTTTATAATGCGTCCTCCAAATAATTCAATAGCAGTTAATGTAAGTTCAATAATAAAGTTATTATTTGCACATTACATATTTTTATTTTTATACTTCTTACATTGAAACAGGAGGTGTAATCTCAAATCTCGCTTTTGAGTTGATTGTTTTGCACTCAAGTGCATATACCGGTCCGAAACTTTGTATACAAATATGCCGAATACAAATTGCAGAAAATGGCGAAAAAGTTTTCCGAGATTAAAAAGTTTTCCCTGTAATTATTTTTGTATTACCTACCTAGGTTATAAATGCCGTACCAATATGTTTGGCCAAAAACTTCCCCTCCCCCTTGAGTGGTAAGTGTATCCTACCTGTGACACACCTGTACGGATAAGAATTGACGGCATAGTTTCTAAAGTTGTTATTACATATTGTAGATTGATCTGTTAATGCTTTGCATTGTGTTCTAAGACCTGAAAATAATGTATAATCAGCATCATGTATAATGTAGAATCTAGCATGAGCAGACTTTTTTGAACTAACAAGCTTTTTTAATTCTGGAGAAAACCAAACGGAGGAAATTTTGAAGGTTCATATGTTTCTTTTTGGAATTAAAGTGATATTGCTTTAGAGATTACTTAATAAAAATTATTTACTAAGATATTAATATTTGAGTCATCTAAAATAGTATTCCAGTCAGCCGAAGAAAAATAATTGTTCAGACTTATAAACTTTGCATTACAATAATCAAACTATGTAGTACTATAATCGAATTTACATTACTATTTACAATGATCACAAATAATTGCCACATGATGAAAGTAATTGGGAAGCAAATTGTCAAATATCTCGTAAACTGACAGTTTCTGGTAATCTTCAATACTGTGGAAAATGAGATTCAAATTATTAAATGTTGATTTGGTATGTTATTTGATTGCCTCAGGATTATATATGAGAAGCATTTGTATAGTAGTTTTGCTGGATAGGTTTGTTGACAGTCAACGAGCAAGCCCTCTTCATTTGAGTAAGCCCAAGAATAAACTAGAAACAACAGTAACGAAAAATAATGATTATCGAATAGTCAACATTCAATTTTTGCCACAAGTGGCAAAAATTATGTAGTAAATACAGTCACGGATCTTACGTAAGAAAAAGAAGAAAAAACGATGAATTTTAAGTTGAAATAAAAAAATTCATAATTGATTTATTTATTTTGAACTTCCCCGTATATTGTGTTTAGTCTCAAGAGACAAAATTCTTTTGACATGATAGGCTATTGACACCCAAAATCTTTAAATTTCGTAAAAGCGTCAATAACAAGGAAGTGTTAATTTCCTATTTTTATTTCCCGATAAATACCTATATGTTAATTAATACTATTTTCGGATATTTAATTGTACCCAAACAACTATTTGTATGATTAAATATATTGAGTGCTTCATTGTAATTTGTAACGGTTTATAGAAATTATTTTCCAATATAATCATTAACAAATGTTACAAAGTAGGAAAGAAGTATGACACAACAATTTCTACGACGATTTAGTAATACATGAGGAAGGAGGATTACGATATTATATAGATGCTTGAATTTGCTGCGCAATAAAAGTGGTACTCGATAAATAAACATAGTTTAATTAGTATGTTAATAAATATGTCAACTTAATATGTCAAATTAAATCTGAACTAAAAGCATAATGCCAAATTTATTCTTCTACCACACATCCATATTTTACTGCTGATTTTGAGTTTGCAGGAACTAACACTACAAACTATAGCAGCAAGTCGAATAGATTGCATTTACATATCATAATATTATTATGGTAGCTGAAGCAAAATATGTACATAAGAGATAAAAAAAATATTTAGGTAGAAGTTAGGACCATACTTCTAATGTCTTCAAGTATACAGGGCCTCCCATATTGACGGGGTGGAAGAAACTTATCTATTTTTTAATGAAACACACTGTATGTTTTTACATTTTTAGACTCTTCTCAATATTATCGTTTTTGTAATATGGTTTTGCTATGAATTACGAGGTAGTTCAAAAGATAATTACGTTTTTTTTATTAATTTCGTAGCAGCAAAAACACCTTGTATAATTGTAGAGAGTTACTTTACAGTTGGTAACCTCTTTTAGCTGACCTCTTTTACACAGCACAAAAAAAGTCAGATTGATCAGTCAATTACCAACTGTAAAGTTTGGAGTTTTTAAGAGTAAAGTGCTGGAAGAGCTAACATCTGGTAAAGGTCATCCTAAAGATAAACAAACTTGATAGAAGAACGATGCAGTGCAACAGAAGGTTAAGAAGAATAAAGGAGATAGAAAGAGATATGACAGGTCTAAAAAAAAAGATAAGGATATATACAAGGTATCAAAGAGGGAAGCAAAACGCGCTGTGGCTACTGCTAAGGAAAGATCGTCTGCACAGCTGAATGAGGAGTTGGAAACACCCGAGGGGATGAAAAGGTTATACAGCATTACTAAAGCAAGGGACAAGTCACCAAAGGACTTGACCCATGTACGGCCGATTAAGGATGCGGAAGGAATAGTGTTAAGAACCGATGTTGAAATAAAGCAAAGATGGTATGAGTACTTTAGAAAGTTGCTAAATGAAGTACACCAGAGGAGAGACGGCGGATGCTAGCTGTCTCTTCATCTTTTAGGGGCTCTGCCTTGTGGTCTTTTACCTTCTGGTTTTCCATCTTTTACTATTCGGACAATTGTCTCTCTTCAACATTTCTCTCCAAAATTATTAACGTAGCAAAATATTTAATTTTGGTATACAGCAATGGTCGAATCTTGGAATAAGAGTTTTAATAAATGGAACACCTCGTATTTAATAATTGTTACCATCGGTCTTTTCTTCTTTTTTGTATATTGGGATTATGAGGTTTTGTTCTAATTTTTTAGGTATTGAGCTATCATGCTTCTTATTCAGTTCCTATTTATTTTACCAATCCTGGGTCCATATTATCTGCACCACCTGCTTTTATAATTCTAATACTCTTCTCTAAAGTCCTATCTATATATTTCTTTATCATATTCTTGTTTGTTATTGATATTTATTATTCTGTTTAAACTTATTTTCAGTGTTTCTGCCATATTGTTACTATTTTGTTTGTTTTAGTTTTTAGTTCGTTCATTTCGTCATTTAGTTCTTTTATTTTTTTCCGTTTTTTTCTTAATATAGATTGGATTCCCAAATATTCTACTATTTTTGCCATAATATTGATTAACTTCATTATCAACTTCATCTCAGTATTCCCTTTTTTCTCTGTTTCTCATTCTTTTAACTTTATTTCTGTCCTCTTGATATAGTATCTTGCTTTGTTTAATTTTTATTTTCACATGTTTTTCATATCCCCTTCTTCCTTTTTACTTTTATTTGAACATCCTTATTCCACCATATGGTACTTTTTTTTTATTTCGTTGGTTTATATTGACCACTCACTTATAGAAAAAGACATGTTCTATAAGGCACTAGACCGAGAGTACGATAAGTGCCCAAAAAATGACATCAAAATAATAGCAGAAGACTTTATTGCCCACGTAGACTCTAATGATAACGGTCTTAGATTCATTAACTTTGCGATGTCTAAGAACATGGTAATAGCTGGGACACAATTTCCCCATAAAGATATACATAAGAAAACTTGGAAATCTCCTGATAACGAATCTCCTACTCTAACTTATTAGATGTTAGGTCTTTTAGAGGAGCAAACATAGATAGTGATCACTATTTAGTTAAAGCACGATTTACCGAGAGAATATCCAATTTAAAAAAGGAGATCGGGAAAAGGAGAGAAAAAAAGTCGACATTAATAAACAACATAAGCAAATAGAAGATCAAATAAGGACAGAAAAAGAAGAAGAGGACATTAACCAACTATGGGCAATTATACGAGATATTAAGTTACAGAAATCGGTTGAAATATTGGGGAAAATCAAGTCAGAAAAAAGAAATCATTGACTTGATCATGAGTGCGAAATGGCCACAAATAGAAAGAACTCAGTATATAAAAAAACCATTGACGCAGGTTGTACACGGAGAAAAAAAGAAGAGTATAGACGTCGTAGAAAAGAGGAAAAACGTATCCCTCGACGTAAGAAGAGGGAATATAAACAGAACACTCTTAATGAGATACAAAGTTTATTCGATACGAATGAGACGAGGAAATACTACAAATCCTTAAATAATAGCCGTCGAGAATTTAAACCACGATTAAAAATTTTTAAAGACACTAACGAAATTCTGCATGATAAAAACTCAGTTCTTAACAGATGGGCACAACATTTCAGCCAACATTTAAATATAAACGATATTGAAGGAGGTTGCAACATAGACAATCAGCAAAATCTATAACGTCAACTACAGTGAAGACCCAACAAGAGAAGATGTGTCAAATGCCATCCTAAAACTCAAAGAAAATAAAGCCCCAGGCATCGATGAAATCTGTTCGGAAATGTATAAAGGTAGTAATTAACTTTTTGCAGCAATCCATAAACTAATAGTACTTATATGGCAGAATGAATTGGTACCAGAAGAGTGGCTAAAGGGAATAATATGTCCGTTGCATAAAAAAGGTGATCAACTGGAGTGTAAGAACTATAGAGGCATTACTCTGTAAGCATCTGCGTATAAAATCTTCGGCAATGTATTGTTTGAAAGACTTAAATATTTTACAAAGAATATTGTTGGTCAATATCAATTCTGATTAACTGCTGGAAAATCAACTACATATCAAATTCAAGCCCATAGGCAGATTCTAGAAAAGTCACTAGAATATAACATAGATACACACTACCTCTTCGTCGACTTCAAAGCAGCCTATGACAGAGTGAAAAGAACTGCATTATATAATACAATGATAGACTTTGGGATCCCACCTAAGTTAGTTAAGTGTTAGTTAAGTTGACCCAACTAACAATGTAAAACGTAAGCTCGTCCCCCTGTCAACTTTCAACTTCGTTTTGTTTCTATTCTTATTTTTAATTGGTCATCAGTTTCTGGTTGGTATTTTCCAATTTTCTAATTAGATAATTTTAGGAATGTGACATAGTTGTAGACTAAAATTAATGAAGAAATTGGGAATGTATTTGTAACAACAAAAATTAGTTTAAATTTTTTTGCACTCCTTGTATAAAAGAATAATTATTTGATTTCGTAAAGAATCTAATAAAACTGAAAATATCATAACACTAAAGCGACGAAAAAACTTCATTAAAAAAGAAATTATCAAAGTTTCATTTTCGTCATAAATTTTTCCGAAACATTTTTTCCCACTTTTCCTCATTGTTATCTCTATTTCAAGATGTTCTTTGGTGCTGTTGTGAAAATTACGACAAGCAAAGTTGTGGAAAGACCAAAGAAAACCAAAAGGGCTGCGGAGGGCTCTCGACCTGATACAATATAATTACACAAAGCTTGCGTATCATTTTGTGGCTTTAGTATTCATTAACGTCAGTTACTGTGGACAACGACTTCCAGTGGCGTAAATACGTGTGCCTATATTAAAAATGAAAGGACCCATTTTTTATTTATTTCATTAGTTTTTAAAAATATATTATTTTTCTAGATGTTTTCTTGCCACAAAAAAGAATGGCATATTCATACTTAGCATCTTTGACGTCGTTTATGAAGACCATTTCAAGAGAATTTGTCACGGCATGCCAAACTGCACTTAAGTCGATCCTTTCTACATAAAAACTAAGGTTAAAGCTATTAAATTTCAAGACTTTCTTTGAGGTCTAGGAGTTCAAAATACTTAAACCAGAGTGTGACAAATTGTGGACTAGGTATAATATCGAATTTGTCTTATTGTTGAATTAATGAGACCTGGCATTATTGTGCAGAAAAATGACAATGCTGCTTAATATGCTTACTTGGTATTATTAAGTATTGTATGATTTTGGCTGAAAACCAAGACAGTCTTTGCCGGTTTCATCTTGCAGTCATAATTCCATTTATGTAAATTCAAATATTTAATACTGTACATATAGGTTATAGGTTATAATAGACTAGCATTTCTGTGTCTGATTGACCTAAAGAAAGCGTTTGACACAGTAAGACTCAAAGATGTAATCCATCTTTTGTATTATAGAGTTCCGCTAAATATTATAAAAACTATCAAAAACATCTACCAAAACAACAAAATGGAAGGTAGAATAGATGGACAACTTACAGAACCTATAATAGGTAGGCAGCGGAATAAGACAAGGGAACTCATTGAGAACAATGCTCTTTATCAAAAACGTGAACAAAGGAAGAGGCTACAGAATGGGAAACTAAGAAATAAAAATACTCTATTACACAGACGACGCAAGATAGTTTGCAAAGACTGGTCCACAGATTTAACATAAGAGCAAAAGAATTTAATATGACAATCTCAGCTCAGAAAACTAAAACAATAGTAGTCAGCAAAGAACGAACCAGATGTAAAATAGAAATTGATGGCATCAGTATTGAACAAGTAATGGAAATAAAATACCTTGGTATACACTGTCCAGCTATGGAGACCTGGACAAAGAAGTGAGAGATCAAGTACAAAAAGCAAATAGACTGGCAGGATGCCTTAATAACACTATATGGCGAAACAGACACATAAACACTGAGATGAAGTCAAGAATTTATAAAGCCAGTGTAAAACCAATAATGACATATGCCTCAGAAATAAGACTCAACACATCCAAAAGAAGTATCGGGCGACCACGCAAAAGATGGAGTGACAAATCTTCCATAGAGGTATTTATCCTCCAATGAACAAGCAGAATTGCTTATAAAGAGGAAGAAGAAGACGAAGAACATATAGGTTCGACTCCGAAATATCTAGGCTTTCTAGAAAGTCTATTAGCCATTTCGAAGGTGTGAAGCCCTTTGTTCTGAATTTTCTCAGACTGGTCATGTTGCCCTGTCTACTTTGCCCACTTTACAGAGATGCCTGAGTTCAGTTTTTGGTAGCTCTAAGAGTATTTTTGTATAGCGAGTAGAAGGTATTTTACTTATCGCTTCCATTTCATTTTCCATTTTTGGACATCTTTAACAATCAGCTTTTTTGGATAACGCTGAGTTTGTTATATAGAAGCTGTCTATTGTAAACCAATCCTACTGTAGGTAGCTGGCCTATTGAACATCTTCCATTCACTCATGATATCCATTCCAGGATTATGGAACCCTGTACCAGCTTATACAGGCATATAGGATGGGTAACATATGTTTCTGGACTCACTCGGTAGTGTCCGAAAAGTCTTTGCGGCCCGAGATCTAATGACTCGCAATCATACAAGATATAGTTGACTGTTTCAGATTCTCTGATACAGTGTCTGCTATTTAAGTCTCCATAAAAAAGTTCCATTGTATGCAGGTGTCCTTTGAGTGAAGAATGTCTAGTAAGGAAGCCTGTTATGACTCTGAGCTGATTCATGCTTGCTTTCCGCAGTACTTCAGCCAATATACATTTTGCCATGTATTTGACTGGGTATGTTTTCCCAGTGAAAGTTATGGTAACTTTGGATCCAGGCTGTTTCCGTTCTCGGACGGTGCTTTTTGGCACTTTCACGGCTGGCTTTGGTTCGAAGTATTTTGTAGCTGATGCTCTTCTGACAAGTTTATCAGTCCTTGATACCTCTGAATAAAAATAGCAGTAATCTTTAGTGTAAGTTTGCTGTTAAATTGGATAACTATTTTTGATGAATTGAGGCGTATTTTCCGGAATTCTAGAACACAAAAAACAAATGCTAGTAATTATTTGCAGTAATTTCGTTTAAAATATTGCAGAATTGCTACTAATAGTCTTATGTAAGGACTATGAATGCCTATTCCTATTCCTTCTTCAAGAGCCATAATAGACCTCTTAACTCGAGTGAAAGGGTGGTTAAGCCCCACTCATACTGAACCTAATCTAACCTACCCCTTCCTGTAACGATTTTGACCCATCATTATAGATATAGAAGTGAGGGTGTCAATTGTGATTTGAGCAATCTATTTTCTTTAACTTGCAATGATTTTTGATGAAATTTCAAGATTCTGCTTTTCAAACCCAAGACATAATATTTCTAAATATCTATATAGATTGAGTTTTTCCAAAATAAAGTGTTTAACCCTTTTCTTATAGAACCAGCCTCCACTGTTCCCGTCTTTATTGTGACTCCTTTTCAGTATTTCTTACTTTTATAAAATATTAAATTACCAGTATTATTTATTCATATAACATTCAACAATTTGTACGAAAAGATTAAACATTTTTTTGACAACTTGAGTGAAAACGTATTCATTGTAAGACAGTGATAATTTGGGTAGATGAGTGATTAGGGAAACAAATACAAAAACCAAAAATTTACAAAACATGAAAATACACGATATTTAAACAAAAATTTCTGCGAAAAGTCACTCTAAAAATTAAAATTTTCATAATTTTTAAGTGTGATAGTAGTTCTATCTATTCTATCTATCTATTAGTACTAAATGCTATATTGTCAGAACAATTAAAACTTCTGATTATATAGAAAATGACATTGTTTTGTTGACAAGAACAGTAACCAAATCTGTCATACAGATTTCTCCTCATATTTTGGAGTAGGGCTGGTGTAATGCTAGCAGAGAAATGAAGGTTTGTGGCCCTTTCAAACTGATGCCTATAAATGTTTTCTTTGAGAAAACCCCAAAAAAAGAAATCGTTAGGCGCTAAGTCACAGGATCTAGCGGGCCATTTAATTGTACCACGTGTACTTATCACTCGATCAGGAAACGTTTGATTGAGGAAGTCAATAGTTGCTCTAGAGTTGTGAGCCGAACACCCATCCTGTTGGAAATAAACCTCCTGAAAATTAATGGGAAGGCGTCGAACTGCCGCTGGAATGATCTCATTCTGTAAAAGTTGTAAATATTTGGGCCCGTTTAGGTTTCCATCGATAAAAAATGGACCTACAATATGGTCGCCTAACATCCCAGTCCAAACATTTAACTTTTGCGGATGCCGCGTTCGCACTGCAATACTTAGGTGCTTATTTTCCAAGAATAATATACCTAATAATACCTTGCAACGGATGGATTCACGTTAACTTCCCTAGCAATTTGTATACTATTACAGGGTTCACTAGCTTCCACAAAAGCACAAATATCAATATCCCTGTTTTGACGCTTCTCATCGACAGGTCTAACACGTGGTCCATATAAATATAATATGCTTTTAAAATGGTTTTAATATCTAATAAACCGAAACAAATAATGTAATTCCCTTAAAGTAAGTCTATGACCAGCTGAATAATCCCTAGCCTACTGTTCTAACAATAGCAGGTAACTAAATTTTACGATAGTCCATGTGACGTGGAAAAATTTCTATATAAACAGTCAAACCCAACGTAAAATAAGCTAAAATATTGACGTTGTATGAAAAGCACACGTACTACAATATGCTTTACAATTTAGTTTTTTTTCTGAGAATTTACTCCAGCTTATTTTTCAAATATACTATATATATATATTATATATATATTATATATATATATATATATTATATATATATATATATATTTATATATATATATATATTATATATATCATATATATATTATATATATATTTATATATATATATATATATATATATATATATATATATATATATATATATATATTTATATATATTTATAAACTCCCACATAATTTGAGATAACAATTAATCGATTGAAAACAGTCCTGAAAAACCACCCATCGAATTATAATTGCAGATATATGTCACCCTTATAGACAAAAAATTACATTAAAGTGGTCAATAAAATTCCTAAAAGTGGCATAATTGGATAAATTCGAAAATTGCAAAGACAATAAACGCATACCAATTTAAGGTGTTACTCACAAACGGTCTGATTTTATACCTCACAAAAAGCGGTGTTAACTCAATCAATTAGGGAATTTGGGAATTTCGGGAACCGTCGGGGATGACAACCGAGCCGAGTGTTTGCACATTTTTAATTGAAATACAGAAATCCTCGCAACTTTTTGACAAAACGACTGATGTCGGTTTGTTAGGCAAGGGAGGCGCTGGGAGTTGTATCAAAGGGTGTAAAATTTTAACATTTTCAAATATATTGGATTGCATTATCTTTTTTTATTTTTCAGTTCTTTCTCTTTGTAATACCAAATTATATTTATTAATTAAAAGTCTTAGTTTTTTATTTCTTTGAATCAGTAACTTCAAGATCAGTAAAAGTACAAAATTATAAATCATAAGAAATCAAGAAAATACTTATTAAGTTTATGACAGTAGACCCTACAATTTTTGCTCTTAGAGAACAATTGTAGTACTTTAAAGATATAGTAGTAATAAATGTTAAGTTCAAAAACAGCACAACTTATTGCACAACAGCTACAATTGATAAGAAACATTAGAGTCAGAACTAATCAACTACAGACAATAATAGGTTACCGCAGATTACAACCGGTAACAATAGAGTCGTTAATGTATGCAGACGACATAGTACTAATAGCAGATTCCGAGAATAAAATGCAGAAACTAATTTATATATGGGTAGAACAAAATGGAGATAAACGAGGAAAAAAGTAAGATAATGATAATCAGCGGCAAAGGAGATAAGGAAGATAATCAAATAAAGATAAAATGTAAAAACTCAGAATTCGAAATAGTAACAACCTACGAATACCTGGGAAGTATAATTAATGACGGAAAAATAGTCTGGGAAATAACAAATAGAGAAAAGAAATCAAATAAGTTATATTATGCGTTAGCCCCAATAATGGGAAAAAGAGAACTTGCACGAGAAACAAGAATAAAAATATATAACACAATAGTGATACCGACTGTGCTCTATGCAAGTGAAAACTGGACAATTCTGGAAAAACATAAGAGCAGGAAAAACGCAATGGAGATGAGACATCTAAGAAGGATAGTTGGAAAGACAAAATGGGATAGATTAAGCAACGAGACTATTAGGAGAATGGCCAACCAGGAACCGATAATGAAGAAAATAGCAAAGAGACAAATGAACTGGTATGGGCATCTGATGAGGATGCAATTCAATAGAATAACAAGAAAAATTTATGAAGCAAAAAACATTGGAAAAAGAAAAAGAGGCAGACCAAGAAAAAAATGGATACAGCAAGTAGTAGAGGCGGGAAAACTTAAACAAAAATCACTCGAGGAATTGAAAATAATGGCAGGAAACAGAAAAGAATGGAAGAGGTGGGTAAATGGAAATTAAAATAGCTAGCCCAAATCCGACACCCTGATAGGGTAAAAGGAAGGGGAGAAAGAAAGAAATCGTTAATTAGTGAGACTAGGACTTCCAATACATTTTTTGGGAGATTTAAGAAAATTTTTATGGATAGTCCATCAGTACTATAGGAAGATTTGCTTTTGATTATAAAAAACGATTTCGAGACCTTTTTTGAATTGGGGAGATATGAAATAGGATCTTGTTGTAGCCAAATAGTTGATGTTATATATTTACTCACATTAACGAAGTTTGCGGTTGCGCCTTTTTGTCTTTGATAATATCATCAGCTTATCCTTGATATCTTCTTATAGTTGTTGGATAAACTGTCACCCATATTTTCTGGATTCTTTTTTAAATTTCGAAATAACTTGAATTATATTTTAAAAATTTTCATCTGACAAAATTTTCTTCAGAAATAGTGAATATCGCAATTGGTATGACACCTACATTCAAGTAAGGCGACTATGATAAAAGCAACTTGCATGAATAATACATTATTGCTCTAGATTTGGGTATACATTGTCTACATACACTAAAGTTTGAGTTAGTTACTGCTAAAAGTCAAATTATTCATTCAATGTTAAAAGCTGCGACGCCTGTGACTTTTGACAGAAATATCAGTTTGTTAGATATGCAATTTTGTGACAAATGATAATTCATCTCCCCGCTTTGTCAACTTACCGCTGTTAGTAGAGAATAATTTTGCGTAATTTAAAATTTTTTTTCGATCACAAGGAATTTAAAAATGCAAGAAGAAAAATGTTCTTTTCTCACAATTTTGTATACAGAGGAATACAATTCATGTATACATTATACAAACCTATCTATTTTTTAAATATATAAATAAAATTTATATAAAATATTGGCAATTTAATTGATGAAAAGTTTGGAAGGGTTTAATTGAGTAATACTAAAGTAACATTTGATTTTATGAATAGTTTTAGTGACATTTTTTTCACAATTTTGTGACGTTGAAACTTGCATCTATTTTTGGAAATCCAATCCTACTTAAGTTTATATTAGGTGGTCAATAGTCCACCATATTTATTAATTTTAGCAATGATCATTTATTCTTCATCTCCAAAATAATAGATAAAGGGGCGAGGAGAAATCAGAAAACTCATCTGGTATATGGGTATGTTGATCTCAGAAAAGCATATGACATCATTCCTCAATAAAAACTTTGGGAATCACTCCACGAAACAAGTATAAATACCTTCTTCTTCTTGTGTCCTGCTCGGAAAATGGATACAGAGGATCTTAAACTATATTCTCAGGTTTTTAAACCATGACTTTTGTCTTCGACCTGGCCCACTTCTTCCATCTATCTCGCCTTGTATTAATAAATGAAGTACATTATATCGCGCTGGGTGACGCATAATATGGCCAAAATATTCCAGTTTGCGTTATCTTTCCACTGCATAATGATTATATCTTTATCAGAACTTTTATCTGAATCAACAGATGCTCAAAACAGAACTGATTTTTGAAGAACCGTTTAACCATATCTTAATTCACTCATGTCACTTTTCAGTAAAAGGTCAGTGAAAAGTTGTCAATATAAAAGTTAAAATTTTGATCTGCAAAATATTCCTCCACCCTCCCGGCAGAAGATGTAACTACAGATTCACCTAGTCCCAAGTTCCTCTTTCCTAGACCAAAATGTAAACCCATATTTAATAGGCTTCACTTGAATACGCTGTTTACAGCTATGGTAGCTGTAGTACGGTACCATGTATTCTTCAACAGATACTGATATGGTTCTACCAACCGGCACATATTTTATGAATGAATTGTTTAAATGTTCTATAAGTGGTCGTACTTTAGCAAACGTATCATTTTTTTGTAGCTGAGTGTTGAAAATGTGTCTGAAAGTGTCTGAAAAATGTAAATTATGCAAAATTTCTTAAAACCAATTTCTCGACGTTGTGTTGGCGATTGCTGCTTTATTTCTGAGATCCAAATCTAAATTCCAGTACATATGTTTTCTGGGTCTTTGAGAATAACTAGAAATCAGTAGGATGGCAAAGAATACTTTGAGTTCTTCAATCGAAACCTCAAATGCTGTGTTTGGTTTTTTGTGTCGGGCATACTTTATAGTCTCATCTTTTATGTATTCAAAAAAATTATCACATCAAAAAAGTGTAAAGAAATCGATTGCATTTTCACAGTGAACATTATTTCGATTGGAAAGTGAGATATTTTCTTGATATTTATCTTGGGACAAGTTACTTCTTTTCAGTCATTTTGTCTATTTGATTTATTCGCTCTTTTATTAAATTGAGCAACATTTATTAAAGGTGCATCATTGCTCGTTGAGGACATATCTTGAGCCCCTTATGTCTCACATTGTGAAATAAGAGTTACCTCTGCTGGGGAGTTCAGTATCTTTGATGAAAACTTATCAGAAAAATCATCATCAATATCATTTGCATATTCAGAATCTCCATCAGAATCTTTTGCTGGAGGATAAATGTATATGTCTGCAGAATCAAACTTCTTCTCATTTAGGTCATCAATTAGATTTGTTCAGATTATCAACTGAACAACTCGTTTTCTTTCGATAAAATGTTTTCACATCCATAATTCCAAACTAAAAAGAAGAACCCCAATTAGAAACAAATATAACCAGGGTCCATTTTTGGAACATACAAAAATAGAGGTTATTCGGTATATTCAATTTGAGGTTAAGTATTTAAACGATACAGATATATTGTATAGGTCTATAATATTACTTATTCTTATCCCGGTCGCAATATTTCACAGCTACAGAACGGAAGATAGCTATAATCCAACTAGAAGTTACACAACTGCACCTTCCTTAAAATTTTGACATGCATCACACAGCAAAAGCCACTTATACAAAACCGGTGGGTAAATTCAGTATGCACGTGCACTATTGACACTACCGAGCACAAATAGTTTATCAGATTTGAGACCACCAGTGATATCTTTTAACCTGCAGCGAAACTAACAATTGTTCCAGATTTGGAACCGGGCAGCGAATGGGCTTTAAAATACATAATTAAATTAACAAACGTTGTAAGTGGATGTTAAGTGATTACATTTTTTAAGAAAACGCACACATTTTCGGCTCGAACAAGGACTTTCTCCACTGAGTGGCAACAACCAACTGTGGCAATAACAATAACTCAAAATTTTTCTTAATGAGAAAATAAACATATATTACCTTACAGTGTAATCAAGAATTAGATCCATACTTATAAACACTATCGTCGCTATCTTCATTTAGATTCTAACATTTTTCATCTAACACTTTTCACGTCTCTAACATTCTTCTATTAACTTTTAACATTTCTGTACGTTTTTACCTAAATTGCAGGAGTAGCAGTATTTAATGCTTCTTGCCATGTTTCCAAAACTGCTGCATCACTGTAACCATTACATCCAATATAGTTATCGTAGTAAGTTTTGTATATTCCTCAAATAGGTTAAATGCGATTGAATTCAAAATGGTAAGGGAGCAGTCTTTACACATATGTCTAAAACTCTCTATAATCTCGTCTACTATAAATATTTTTGGTTTCTCATTCCTTTTGGCTAACTTTAGTAGTTTCGGCTTAAAAGAATCATGAGGAAATAAAATATTATCATTCGTTAACCATTTTTTTATTTTATGTACTGTCCAGGAATTTGTTGGTTGCTTATTTAAAATTTCCGGATGGTATGCGGCATTATCCAAAAGTATAATAGATGGTTCATATCAACTTGGAACTGGTTTTTCTTTCAACCATTTCACAAACATATTCGTATTCATGTTATCGTGATAATCAACCGATTTTGATTTTGACGAAAACACAAGATCCGCTTCATCAATAAAACCATATTTCCACCAGCATGCATTGTAATGTATCTTTTCCTCAGTATTGGCGTGTTTTATGGATTTTATGCTCTCGTCCTACCAGATCCATTTTATTTCACGTTAAGCCAAAATCCACTTTCTAGCTTTGACAATATCGCTTATTCTCCCTTCGCCGAACATTTCATAAATGTCAGCATTTGTTCTTCGCTCGCATCCTGTTTCTTTTGTCTAAAAATTCTTCTTAATATTCTTCATTCCCATATTTCAATTTTCTGTTGTAGTTTCTTTGTTAACACCCATGTCTCACACCCATACGTTAGAGTAGGTCGTAGGATAGTTTTATACAGCCTTATTTTTGTATTTTTCGATACCTTTCGATTTTATTATTCTTTGCAAACTGCCTGCACACCTGTTTCCTTTTGCTATTCGTAGATCTATTTCCTTTTCTTCTTCGCATTTATTTGTAACAAGAACTCCCAGATACATGTAATTCTCCACCTCATCAATTTCCAGAATTTCTCTCCTTAATGCAATTTCCATATTTAGTTTTCTACTGTTGCTTATTCTTCAGCTCCATGTATATTGATTTATTTATATTTATCTTTAGTTCCACATTTCCTGCGGCCCCTAGAAGATTATTAGCTATTTTTTTCTAATTCTTTTCTACTCCTAGCCAAAAGTACAATATCATCAGCATAGGCTAGACACTGGTGACTCCTATTAAATATTGTTCCCGCTCTATTCATATTGCTGTCTCTTATTATCTTTTCAAGGACCAAATTAAACAGCGTGGGGAATAGAGGATCCCCTTCTCTTACACCTTTGTGACCTCTAAAGTATTGGCTCTTCTTTCCATTAATCTCAACTGCGCGTCCTGAAGCGTCATATGTACCAGTCTGATTATCTTAGATGGGATTTTGAACTCCTGTAGTGCCTTCATCAGTTTTGATCTACCAACATTGTCATAAGCACCCTTAAAACCCACAAAGAGAAGGTGGGTCGGTATGTCGTATTCATATGCACCAGAGAGAACTTGTTTCAGCATAAATACATGGTTACTAGTTGATCGATTTTTTCTAAAGTCGCCCAATATATTTTCTGTGTACACTTCTATTTTTCTTTTTATATGGCTGCCAGTACTTTGTATGTGACGTCCAGGAGTGCTTTTCCTCTATAGTTATCACAACTTGGCAGGTCTCCCTTCTTATGTATTGGGTTTATTATAGACTTGCACCACTCTTTAGGTATTATTTCCTCTTCCCAGATATGACATATTAGTTTGTAGATGTTTTCTCTCAGGTAGTCTCCTCCATATTTTAAGTTTTCTGCTGCTATCCCGTTTTCTCCAGGGCTTTTATTGTTTTTCATCGCTGTTAAAACTTCCTTAACCTCATTCTTAGTTGGTCTTGTAATATCTATTCTATCCATTGGTATTGATTCTCGTTCATTGTCGTTTTTCTCCTTTATTTCACCGTTCAGGTATTCTTCGAAATATTGTTTCCATCTCTCCAATTGTTGTTGTTCATTTACTAGCACGTTACCTTCTTTGTCTTTAAGGTATGTCATTTTTAAATTATATCCTCTGTTTATTTCTTTGACATCTTTGTAAAGATGTAGATCTTCCTTTGGTATTTTTATCCATATTTTGAAGCTGATTCTTTAAAAGTTATATTTTCTTCCTTCGGCAAATTTTCTTTACTAATTTCTATTGCGCATTATACGTTTCTTTATAATTATAATTTTTTGTTTGCAACATCTTTTGTCTATATATTCGCTTTAACTCTATTTCGTTTTCACATTCTGTGTCCAACCATTCTTTCTTCTTTTTCCTTTTACTCTTTGTTATATTTCTATTCACAGCTATTTTTATACTATTTTCGAGTATTTGCCAGTTTTCTTCTATGCCATTAAATTGAACTGTTACATCGCGGTTATAAATATTTTCTACATCTTACCTATACTTGTTGACTACTTCCTCTATTTTCAATTCGTCGTTGTTATATCTTATGTTTTGCCTTCATTTGGGTTTTATATGTATTTTCTGCATACTAATACTTTAACTCAACTCCGACCATATAATGGTCTGAATCAACGTCAGCTCCTCAGAAAGTTCTTACGTTAGTTATAAGTTCTGAAAATTTATCCTGAATTACCACATGATCAATTTGGTTCATTTACCCTTTGGAAGGTATTATCCATGTGCCCTTATATATATCTTTTCGCTTAAAATGAGTACTCATTATCTTCATTTCCTTTTCTATGGCTAGTGAGATTAACCTTTGTCCATTATCATTGCTTTTTTCGTACTTACTTTCGCCCCCTGTGATTTTCTTATACATTTCTTCTCTTCCCACCTTTGCATTTGCATCTCCTATTATTATTAGTATGTCTCGTCTTGGTACATTGTCCAAAACGGTTTCTATTTCCTCGTAGAAAGCATCTTTCATTTCTTCCTCCTTTTCCTCCGATAGTGCGTGAATATTTACAATGTACATATGTCTATTATGTCTTCTTAGTCGTATGGCACAAAATCGATCGGATTTTGCTATAAATGCAGTTATTTCATCTTTTAGTGTGTTGTTAATCAAAAATCCCACTCCAAATCTCCAACTTTGGCTTCCACTTTTAAACAAAGTATAGTTTTCTATGTTTGTTGTCCCATTTCCCACTAGATGAGTTTCTTGTACAGCAATAATATCTATTTTATATATATTTAGTTCTCTAATTACAATTTTCATTGCTCCTGCTTCATATATCTCCCTAAGATTCCAAGTGGCCATATCAATTAGGTTTACTTCGTTTTTGTTTTTTTTTTCTTTTATTTTCTAGTGCTCTTCTCATATCCATAATCATTGTCGGGTCCGTAGTCAGAAAAACATCCTCCTCTCTTTCCTCTTCTACTTTTTTCCTTTTTCTTTTACCAAGGTCTCTTTGACATTATCCCATCGCCATTCAATTCCATTTCTTATTAGATTTCTGTACCTAATTTTGACTGCATTGCCAATTGCTCTTTCTTTCTTTTGCCGCTTGTCTGATAGATTTTTGCATTTCTCTTTCTTTTCGTGTTAACTCATCATTTATATAATCTGTATCTTCTTTTAAATGTTTTTGTTTTGAATTCGCCTGCATAACTTTCTCTTTTTCTTGTTCATTTGGTAATTCAACTAAACATGTTCTCTCCCAATTTTCGGACATTATTCATACTCACTGCCAGATCTAGGTGCTTTTTAAAAAACATATCCATTTCATCTTTAAGAGATGTCTTTAAGAGAGTCTTTACTATCTATTTTTTGGCCATAAACAACATCGTTGTTAATTTTCTTATTTTTTTTCTAATTTTTCCATTATATTTTTGATATCTATTAATTCTGCTTTAATTTCTTTATTTTCATTCTTAAGTTAAGTAAAAAAATATTATAAAAGAATTTTTTAATTCGATTTAAAAATTACTTTATTCATATTTTGATTACTAGAGCAATTTACTTTCGTGCTTCTTATTCCGTATAGTAGATTGGACCATTGGCTGTCGAGTGTCTAGCGATAATTCAAAAAAGTCGCAAAATCGTGAAAAATGCTTATATTCTATATATACACAAGAGTAAATTGGTAAATAACTTAATGAATCAGTCACATAGATTGCAGTTTCTGCCAGAGTCAGAACTTACGATAAATAGCACCTAATCCTACAAATTGCAAGTTTATTACTTTATCAAACGATTATATTCAATGCTAAAAAACACCCGCCTGTGGCTTTCGTTGTTGAACAGTGTCAGTACCCTTACAGGTACTAAACCTCTTGAGTCGTTGAATTCTCTTGTCCAGCGGCGCAAGATCTTGACAATAAATTATAAAGTTGCATCAATACCTTGGCTATAATTTATTTGAATTTTCATGATGAAACATTTGGCAGGAATTTAGTGACAGGTATAAAATTGAGGTATAAGTAGGCAACTGTCGGCGACTGAAAGTTCATTTTACACTAGAATTATCAAGCCAGGGAAGATTTTTACATTTTTGGTGTTCAAAAGTTCAAAAATATGAATATGCAAAAATATTCAGTTAAAAACAAAACAAAATAATTCTGTACATAATTCAATCTTATTTGTTTTTATTTGTGGCAAATCTAAAGGCTACTAAAGTTCTTCTAAACGTCACACAGTGATCAAGTGCGTCGTTGTCAAACTATTTTTCAATTTCCGATATTCTTTTTAAACACACACAACCTAACTTTTCGTTTTTTTTTTTAAACAATTTTGTCACTTTTGATTTGTTAAGTTGTAAATTTTTAACTATAAATAATTTATACCCCTCTTTTTATAACCAATGTTTTATATCGTCCTAAAAATTAAGTTTCATGAGGTACAAATTTATGGTTCCAATTATTTTTAACAAAAAAATAATGAAGTAGTTATCATAAAAAAACAAGTTTTTTTGGAATTGATAAATAATAACAATAATGACTAATACATCAATAAGTATGGAAACAAATAATTGTGGAACTTGCAAGAAGATTCAAGCAGAGGAATAAATTTAGGTATTTCCATTTCAAGTTACAATAAACTAACATCATTATAGAGTAAAATTATTAAAACAGAGACCAGTTATATTTTCCTGCAGTGATTGTGATCTCTTTAAACAAATTCTATTTAGTAAAAAACTTTGTTTTCTTAAAGTAGAAAGTAATTTACGAGTACAGCACCTTAAAAGTCAAGAATTTAAACCAAGAAAAAGAATTTTAATCTAACCTAACCTAATCTAACATAACCTAACCTTACATTCAACAAGAAAAAGAACTTTGATCATGGAGTAAACAATTTACAACAAACAGTAGTTTATAATAAGATTTATCACTGCGTGGACTCTGGTTTTCATGTTAAACATTCATGTAATACGATATTACTACAGCGTTCAATAATTAATTGAAAATTACTTATATGTAATGTAGATGAAGAAACAAATGTTTGGAATTTAAGAATAGCATTTGAAGCTATTCATATTAATTTACTTCTTAGAAATCTAAAGTATTATGGATATCACATCAAAGTATAATGTATAATGTAGTATACTTGTTTAATTAATATAGAATTCTGTTAATTGTATTTATTCTAGACAAATATACAAAATTATTTAGATTTTCTAATTCACCTAATTCTCTGAGTTGAATACAAATATTTTTAAATAAATATATATTACAGAATTGTACTTTTATTATAAAATATTGCAATACTTATATAATTGTTTTCTCAGTACAATTAAAAGACTTTGTTACTTGTATCGATGTCAAAATCGTCATCATTATCATCATCATCTTCTGCTAAATCAATAACTACAGGGCTAATGTCTTCACGATCAAAAACAATTTCTCTATCTGAGATACACAGCTATCTCAGCTTTGTATCTCAGATTCTGTATTCTTTATTGTTTTTGTCCATACTTCTCATGTAATTTGAGTCAGGGACTCCTTCCACACTGCCAAAGACTTTGCTGTAGAACTGCCATTTGTACCAACATGGTCAGAGTAATACCGTTTACTTATTCCCCAAATATGCTCAATTGCATTAAAAATACAGTGCTACAATATTTTTAAAAAAAGAAGTTAAGTTCTTATTGGATAATGTTGAAAGCTGCATATTTGATGAGATTAACGCACGGCACAAGTCTTCAATAAAAGTATCTTGTTCGTTTCTTTCTTTTTAACTTGTCCAAAAGAAACCGAAGCTTGATATTTTTCTCCAGACATTAAAGACAATTCTATTTATTCCCCACGCAATAAACTTTTGAAACACCCTTTTATTACGGGATTATAATCGGTTACCTTCTACAACAATACCAAGAATATTAGGTAGTATGTATAGGTACTATCGATAATATTAAAGACTGAAATATTAAAATAAAATGAACATTGGACACTTGAAGACTTTATTAAATCTTGCTCAAGTACTTTCGCCCTCAGAACATCTTTAGGGACATTTCGTAAAAAAATGGCTATCTAGCACATTTAGGAATGCCGTAAAATACACTTATACGAGCTGTGTTAAAAAAATACCCGGAATTTTTAAATTTGGCGAGTCCAATTGTCAATTTTTTTTTATTATGTTGATATACATGCTCCTAAAGTATAAAAAAAATTTCAACTATATTCATTGTTTATCTTCTCTGTGGCAGCCGCTAAAGTTCGACGGCTTTCATGAGCTCGGCGATTTTCATTAAAAAAAAATGGAACTACGAATTTGTATTAAGTTTTGCGTAAAAAATAAAATAAAGTGTAACAAAGCGTGTGAAATGTTAACAAATTCCTACGGTATGGTAACTTGCTATTAAAAAACAAGTGTTTACGAGAGGTATAAGCCTTTCCAAGATGGCCGTGAAGACGTTGAAGTTGATAAACGCCCTGGACGCCCCAGCAAATCAAGAACCGACGAAAACGTTAAAAAAAGTGAAGAAATGGTTATGAACGACCGCCGAATCACAATAAGAGAAGCCGCTAATGAAGTTGGCATATCAACTGGCTCATGTCATGACATTTTTTCAAACGTTTTAGTTATGAAATGTTTCAAAATTGTTGAGTGTTGAACAAAAAAGTCACTAAATGACGTAAACTACGACCCAGATTTACTCAAAAGGGTTATAACATGGATTTATAGATATGACGTCAAAACTAAGGTTCGATTGTCCCAATGGAGGTATTCTGGTTCGCCAAAACCA
Source organism: Diabrotica undecimpunctata (assembly GCF_040954645.1). Taxonomy (NCBI): domain Eukaryota; kingdom Metazoa; phylum Arthropoda; class Insecta; order Coleoptera; family Chrysomelidae; genus Diabrotica; species Diabrotica undecimpunctata. Next base: position 23,228,537 of record NC_092812.1, read on the forward strand.
AAAAAGCTCGACAAATGCCATCAAACGTTGTTATGCTGACTGTGTTCTTCGATTTTAATGGCACAGTCCACCCTGAATACTAGATTTGTGGAAAAACAATTCATAACTTTTGCATCACGATAATGCACCAGCTCACACTTCATTGCTTGTTCGTGAATTTTTGGCCAAAAACAATACTGTAATGATGCTTCAGCCTACGTATTTGCCAGACATGGCTCCGTGTGATTTTTCTATATTTCCAAAAATAAACAAAACTTTAAAGGCCAGTCGTTTCACAATCATAGTTGACATTACAAGCGCATCGCTGATAAATCTAAAGGCTATCCCAAAGATCGAGTTTGAGAAGTGTTTCAAGGATTGGTAGAAGCGTTGGCACAAGTGCATTATATCTGATGGTGACTACTTTAAAGGAGACAACATTAATAAAAACAAATAAATAAATATTTTTTTCAAAAAACGAAAATTTCGGTTATTTTTGGAACACACCTCGTACAAATAACGAACACTAGACAAATGGAGCAATTTAAAATAATAATGGCTCCTGGTCGTTCAGATTTAAACGAACCTATTTTAAAAATGGACGACCAGGAGCCATTTTGTTTCCTGTTATTGCACATGATGTAGCATCCTAAATAATTATTTTTAACTGTTTGTCCTTTTGTCTAGTGTTTGTTGTTTGTATAAGTATATTTAAATGTGTATGACATCCTAAATGTGCTGGATAGCCAATTTTTGACGAAGTAAGTTTAGAACGTTATATATATTTTGTATTAACCATCAACTTCGAGTTTTTGTCTAAGTTTGGTACTTTTCTTTTACTCTAAGAACGTTTTTTGGTTTATTTCAGATGCCCCTGAAGATGCTTTGAGATCGAAAATACTTGGGCAAGATTTAATAAAAGAGCTGTGCTCGATATACGCCTTTTATTTGTAAAAAAATATTATTATAAGAGATACTACATTTATTTTAATATGTCATCATAAGTTGTTTTGAAGCCTAGGGATGCCATTTATAGTTGTATATGGTAGGTATTTGGTAGATACTGGCAATATAAGAATATGTATAAGTGGGAAGGTACTATAAGATGAACAAAATATAGGCAAGATGGGCACAGAGACACCCTATTTAAGTCTATTTTAACGTGTGTTTAACGGTATATTATTTTAAAAATATGTATCGTCAGCTTTGCTGTCGTCTTGTTTTGTTTTCTCATTTGCACAGTTAGTGAACCAGTGTGACGAAGAAACTAATAAATGAAAAAGTTGTTTTCGAAGACAAAGAACCTGTATCGCTGTCCTCGTAAATATTTCGTTAATATTTGGCTAAGGATAACGTTTTTATTATCCGAAATTTATTACAGGTTAAGACATTAATTTTGAGAACATTCGATCACGGCATATACGGAGTGTATGATTGAGAGTCAAAGAGCAATGTGACTGTTACTAGTCTCTTCTGTTATAAATGCCGGAAAAATTTATGAACTTGTAAGTTGGCTTTGCCCAAAACATCTACCGACCGGTAAAGCGCTGTTATTAACGATTAAAACAAGATATATTACACGTTTACGATGAGTTATCTACCATTTTCAAACAAGCTTAACTCTTAAAAGGATTAATTATTGTTTGGGTAATAAACAAACCTTTTTATGCATGCGAGAACGTTTTGGGCTAATCTCCTTGAAAAATCTAATTAGGAATTGAAGAAGTATGTGTTGAATTAGGGAAATATTTTTGTCTTGTTAGACTTTGTCGGTGAATTAGACGAAATATATATTAACAAATATTTCTGCCTGAAACCAATCATTCTTAGTTTAAAAATTAACTCCCATGGTCGGTACCTGTCCTACCTGTTCTTTAGAGAATTTTTAAACAACATGAATAAAATATATTACCGCTACTTCAGAGAGTAATATTTAATTATAGAATGCCTACATTTTGAACAAAAAATATGCTAGACGTGTAATATATGTTATAGGTATATCTAAATGTTCTTTGATGTGAAATGAGAATTCTAAAAAGACTAATAAGAAAACACTGACGGACCAAAGTAAAAATAATGAAGTCAGAAACATGTGCAAAGTAGACAACATAAATGAGTGGGTTCGAGATATAAAGGAGGAATAGAAAACACACAATAATAGAATGGTGGAAGGCAGAGTAATTAGAATAACCTGCCACATTTTATTTATTTTATTAATTATTAAAAAATATTCTAATTGAAAACTCTTATCCTCCAGATATGCTACATAGGATGCTTTTTTCTAATATTGGTAATATAAATAACTTAACACCATTTTTTGCTCAATCTCAAAACATTGTATCTAACAATCAGAACATCTATTATCATTCACTACCTTTTATACCATCATTAACACCTAAATTAATACAAACACTAAAGGTTATTGACAATATAAAAATAGCAACAAAGAACATCAAAACTATTTCATCTTTATATTCTAAAACTAAATATCCTATAGACAAATTTGAAAAAACGAATTTAGTATACAGCATTAGTTGTACTCAGTGTGAGGCTGAATATGTTGGTGAGACCGGAAGAAATCTTTCAAATCGCATTATTTCTCACAAAAGTGATTGCAGAATTAAAAAACCATCTTGTGCTTTGGCAGAGCATGTAATCGATAAAGACCATATTATGGATTTTGATAACATTAAAATTTTATGTAGTGAAAGTAATAAATTGAAAAGGACTTTTTTGGAAATGGTTTGTATTAGCAAAAGTGATAATAATTTAAACAAAAGATCAGAAATTCAAAATCTAAGCAAAATTTATAATTATATTCTTTCTTTATGATTTATATATAAAACTTTTAAAATGTCATATTTAATTCTCCATATATCTGTTACATTTTTTCAGACATCTGTCAACGGTGAATAAATCTTCTTCTTTTTTGTTACTAAACAAAAAAGAATGTTTAAACGAAATTTTACTTTTGGCAATATAATTGTCAAAAATAAAAATTTTATGTTGGCATTTATGACATTGAGGCTTATTTGTAATTGGTTGCTATTTTAACTTATTTATCAATTCAATTATTTTTGTATTAAAAAAATGTTTTCAAAATTATAAATTTTCAGAGAAACATTTATTGGATTAAAACATTTTTATATTAATTATTTTGAAAATGTATTAGAAGTAATTTTTACTTACTAAACTAATTTTTATTTGGTAAGTTAACAAAAAATTGTTTTTTCTTTTTAGTTCAACCTTGTAAGATATTTTGTCTTTTTTAGCTCTTGATAATAATTGTAAACACAATTGAAAGCTCGAGATTAAAAAAATAGTTAACCAATAGCCCTTTTATTGACTCCAACCCATCCAAAACAGTTATATATTTGTTCCAAACGAGTCACAAGTACTTCTTTTTTCTTATATATATATATATATATATATATATATATATATATATATATATATATATATATATATATATATTCTATATATAATTTCCATATTCCTTAAGTCTTCTTCCACTTGTTATGTCCATCTCAGTTTAGGTCTGCCTCTGGTTCTTTTACCTTCCGGCACATATTGTTTTTCTTTCTTCTTCTCTCTCCGTTTCTTGATATATTTCTTCGAAATACTTCCATTTTTCGGCTTCTATAGCTATATTAGCTGTTTTCGGATACCTAGTTTTAAGTATTGGTACAATGGTTTTGAGTTGTGTCTTTTATTTTCTGTTTCTATCTCGTTCATAATTTCTTCTACTTTTTGATTTTTTTTTTCGATTTAAATAGTTTCTTTGTCTTTTGTCTTTGATCTTTGTATTTTTCTTGTTCCTCTTTTTTGCTTGTGCTTAACCATTTCAATCTTGTTTAACTCTTTTCTTCCACTGCTAATTTGCACTCATCGTCAGACCAATTATTTCTTCTTTTATTTTGCATTTGCATCCAATCATTTATAATTCCAAATTTATAGTTTATTGCCCAGTTGCTACGTTGTACATTGAAAATCACACACTATAGCTAAAATTAAAACGCGAAGCTATCCAAAATATCGAAGACCACAAAACCTTAACTGGTGGATGTTAAAAAATGAGAAAGATATTTTTTTCAGGACAAAAATAGTAGAAAAAATGTGCTGGAACTTGAAAGGAAGTCCTCAATAAAAGAAAGTACTACGCAAAATACAAATCTTACAAAAGGTAGAAGAATTCTTATTCATTGTCTTACAACTGTCACCTTCCAAAACAAAAATAAAAATCTCAATAAATAACACATATTTCATAAATATATCTCCAGAATAAAAATAAATAACTTTTTAAGAACTTAATGGTATAGAACATTACTTTCATCAAACAAACAATTACATTTCACCTATCTCTACTTCATTGGATTAAATCTGTCTCCTCAAGAACTTCCCTGTTTACTGTTAAACAATTACAATAGTTGACTTGAGTTCTCCAATCAACAATACAAGATAGTTTGAACCATGTTTTTTCAACCATCAATTAATAGAGTACCGGCATGTAAGTAATGTTTTATTTATTTGTTTATTTATTAATTCATTACAGTTTAATAGACTATTTTACCAATTTGTGGGTCTTACCTTGTCTGCTTAAACATCTTATTCATTTTTGAAAACCACAGACATGTAATATTGGCATAATTACTGTAATTTATATAATTTGTATTATCTATCTTTATTTTATCTTTATTAGACAACACCCTAATATGGGTTTATTATTTTCAGCATTTATTTAACTTTGTATCGTGACCTGAAGATGCTTTGCATATTGTAGAAAGCGAAACCGGTCGTCTGATTAGTTAAATTAAATTGATTGTGAGTAAGTCTAATTTATTATTTCTTCTACCTTTTGAAATGGACTCACACAAGCAACACATTCATGATTACAAATCTTACAATTTATTAGTTATCTGACGTATAACTACAATTTTTAAAGTATGTTTTTCATATTATGATACCAGCGAAGTCTTCATCAGTTAAAGATGGATTTCTTCTTCTTTCTATTTATAAGCAATTCTGCTTGTTCATTGGCGGATTAAGGTCAAGAAAGGTTGCCTTTCCATCTTTTACGCGGTCGTCCGATACTTCTTCTATCCATTGGCGATTTATCTCTTGCTATTTTGACCACAAGGGTCTTCACCATTCCTCTTTAGACCTCTCAGCCTATTTCCTGTAATTTTTCTCAGTACTCTAATCTTCGCCGGTTCTAGTATCATATTGGTTGGACTCGGGTATATTTATGTATGTTTTTATGTATATTGGTAGAATCCGTTTAAGAGTTTAAGAGAGTGGTGTTTGCAGAATTTGATTAACAGTTTTCCATTTTCATTTATTTTATTTTTCTACGACTTCTCCATTTGTTTCTTCCCTGTCCAAGTATTAAATCCTTATTTATTTTCAATTATTTATATTTTCACGAAGTTCTGATAGGGTTTCATAAAATATTTGTTTATCTGTTTTTGATGCACCTCCTTATGGCAAACATGCTCCAATGATCTTGAGGTCATGCCCTTTTCACGTAATATATACTCTAATAATTTTCTCATTCATTTGCTCCCAGCTTTTTAGGTTTCCTTGCAAGTCTTTGTTATTAATATTGACAGCTCTGCTTGTGCTCTCTTGTATTTTTTACTCCACTATATAATCCTCCCATGTCTTTGGTATTGTGGCCATTTTTCTTTGTTTAGGTAAGTGCTGTGTTTCGCTTTCGCCATATAGTATTATTAAGGCATCCTACCAGCCTATTTGCTTTTGTACTTGATCTCTCACTTCTCTCTTCAGGTCTCCATAGCTGAACAGTGTAATTCCAAGGTATTTTATTTTCATTTCAAGTTCAATACTGATGCCATCGATTTCTAGTTTACATCTGGTTTACAATGGCAAATAAATTCATAGGCGTTCCAGAAACAATTTTCGTGATGTGTAAAATATTTAATTGTGATTCAAGACGTAGACAATTCGTTCCTGAAATCAAATAAAGTGAGCAGATTTCCGATGAGAAAATACAAAAGATAAAAAGATACTCGCATATAAAAGGGGGGATGGAGTGCTAATCCTGAACAAAAAATATGGAAGGAAAGCATAAATTGTTCTCTGAGTGCAAAAAATTGATTGGAGAGAAAATAGCAACTCACAGACCTTATTGATAAAGCAAACCTAAACAGAATTATGAGAAGTCTTAAAAATCTGTTAAAAGAAGAAAAAAAGAGGGGGATCCAAACTTATTTAGAAAATCTGACGCCGTTCAAAGATATAAACTATTTTTTATAAAAAGCGATGAGAGAAGTAAAAGGGCCATAGGACGCTATACTTCCTTTAAAAATTTCCAAAGGTAAATGGGCAAGAACAGATACAGTGAAATCCGAGACATTCGCAGAACATCTTTTGAAAGTATTTAGCCCATTTACCAGGGTAGTGACTCTAGAAGAAGAAGAACCACCCATATCAAATGGAACTATCAATCTCTCAAGTTAACATTAAAGAAGTAAAACAGATAAAAAAAAATGAGATACAACCCAATAAGGCACCGGAATACGACATCTTTACGGGTGAGGTTCTTCAAGAACTAACCCATGTTTGCTACAGAATAGTTACTATGATCTTCAATGCTAAGCTATAAACTTCAATGTTAAGTCTGCACTACTTCCCCTTGCAATGGAAAGTGGGGCATATTACACTCAGTCAAAAACCTGGTAAAGATCCAAAAGATATTGACTCATATCGACCGATTAGTTTACTCCCAGTCATTTCTAGTTTTTTAATAACTTCTGTTGAGAAAAATCAATCCGATATTGGACAAAATGGGTTTTATACCTGACCATAAATTTGGATTTCATAACCAACACACTCCAATAGAACAAGTTCACACATTATACACAACAATAAGAACTAGTCTCGAAAACAAGCAGTACTGTACTGCAGCCTTTTTAGATGCCTCTCAAGCTTTTGACAAGATGTGGCACACAGGACTTCTATAAAAGTTCAACAAACCCTACCTTACACTTACTTCAAACTGTTTAAATCATATATTACAGAAAATAGACGTCTAGTAAGGTATAGTGAAGCCTTTACAAAACTCCAGCCCACGCTACCTAAGCAATAACCTAACGATTGCAGTATTTGCAGATGATACTGCTTTTCTAACATTTCATAGTAATCTAGCAATTGCATCAGATAGACTGCAAATACATCTAAACAAAACTAATGAATAGTTTAAAGTCTGAAGAATTAAAGTTAACCCCTCAAAATCTACACATTTACTCTAAGAAGAAGTAAATTTCCACAAGATAACCTCGATAGACATCCATTACCCCAAAAGGATGACGTAAAATATCTAGGCATTCACCTAGATAAACTGTACATAGACTAAAGATATATGGACGAAAAGACTACAACGAGGAATTTTATACAGAAAACTTTACTGGATGTTAAGAAGAAACTCACACCTATCGATCGACAACAAGCTGCTGATATACAAAATATTAATAAAACCCATTTGGTCATAAGTTCGCAGCTCTGGGGATCAGCCAGCAAATCTACTGGTATGAAAATACAACGATTTCAATCTAAAACTCTAAGAACGACCGATTATGCTCCTTGGTATATCCAGAATGAAGCCTTACGTAGAGGTATGTAGGTACTAACAGTCTCTAAAGAGTGCAAAAGAATTTCTGAACAATATCAAAAAAGGTTGCGCGTGCATGTCAACACCCTGGCAAACAATCTGCTCAACAACCAACAACTGAAGATATTGGCCTACCCCACCGATCCTGATAGTGCCTACAGTCGAGACTACTCTCGTATCTGTGAATATGCGCATCCGACCGGTAAACAAGCTAATATTAGTGTTCTGATGCTTTGGTCACTGGACCTTACATCTCTTTAACATAGTAAAGAAAAACAATGTTACTTATTGTATTTATTGTGAAACAGATTGTAAAAAATCTTAGACGTTAATAAAACAATTGATACTACAAAAATGACAATGAAGAAAGTCTTATACAAATATGACAAAATATTCATTAAGCATTCAAAACTATTTTTATACTTCTTCTTCTTCTTCTAATGGCGCTACAACACTTTGTGAGTCTTGGCCTGCTTAACAATGTTCTTCCATTCTGCCCGGTCGGATATTTTCCTTCGCCATTGCCTGATATTCATGGTTTAAAGATCCCTCTCTACGTCGTCTATTCATCTTTTACGGGGGCCTTCCTCTTGTTCTGTTTCCTTGGGGCTTCCATCTCTGGACTACTTTTACAGCTCGATTATCTGGCATTCTTTCTAGGTGACCAAGCCAGTTTAGTCTTTGTGAGTTTACAAATCTAACAATATCTGTGCTCTGCATTTGTTCATCCAGCTCGTGGTTCATTTTAATTCTCCACGAACCATCGCTGTATTGGGTTGGTCCAAATATCTTTCTTATTATTTTGCGTTCAAATATTCTCAGTTGATTTTCATCAGTGGTTGAGAGGGTCCACGTTTCACATCCATATGTGACCACTGGTCTAATTACTGTTTCGTAGATTCTAAGCTTAGACTCACGATTCAGTACCTTACTTTGCATTAATTCTTTGTATGCATAAAAGCACTTATTACCGCTAAGAATTCGTACTTGTATTTCTTGACTGATGTTGTTGTTGTCATTTATTATTGAGCCTAGATAGGGAAAAGTGGAGGCATATTTGTAGGTATGGTTGTCTACCTTCATATTCTCACGGTGATTCGATTTTGTGCACTCCATATATTTTGTCTTGTTTTCATTTATATATAGACCAAACGTAACAGCTTCTCGTTTCAGTTCTATAACTTTTTCGCTTAATACCCTTTTGTAGCGGCTTATTATGGCAACATCATCGGCATATGCGCATATTTGCATTGATCTTGTATTAATACAGACGTTTATATCCAGTTTTCTAACAACAGCTTCTAAAGTTAGATTAAAAAGTGTTTTTGATAAGGCATCACCTTGTCTAATTCCATTTTCAATATCAAAGGCCTGCGTCATATCTCCATCTATTCTCACCATAGCTTTGGAACCCTCCAGAGTCATTCGTATAAGTTTAACCAACTTATTGGGTATCCCTAAAATAGATAGTTGCTTTAACATCTTTTGTCGATCTACTCCATCAAACGCCTGTTTAAAATCGATATACAAGTTGTAAATAGGTATGTTATATTCAACACATTTTTCATGTATACCTCTTAACATGTGTATTTAGTCTATAGTTGACCTGTTTGGTCTGAACCCACATTGGTATTCACAAATCATCTCCTCCGAAAACGATTCAAGGCGGCTGTATATAATTCCTGATAATATCTTGTAGACGATATTTAAAACTGTTATGCCCCTTTAATTTTTGCAGAGTCGTTTGTCTCCCCCTTTGTACATAGGAAGTATGATTCCTACTTTCCAATTTTCTGGGATGGCTTCTAGTGTCCATATGCGGTCAATTAGTTTATGGATACACCTCCATAGCGCATGTCCACCATTCTTTATCAGTTCTGCAGTTATTCTATCTGTGCCAGGTGCTTTGTTATTTTTTAGATGTTTTATGATATTTATCGTTTCTTCCAAGGTTGGTTGCTCAACTAATTGTTCTGCTGTGTGGTGAATTATTTCTTCATCTTCGTTTAGTTCTTTTTCTGGGTTTAACAGCTCTTGAAAATGCTCCTTCCACATTTTCATTATTTTCTCTTTCCCGCTGATTTATTGTCCCATTTTTGTCCTTGCAAACTGTTGATCTTGTCATGTATCCCTGGGTGTATTGCTTGGTTTCCTTGTAAAATTTTCTAGTCTCTCTTCTGTTATTATAATTTGTAATTTGTTGTATTTTTCTATTCAACATTTCTCTCTATTTCCTTCTAATGCCCTTCTATTCAATCGGGAATCCCTTTGTAGACATTTCTGTCTAGCTATATTTTTGCTATTTATTACTTGTTGGAAATCTTGGTCAAACCATTCCTCGTTTCTTTTGCTTGAGGTTTCACCTAATGTTTCCTTTGCCATATTTGTAATTTTTTCCATTCCATTCTTCTTCAATGTTGTTTTGTTCTCCTCTGTCATTTAATATTACTTTTATTTTCTGCTGGTACTTATTTTTCTTTTTAGGATTTGTAAACATATATGTGTTCCATTTTCTTTGTTTGGCACCTTTCTCTTTTCTTAACATTGATATTCTTTGTTTTATCTTAGTTTATTTGCCATTGCCAACTGTGCCACTCTTATACCGCTGTTGCTGGTAATATCATGTAAACTATGATTACCAAAGGATTCTGCATATATTGGCTCTTTTTCCAGCTTCGCGTTTATATCACCCAGGACTATAACTGCATCTCTCTTCTGTGCATTTTCACATTCTACTTGTAGTTGGTCATAGAATTGATCGGTTACTACTTCATCTGCTGCTTCTGTTGGGGCATGGATATTAATAATTGTAATATTATGAAATTTTCCCCTAACTATTTTTATACACTCTGGATAAAATAATCTAAAATCTATTAATAAAATGTATCAATTTTTGAATCTAAATAATTTATATACAAAAAAATGTTACTGCAGATTTGAAAAACCACATTACAATATCATATAAATCCCTCAAAAAAGAAATTATTATATGCTACTGGCATGGTCATAAGGCTATAAGGATTGAACATCCATGATGATGAGGATATGATATAATTCACATATGTATAGCTACAAATTTATTCCAATTTGATATTTTAATGCATACTTAACCCAAAAATTGCCCGCTTCATCTAGGTATTGGCCCGTTGATAACAGCATAAAATTTTTGGGATTCGAGATGTAATTTGGGGTAATCCTTTTTAACCGCCAGTTTATTTTGCTATCACATTTGCCGGCTCTACGGTTTTAACGTCTATAAATAAAAGCTGAAAGCTAAACAACATCGATCACCAATATTTAGCGGAATATTGGATTGCTGTAACAATGTGGTATATGAGGCGGCAGTCAATGCCCATATTTACCGCGACGGGATGGGAAAGGGTATAATATACTGTATTATTATATTATACTAAAAAATATACAATGATCAAATTTCCATTGTTTTATCTTTATTTTACTATTAACTCGCATTAACCTTTTTCTTGTTGTTTGAAACGTTCTAAACGTTTGGCATTCCTTTCCTCAAGCAGCTTAGCTTCCTCCGTGGATGTATTGGTTGTTTCTCTGGAAACCTCAGAGTCTTCTAACATTATTGCCACAAATTGGTCGCATTGCTTCTGTAGTGATCCTTTCCCAAGTTAATATGCTCCTTTTCTAACTTGGCTGCACCGTACTGAAGACGACCAATAATCAGAAATACGTATATACGGTTGCCTTCCATCTTATACACATATTTTATTATATATTTTTTTCTTTGTTGCGAGCTATGCCGATATGTTTTACCTTTATTTTACTATTAACTCGCATTAACCTTTTTCTTGTTATATATATATATATATATATATATATATATATATATATATATATATATATATATATACATAATAAACTTAGAGCTAAGATTAATACTATTATAAGAATTAATATTAAACTCAACAGTCTTCCGGGTTGAACCGCGTCAATTATCATTGCGCCGAGCTTTCGACATCCTCTTTGATGTCTTCTTCGGGGCTCCGAGGTCTCCCGAGCCCCCAGACACCACTACACTGATCACTAACCAATGCACTACATGTAATGCATTACAGATAAAGGAAGAGAAAACTCCAGGCAACTCCACAACAGTAAAATAAGAGAAATCATCAAAGTAAATCTTACAATAGTAGAAGATATTGGTACCCAATAACCAAGATTGTATGGACATGCTCAAAGAACGTCCGAAGATCGACTTCCAAAACAAATCCTAACATTTAATCAAATAAAAGGCAGATATCGAGCACAGTTTTTTATTAAATCTTGTTCAAGTACTTTCGCCCTCAGAGCATCTTCAGGGTCATCAAGAAATGTTTTTTCAAGTAAAGGAAGATTAATTAACTTCGAAAAAAACTCGAAGTTGATAATTTTTTTTTTATATAAAATTTTAGACTTACTTAGTTAAAATTGTAGGTTATCCTGCAAGGACAAACAATTTAATTTTTTTTTTTAATTTAAGAAGCTAGATTGTGGGTGACAGTAGGAGAGATAATGTCTCCTGGTCTTAATGGAAATGTTAAGGTCTGAAGAGTTTGGTTTGTACAAAATTTCTATGAAAATTACGTTTGTACTTACATTGTTGTTGTTGAAGTAAGCTAATGCAAGAGTTTCTCAAATTCTCTTTAATTTCAGCATTGTTTGTCACACCTTTTATCAGAGTATCCAGCTCCACTGTAAAGCCTCCTAGCACAGAGTCAGTTAACCTAAAATTCTGACAAGAAAACTTAAGGTCTACTCCTAAATAATATAATTCATTCTCTGAAAACTTAGTGTTACTTAGATTTAAGACTCTAGGATGAAATTGGTGACCTGAAAACCTATGCAACCCAAGCGTTGAGGAACTTGTGCGTTGTTTTTGCATAATCAAACTTTTTAATTTGTTAGTAAGACCTTCTTGGTGGATTATAAGTGGGAGATCTCCTCTTCTATGTGGCTAAAGAAGTCGTTAACAAGAAACCACAATTTGGTCATAAGTAATTTTAAGGTTGACATTAATATGATGAAGCTTGATAGAGTGCTTCTTAAGTTCTCTTTTTCGGAACTTTTTCTCCAAAATCTGTTTTTCCTTCACAGATACATTTTTTGATGTTTTGACCTTAGCAAAATTAGGAGTGACTGATGTGAAATGAACTGCTTATCGAACCAAATGTTCAAGAATATAATCATTCTCTTGCAGGATAATCTTCTGTAACTATCAACCAAGACTGCCATAGTCAATAAAGTGATATATTGTTGAAATCCTAACATGGAACCTCATGGTAGGAGGAAAAGAGGAAGACCTCGCCTCATTTGGAGAGGAGGCATAATTTGGGAAATGAGAAATAGATAAATAGAGGAATCTATGGATGAACCTAGAAAAATGGCGATTGGGTATCAATATATATATCTTCTTCTTATGGTGCCCTATCCAATTAGTGGATGTTGACGACAATTCTGGCATACTCCTCTCGGTCTTGTGTGGCTCTAAAGAGTGCATGGGCACTCTATATATATATATATATATATATATATATATATATATATATATATATATATATATATTCTGCATATTCTGAACATAAGACAACTAATAGAAAAATCTAGAGATAGGTTATTGTAAAGCATTCGACCGGGTCAAATGGCAACACTTATGACAGATACTAAAAGAAGTACGCTTACCACAACAATTAATTTCGCTTGGCCGGAGTGGCTGAAAAATAAATAACCTACGTTTTGCAGATGACAGAACCCTTCTTGCAAATAGTCAAGAAGAGTTAATTGATCCTCATAAGACTTGTTAAAAACAAAATTCAAATATTTTGTCTTTAGTTAAATATATCAAGGACAAAGATCATGATAGTGGATAGACTGCATAACAATCACCCACACATAACCACGATTAACCGATTTGAGATAGTGAGCTCATACTTATATTTAGGATCATTGTTCACAAACACAGGGTGACTACAAGAAGAAATAAAACGTAGTGTTCTAGCAAAAGTCTCCGCAGGAAAGGTGGTAAAAATATAAAAATACTCTCAAATTTCAGGAACTCTAAAACTAAAGTTGAACAACTGCTTAATATTTAAGTGGAAAGAAGAAAGATAGTCGCCACTGAAATATTCTATTGGAGAAGAATGTTATAAATTACGTGGATCGACCACAGAACAAATAATTCAATTTTAAATGAGCTAAAAGTTAGCAAGCGTCTATCCAGCAAAGTCGATCTCCAACAATTAAAATACCTTGGACATTTTGTGAGAGCAGACAAAGAAAACATGGAAAGGCTTATTATCCAAGGAAAAGTAGAAGGCCTAAGATCACGAGGAAGATCACCAACAAGATGAATAGTCCAAATTACAGGAATATGCAAAAGACCTAGCACGAGTTAAAGGAAATGACCAGGAACAGAGATCTTTGGAGAGGGGTAATACACGACATCTCGATGACATAGACAATTGCAGTATTCGAAATTGGCAACTTAAAAAACAGAGTAGGTAATAGACTACGACTTTTAATCAAATCCACATTATTCATACTTATACAAATCATACTAATAAAGGTATAAAAAAATTATTTTAAGTAGTATTTTTCACAAACAACACTTGTAGAATTAAGTGATTCTAAAATAACTGTCTAAAACTTAAATGAACGTTAGTTGCAGATCCGTTAAGTCCAGCCGAAGGGCATCAATGAAAATAGAAATAGAAATTGAATGTGCCAATCCGAATTCAACGCAAAATTGATTAGAATAACTAGTTACACGTTGTCTGCAATGAAGCATCAAGTCTAGAGGTGTTACAGAACAGGTACAATTCGCGAACATTTCAAACCGTTGTTATTCCTTACCTGACAAATCTATTCGTTTGATCGTAAGACCGGTGTTATGTATGAGCAGTTTTTCACTTTCTCCGAAATATTTTTGTTCGTTTAAAATAGAAACTTACAGCTTCCTTATACCTTCTTCGGCACTGTCGATTCAGCAAAAACGAAGTCTTCCTCTATATCTTCTACACCCTCGGATTCCCTGTAATTCCTTAGTAGACTTTCTTAATTGATCGCATTTGTGGCAGTATTTTAATACGATCTGCTCATCTTAGCCTTTCGGCTTTGTTCTCCGGTACCAGGTCAGGTTCTCCAAACATCATGGACAAAGCGTTGTTACTTGTTATCTGTCTCCCATCCTGCTTACGAATGGCTCCGTAGATCCTTCTTAAAATCTTTATGTTCCATCTACGTAGTTGATCTATGTATTTTATTTTTTTATTACATTTTTCTTAAAACATACAAGAACCGCCTCCATATGATCCAATTTCTCGTATACAACATTGAGCAAATCGCTCTCCTGTCCTTCTATAGACTCGACGCTTCTTGTTTATTTCTACGACGTTCTTTCTTCTGCCATCCTGTTTCTTCATCTACTGATTCCAAATTCTGTATCGCGGTCATTTTCAGCACAATTTCTGCTTCATTTACTGCAGCTCTAACGTGCTGTATTTGAATAATATTTGTGTTGTTGTCATTAAATTCTTTAAGGTCTATATTTTTGTTTATGTTTACTTGTTTTATGGGTGACGTCTAAGCAGTGGGTGTTGGAATGTTGAGGCTCCGTGACTCTGTGTTATTTAGCCTACTAACAGTTAAACTATTCATATCGTCTGGCTTGCTCCGATACCTATCGGGATACCTTCGGTTGGGCCGTGATGCCATGTGTTGTGATTTTTCTCTGGACATGGTTCCACTACTATCATCCAACAACAGCTGGGCTTTTATCATCACCATTTGTTTTTGCGGTTACAGTTTTTTCGCTATTTGGATATTCTTTAATGATTAATTGTTTCGTTCTTTCACTGTTTAGGTTTTTATTTGAATACGTATTTAAACTCACATTTTGTTGTATAGATGGCGATTGATTTGTTAATTTTATAACATTAATTAAATCTAATTGTCCTTCTAGCGAATTTATAGTAATTGGCTGATTTGATATGATTACTTCATTCTGATTTATAATTTTCTTTAGATACCTGATTTCCATTAACTTTTGATCCGCATCGTCAAACTCGGTATCCAAAATTTCGTCTGTTGGATCATTTAACCTCACACTTTCTTCACGTCATATTACTGTTCCATCATCAACATCAATATATTTAACGTATTTTAATTGCTTTAAACAACCACTATGCGATAATACTCCACATTTGGTGCACGTAAGACCACTTTGTGCTACGTTTTGACACTTTTTACAGCATTTAACTGCAGCTTCACCATCTATATATACATATATGTAACCAAGATAATATGCTTCCAGTTTTTCACAATTAGCATTTTCAAAAGTAATAAATCATTTTGGTTTTTAAAACCAAATTTGTAATTTCTGCTATTTTCTTTCTTTGTTCAGTTGTGTTTACAGAAAAGAGTCAGCGAAGAGTAAGCACATAGAACTGTTCTAAATAACCCGTTCCGCTCTTTCGCCAACAACTCTAATCAGTCAACATCCCAGTCGGTTTGGAGCCTTTCGACGCCCTACATCCCGACGTCCGATGGTGAGGTTACCGCACAACGTCGGCCAAAAGCGGACATGCACCAAAATTGAAATGTCAGTGTCATTTTCACAAGTGTGATATCCTGCATGCACACAGACAAATCGTTTTGTTTACGTCTGTCTCTAAAAAGAAAATAAAACACTCGTCACTGATGCTATACTGCACTCCCTGCACTTTACATTTTATTTATGGCTCACTATTACTTTCAGGAAAAATACTTTGTTTGTACTAGATATTATCTATCAACAAGATGTGACAAAAAAAACGTAGTGCACATGGTGTTGAGAACTCGAAACCGGTAATTATTTATATACTTTTGTACTGACTATATATATATATATATATATATATATATATATATATATATATATATATATATATATATATATATATATATATATATATCAAGTTCAATAAGTAATGTTAAATTTATAACTAGATTTTATTAATCCATTTATGAATCAAAATTTTGGCAGGTAATCCTTGTCTTTTGACAAGATTGTAAAATGTACAAGATTAAGAATAAGATATTATTGCAAATGTATATAATAATAAAGGAAGAAAATATCGGCACAGCTCGCAACAAGAGAAAAATAATAAAATATGTATATAAGATGAAAGGCAACCGTAAATGCGTATTTCTGATTATTTGGTCGCCATCAGTACGGTGCAGCCAAGTTAGAATAGGAGAATGTTGACTTGGAAAAATATTAATATAGGAGCAATGGGACCAATTTGTGGCAATAATGTTAGAAGACTCTGAATTTTTAGAACACATCCACCACGGAGGAACCTACAACTACCTGAGAAAAGAAATGCCAAACGTTTTTGCAAGGGAAGTTGGTCTCCCACAACCTGAGCTCAATTATTTCTTCTACTTTCTAATTTCTGGCGGGTGGTAGCCACCAAATTGGGTTTCGCTAGAGTTAGTTGTCACTAATACCATATAATGCACCACCTATCGACATAATTTAGGTAAATTCGAGCGTAACTTTCAATGACATCTGTATTTCGTGATAGTGCTACGAGGAAATTTTGTAAATTGTGTATAATGTAGGTACAAGAATGATATCTTGGGGTATTTTTGCGGAGGTAGTAAAATGTGCTGAGAGACGATTCTTCACCTTAACAGCTATCTGAAAGATATGAGTAGAGTATTCGATATGGGTAGAGTTAGAGTATCGATAAAAGGGAAAGGCTGGCCGATGTTTATTAGTTTTTTTAATAGTGTGGCATACCAAACTTGATCGAAGGCTTTCTGAATATCGAGAAAGACGCCTAGTGCAAATTTTTTTTCATGAAGGTTTCGGAATGGTGGATGCTTCTCTTGAAGATTTTACTTATAACGTTGAGTTAAAATATTGGCCTACACGTGGCGAGGTTGCTTAAGATTTTGTTCTGTTTAGGGAGCATCATAATAAGCAAGAGTTTGGACAGTGGCAGAGTTTGAGGTAAGCGTTGACTATTTTCGTCATGTTGAGGGTCATGATCGGGGAAGATGGTTTAGACAGTTCCTGGGGATGTTGTCAGGACCTGTTGTGTTGAAGTTGCTGATTTGACAGATGATTTATAGGGTTTGTTGATCCACGGGTCCCATGAGTGGAATATCATGGACGTTCTATGGATCATGGGAGCTTTTGAGAATCTTTAATTGATCTCTGACCCGGCGAGTCAGCAATCCTGCACTTTTACCCAACAAACGCATAAGCGCCCTAAGGAGCTAGAGAGAGAGAGAGAGAGAGAGAGAGAGAGAGAGAGAGAGAGATAGAGAAAGAGAGAGAGAGAGAGAGATAACTGATTTCTCTCTGTCTTGGAAATGTATTTTAAAGGCTTGAGCCTTCTGTTTGTCTAAATTTAGAATTTAGTTGTTCACAAGCAAACAAGCAAGCAAGTCTTTTGTTAGTTGGCTTTTATAGTGTTCACTTCTAGCTTGATCTGTGCTGAGAGGCTGTTGTATTCCTCTTTATATATATATATATATATATATATATATATATATACATATATATATATATATACATATATATATATATATATATATATATATATATATATATATATATATATATATATATATATATAGTGAAAAGGAGATAATACTGGGAGATACCCTTTTATCCCTGAGGAAGCAAGATGTGCCTTCGTTAGATGTGCTTTTTAATTAATAGTCTAAGCTTTCGTCAATGACTATTGACATCATCAGAGTAAACTATAAACAAAACAAGAGAACAAACAATGAACAGGTGGAGGAAATTTAATTTGGGTAAGTGTTTTATTATTTTTATACTTAGTTTCCTCCTAATTTGCCCACTATTAGTACTACTAGTACCCGTTATCATCTTTTTGG
The DNA here is from genome assembly GCF_040954645.1 of Diabrotica undecimpunctata. Lineage (NCBI taxonomy): Eukaryota > Metazoa > Arthropoda > Insecta > Coleoptera > Chrysomelidae > Diabrotica > Diabrotica undecimpunctata. The sequence continues at coordinate 23,247,045 of NC_092812.1, forward strand.
TTATATATATATATATATATATATATATATATATATATATATATATATATATATATATATATATATATATATATATGTATTATACTGTATTTTGTACCTTTTTCTACTTCACTAGAGTTAATAGGTACTAGTGAGATGATATAAACTTACCCTTCCTATCTACAAATGAACATAAAGGCATTTCTTTGGACGATATAACGTTTTCAAGATCTTTAACAAGACAATGCAAAGTAAACTACTAAGAAAAAATAAGTTATGTGGTTTGAGCAATTAGTTAAACCAATAGCACAAACCACAGCACTCATTGATCACACATTTTTAAGGCAGTTTTTTATCTAAGACAATGGAGGATGTAAAACCACAATAGCTTATATTATGTGCGAGCAACTTAACATGTTCATTTATAATTTTTGATAAGTTTATGATCAAAATGCGGCAATATAAAAATGTTTACACGTTTAGATATTTTTTGTTCCCTTGCGATATTGTTAATGAAATTATGAAGTAAAATTAAGAATATATGGAATATTGGCAGCTTTTGATAAATTAAGGGAAACAAATGGGCAGGTCATTTAGCAAGAATTACTGATAATTAATGGACAGCAAAATTTTTGAAGTGACTTAATTTCTTTACTTTATCGTGTCCGGACATGTCATTCATACAATTTCGGCCCATTATCGGGCTACGTCGGTTCCATCTTTATTGGCGAGCCACAAATCTTCGAGGGTACATCGATGAGGACAGTTTCTGCATGTAAGAAGATGTTCCATATTCTGTGTTTCTCCACAGTCACAGTTCACATCATCTTGGTCTATTTTTTCCCATTTTGCCATGTTTGATTTTACTGGAGCGACCCCCGTTCTTATCCCATTCATAGTTTTCCACGTTTTAAAGTCTAGGGACTGGCCGGTCCATTGAACCTGGGAAAGAGGAAAATACTCAGGTGGTTCATCCTGCACTATTCCAAGAAAATTTTTCCTGGATTTTAGTCGCTTTCATAGTTTTCCACGTTTTAAAGTCTACGGACTGGCCGGTCCATTGAACCTGGGGAAGAGGAAAATACTCAGGCGGTTCATCCTGCACTGTTCCAAGGAAACTTTTCCTGGATTTTAGTCGTTTTCGTGGTGTTCGAGCTTTGTATAGGGCATGCCGCTCGTCCGCGATCTGTTTAATTTTGTCTATGTGCTCTTCAACGCCTCTGCCTGTTAAGGGTTCTGCAAAACCCGCTGCTTTATATAGATTTGAGAGTGGCGTTGGTTTACACCCTGGTTGCACCCTGTTACTATCCTGCATGTCTCATTTAGCGCAGTATCAACTTGTTTGGTGTGGGCAGATCTGCTCCAAACGGGGCACGCATATTCAGCAGTTGAGAAACACAGTGCCTGTGCCGTTCTCTTAAACCGCCAGGACGTGCATCCTATTTACTTCTTGTTAGCTTTCTGGGTATGCTGTTCCTAGTTGTTACTTTCCCTCTCGTTTTTATGCAATGTTGTCTGTAGGTGAGGGACCGGTCCAGAGTTTCTCCAAGATATATAGGTTGGTTTGTGTGTTCTAATGTATTACCATTCCACGCAATTTGGAGTTTTCGCTCGGCTTCCTTTGCGCGAAGGTGGAAAGCGCAGACTTGGGTTTTAGAGGGATTTGATCTCAGGGAATTCTTCAGGTAGTACGCTATAATTGTTTTTAAGGCAGTTTCGAGTTTCTCCTCCACTTCTTCAAAACTATTTCCTTGAGCACATATTGCAAGATCGTCAGCATAGAGGAAGTGCTTGGTTTTGGTCGGCGTAGGTTGGTCGTTTGTGTATATATTGAAGAGCATTGGTGCTAAAACACTTCCCTGTGGGAGGCTATTTTTTTGAACTCTCCACCTACTTATTATTTTACCCTTCAGCATAACGAAAAAAACGTCTGTTTTGCAGTAAGGAATATACGACTTTACCACCCAGATGGTGGTCATTGAGAGTGTCGTATAATTTGCGGAGCAATGTTTTGTGCCTTACTGTGTCATAAGCTGCTGTTAAATCTACGAAAGCAGCCCCTGTTATAAGTTTTTCTCCAAAGACCTCTTCAATGTGTTCTGTTGGTGCGAGAACTTGACCGGTGCAAGATTTGCCGGGTCTGAATCCTCCTTGTTGTGGGATGAGGTGCTTGTCGATATTTTTTTCTATTCTGGCGAGTATGAGTCTCTCATATAGTTTGAAAAAGTGACACAACAGCGAAATAGGCCTGCAGATACTGGGATTTTCTGGGCCCTTTCCTGGTTTTAACAAGGCTATTACTTTAGATTTTATCCATGATTTTGGAATTTCGCAGGCTTTGCAGAACGTGTTATAAAGTTGCAAGATCCAGTTTTTTGCTCCTTGGACTAGATGCTTTGTTTACTGCATATATCCATCACTGCATTTTGCAGTGAGATCAAGTGAGATCAAGCGAAAGAGTGGGACGATCAAGAACACATTGAACAAAAGACCTAAAAAAGTTAAGTTTAAACAGGATGATGGGATCATTCAAGTATTACGTAACGCAATCCTTTTCGTTTATGTTTTACGGGGAATTCCTCGATTGTATTGTACAATATTATAATTTTGTTCCCTTTATTTATGTTTTACGGGAAATCTTTTGACTGTATTGTACATCTTTTTTATTTTGTTTTCGTTGTCAGTAATATACAGAAACACGTTTCTGTAGTCAAAAACGTAAACATTGACAGCTACGATGTTTCGTCGAAATTCATTCTCTCTCCTGGTGCCAACCATAATGTAGCTTCGCCTATTTAAAAAAAAATATTAAATTATTTGTCCTTGTATAGTGTAATGTACAATTTTATGTTTATAACATTCCATGTTTGTTGGATAGGCCAAAATTGACGAAATGCCCCTGAAGATGCTCTAGGAGGCGAAAGTACTTGGGCAAGATTTAATTAACAAACTGTGCTCGATATCTGCCTTTTATTTTATCAAAGTTGAAATATAAAAAGCTTAAAGATAGCTTTTGGGATCCAGCAGTACTTAATCTGGCATGGTATACCACTCACATCCGTAAATCACAATATTTCTTGCAAGTGATTAAATGCGCGGACAAATGCTGCTATTGCCGCTTGAGGAGTTCATTGAAATTTACCTTCCTGATTTTCTACAGTCAGCTTCAATACCTTCAAAGATATTTAAGAATATTTAAAGTAAATTAAAGAACATACTTTGAAATCTGTAAAGGAGAAGTTTGTTCTGACGAAGATGGAAATTGAGAACAAACAAACAGGGATAATAACAAAAATCGAAATTAAATAATTTATTAATTCAACTTTTCAATATAATTATTCACGTGTATTCCAACCTACATAACTTGATATAAAACAGTCTGTGAAGTATTACTTTCGCGATAAATTGTCTCTTATTAAAAAAGAGAAACAACATTCATCTGGGTTCTATATTCGACTGCGGTTTACCTAGCTCGAAGAAAAATAAGGGTGATTATGCATTCTAAAATTATTTTTAATCCAGCACCCACCCTGCAGATCATTAACAATTCAGATTGGCGATGATACGGCTCACTTTCGTCTCACCGACACCGTTGCGTTTTCGCGTCATTCTCATTCTCAATTCTCATCCTCATTCATCTGAAACCGAGCTCAGAAACTTGATACATAGGCGTAGTGGCTCTAATCGATTTACTGTGCAACTAACACTATATTTGCAGCTTGACTGTGTACAAATACAAATGGTAATTAGGCTGATCGGTTTAGAAAATTTAACGAATATGGCGTTAGAGAAAGAAAATCTTATAGTACGTTTAGTGTTACGAAACATCATTATTTTTTATAACAGTAAAATGTAAAAATGGATGTAAAAGTAGAGCTTGAAGAAAATTCGAAATAAATAAGGCTAGCCGTCAACCTAGATCAATCTTAATCCCTAATACCCTCGATAGAAATCAACGAAACATCCAAAATTTGACAATAGACGACGCAAATATTGAAGTAGTAGAACAGCTCACATACCTAGACGTACAGAAAACTGAGGATGGCAGTGAAGAGGAGGAAATAAGGAAAAGGATAATGCTTGCTAACAAAGCACACCTCTTCCTGTCGCAGGTATTTGAATCAAAAGATAAGCATAGGGAAGTAAAGTTCAAAATATATAAAACCATCATCCGACCAATAGCAACGTATGGCGTAGAAACATGGTTCATGATAGAAAAGACTTTAAATACTTTTGAAACAAATCTATTGAGAAGGATATTGTGACCCATTTGCTCTAATAGTATGGAACGCAGCAGCCGTACATAGGTCCATCTCGCCTTTCGGCATATGACCTTTAGCAAATCCATTACCCCTACGAGTCCGACACCATTTGAGGGTCGTACGTTGAATGAAGCATCACGGGGCTCCACCCTCACCGTAGTCCCTGTGTTGCTACACAAACACTCATGCGTTATCCCCATCACAGGGCGGAAATGTGAATGCAGGTAGGAATAAGGTCTCGACCTCGATGTTCACAGGTAGCCCCCCAGGGACCTACTCCTCTAGCATTCTTTCCAAATAGTAAGTACGTGTCGCAAACTTACGTCCTCAATGGAGAGAGGACGTGTAAAGTTTGCAGCTGGTTCAACCTCACTTTGGTTACGTGGAATGAGAGAAAAGTGGCCCCACGAGATCTCGTCTCGAATATTAGGAATATAGACCGGTGACTGACCCTGACACCTCAAACGACGGCTCTACACGTCTAATTCCTTCCCATTGATCTCCTTTTACGACAAGCAGGGAAAAGGACCCCGGAAATATTCTATCGCCGCTTGTCGGATGGCATGGTACGTCGCCCAGGAGGAAGACCAAGGAAGAGGTGGATAGATAAAGTGAGAACCGATGCTAAAGAGATATTAAGTATGGATAACTGAAGGGGAGCAGCCAAGGAAAGAGGTGCTTGGAGGCGGAAGTTGGGGGAGGCTAGGGTCCCACTTGAGCTGTAGCGCCACAGGAGAGAGAGAATGTAAAAAAACATAATCACTAATATTTTCAAACTTGGTTTTCATCATCTTCAATTAAGTCTTAGATTCTAGCTAGCACCTTCATTTTTTCTCAGGTTTCACTTGCGCTTCTTAAAAACTTTTTTAAGTAGTACAACTAGTATGTCGGTGTTTCTTTTTAACCAAACTTTATTATTGGGAGATAGAAAGATATTCTAGTACTTTCACTTTCCCTGTAGATCTTGGCCTGTCTTCATTCCTTCTTTTTCTACGCCTTGGTTTCCCAGTTTCGTTAGTTTCAATACCCTTAAGTTTTAATCTGTCGTGATTTTCACCAAAATGTGTTTTGGAGACTTCAACTCATTCATTCTCTATATGTAGCCTAGCTCCCCCAGCGTATTTGAATCAGTAAGAACAGAAAGCGGACATGTTACAAAAATCAAGTTACCGGTAAATAAAAAAAACCTTTCTTTATTAAAAGCTATCCGGTATTTATCACTGTATTTTAATTACCACTGAATATGATCCATTTCTTATTATTCTCTTTGCTACAGCAAAGTAATGGTGACAAGGCATGAACGAGTGACCACGACTAGGGTAGTACTGGTTCACTGTTTCAAATCTTCTGAGGTCTGTTAAGGCTTTGACGAACGTTACAACTGTGTGGTTTTGGTTTTGACCTCCAGCTCCATAAAAAAATGTAAAATTTGTTTCACTTCCTCAGATACATATGTTTTAATATAATCCATTATGAAGGAACTTACCTCGTTAGGGCTCTTTTTGCCTAACCCTTGATATAAGACACTACAAGTCCTTGTGTCTTCTTCAACCAACATTTGTTAACTGTCTTTTAAATTTTTCACCAGAGATCATACACTGGGAGTACTTGTGTCTTCTAGGACAAGTATTTTTTGACTGCGTTTTGATTTTGTGTTTTTACGTGACTTGGGAAATAAAAAAAACTACTGCCTGATGTCAGCAGATGGACTTTCCCCATCTATTATACCGATACTGTTTACGCCATTCACAATAACCGGGTTGGTGTACTTTTCTGAAATTAGCTACTGGGGATGCTCCATAATTAAGAAATAATCTTTTGAATAGATTAATATTTGATGACTATTTTTGAAAGAATTTTGAATATCAGGTATCAGTATTTATATGGTTATAATAATAAACGTTCCATTTTTTATTATACCAGATTCCTTTACACCTTTTTTCAAAGCAATATTAAATAGGAGACGTAGTAGGCTATATTCTTGTCATAATAATTTCTGTGCCTGGAATAGTTTTGACATTCCGTTCTGAACTCTAACCATACACTCGACCATGAGAGCGTTGCTTTAACTAATTTTATTAGGTGTGCCGGGATATTGAATGACACCATGGCTTTGAGAATAAAGTTTTTAGAAAATATCAACCATTAAGATAATTTTAAATTATATTATTAGAAGAATTTTATTACCACATAATAAAAACAATTTGTTTCGTTTGTATTTTGAGAACGATTTTCTTAGTGGTGAAAATAAACCTATTTTAAAGTAAAATTTTGGCTTATTCCGAATAAAAGTAGTAAATTGAATGATTAAACGCAAAATATCTAATATCGTTATTTCAACTTCTATTGTTTTAGTTTGGGTTATGTCGTTATTTTTCCTATTATCAAAAATGTATTAAATTTTTTACCAATGAAATTGTTTTATTCTTAAAATTCAAAGTAAAATCTGTGTTTTAAAAATATCTACAATCATTAATTATTTGCATGGGAAAATCTCGAATAAAAACTAAACATTTTCACCACCCCTTATTTTTGTTGAGTTACGGATCTGGCGGGAATGAATAACTTCTCCGCTCTTCAACACGATCATAACACTAGCGAGGAGGGAAAATCCCATTTTATACAACCTTTTTTATCATGTAAAAATGTTAACGGTTTAGGGGTTTTAGCAAGGTTTTGCGTGTCATTTTCGCTTGTAAATACACGTTTTTGCTTGCAGGCCAAAGCAGTTTCGAAATCTGGTTTACCAAAAAAGTGTATTTAACCAGAAAACTTGATAGTATCGCGTGAAAATTGGAATTTTTACTACAAGACTACATTTTTGTAGATCAGGTCAACCAAATAGAATTTTGCTTTAAGAAATTTATTTTTTTTCGAGGCAGTATTTTAATTAAAGTAAATGAAATTTAAACAATATCAAATATTTATTAGGGATTCCACTTCGGTGCCTGAACGAGTAAACATCGTTTTTGCCGTTCTCGTAATTTACAGTGTTTATAATAGTTTTTAAACTTGTTTTGCGATTTATACTTGTTCCAGACAATAACAAAGTGCAGTGTAACTATATACGTGTACTTTCGCGGGTGCATATAATCGCTAAACTTGTATAAACAATATTTCATTAAGTGCATTATAACCTTACAAGAAAATAACAACATTTTTGGACATTACACTAGTTGCTCCATATCTAGGCAACTTCCATCACTATGGTGTATGATAAGTTGCCGCCTTCTGACACTCAACAATGAATACAAACAAATTGCAAGAAGCTGTCTTTGACTACGAGGATGCTTCAAATCCAACAATGTCAACAAACCAAATTGTAACCAACACAAACCCAACCACCAACAGTAACATATCTTACATGGCTGCAGTAAAATCAGCACCTAGACCAACGTTCCCAAAAAAGGATCAGGCCGTGGTTCTTCATGCCGAGAATAGTTTAAAGCTATACGATTATGTACATGCAATCGGAACTATCATTGGGGCCAAGAATATTTGCTTCGCATCCAGGATATCGAATAATAGGGTATGTATTTACTTATCTAATTCTGAACTTGTCGAAAAATTGATAAAGTCTCATCCATTCATTCAAATTAATACATTTTCACTAAATATTCGGAGACATATCTCCAACCAAAAGAATTGTTATTTCAAATATATCACCTTTTATTCCTCATGATCTAGCTGAAAATGCTATAAAAAGTCTTGGCTTACAACTAGCATCCCCCATATCGTTTCTCAAAGCAGGTATCCCTGGAGATGAATACAGTCATGTTTTAAGCTTCAGACGCCAAGTTTATATATTTCCCCCTTCTGATAACTACGAACTACAAACATCAATAACTATTCCATATGATGGTCATGAACATAGAATTTTTCTTTCTACAGATAGAATGGAATGTTTTATCTGCAAGCAAACAGGACATGTTGCAAATAACTGCATTAATCCCCCATCGGTCATTATTCCTATACAGTCAGAAACCCGAGCTCCCATTTCTAACAATGAACCTAGCACGAATACAAATGAAAGCGTCCAATCGTCTCAAGACACTCCAGTAATAGGCCAAAAAAGATCTCCTTCGGAATCACTTAATGACGAATCTAGTCTTCCTACAACTCCGTTAGCTGAAACCTCTGAAATGCAACCGCCTTATATCCCTAATGAATCAACTAAAAGAAAATCCAAAAAGAAAAAGCGAAAAACGGATGATACCAGTATCTCTGATATTACTAAACTTGACATTACCGAATATTACAACAAAAATCCACAAAACAATATACTCTCCTTAAACGATCTTTTTGCGTTTTTAGAAAATACTAAAGGCAGCAGTGACCCCTATCATGAGGCCCTAAAGTTTACAAACGACATCAATACACTCCTTACCAATTTGATTTCTATCTACCCGCATCTTTCTCAAAGAATAATAAAAAACAGATTTACACGATTAATGAAAAAAATCAGACATCAATGCAATGTTAAATCTGCAGAAAATAACGATACAATAACATTACCATGTCTTTCACAAACAGATCCCAGTGACGATGAATCTTACTCTGATACTTCCTTTGCCTCCCAAAACTCTTTAAAATAATCTTTCTCTTTAATACAATGGAATTGTGATGGGTTTTACGCCCGTCTAGAACGCATCCAACAACTTATCCAAGAGACCGCTGCAGATATTCTTTGTCTACAAGAAACAAATTTAAAGGAAACCCAAAATCCGTACCTAAAAATTACATAGGCTATCATCAGATTAGATCCACACCCCTGCGCGCAAGTGGCGGTACTTCTATTTTTGTATCGTCAGATATATATTCCGAAAAATTTAACATCACTTCTAATTTAGAAGTAGTAGCTGTTTCATTCTGGTGTCCTTATAAAATCACTATTTGCAATATATACTTACCACCTAATAAGGGGATAAATCATACAGAAATTTCTAAACTAATAGCAGAACTCCCACCCCCATTCATCCTCGTAGGAGATTTTAATGCTCACAGCACAATGTGGGGATCAAACAGCACATTTGGCAGAGGAAAAATTATAGAAAACATAATTAGCAATGAAGATATATTTCTACTCAATACTGGTTGTAGCACCCACTTCAATATATCTTCAGGAACTTTCTCAAATATCGATCTCAGCCTTTGTGATCCAAAACTAGGTCCATCTCTAACATGGTGTCCTCTAGATAGTCTTTTCGATAGTGATCATTTCCCTATATTAATCTCAGACAATAAACCCAAATCGTACAACCCAATAAGTAAATGGCGTATTGCACAAGCGGACTGGATGAATTTCAGTCTAAACGTCCGAGATCAAGTCAATTCAATTAAATATGAATATAACATAGACCACTTAGTTGATCAGTTCACTAATTGCATAATTAACTCCGCTCAAATATATATAGGAAAATATTCTGTTAAACCTACACGAAAATCAGTTCCTTGGTGGAATGACTCCTGTGCTGTAGCAGTTCGTGTATGCAAGAACGCTCTGAATAAATATAGACGAACAATAACTAATGAAAATCTTATCAAGTTTAAACTAGCTAAAGCTAAATCAAAACGTATCATAAAGGAAAGCAAAAAGACTTCATGGAACCTTTATATCAATTCTATTTCTTCCGACACACTTCCAAGCCAAGTTTGGAACAAAATTAAACATATGAAAGGTCAAAGCACCGCCTACAAAATCCCCGCCTTAATTCATGACAACAAAATAGTGACTCAAAGTCAAAGTATTGCCAAGATCTTTGCGCATCACTTTCAATCCAAAACGCTAAACCAAAATAAGTCTCCTTTACACTCTTTTAACATCGCAAGTGGTAAAACTAACGATATTTCCAACCCAATAAACCTACCCTTTTCTAAACAAGAATTGACTCTAGCTCTATCCACTACAAAAAACTCAGCTGCTGGCCCTGATGACATCCCCTCAATTTTCCTCAAATATCTCCATGAAGAAACCATAAACAAATTGCTTGAGTTGTACAACCTAATCTAGTCCCGACAAGAATTTCCTTCCAAATGGAGGGAATCCATTATATTTCCTATCAAAAAAAGCAGCTCTCTTCCCAACTCTCCAAACTCGTTTAGGCCAATCTCCCTAACATGTACTCTTTGCAAATTATTGGAAAAAATGATCAATAAGCGATTAATCTGGTATCTAGAAAAGAACAATATCCTTAACCCTGCTCAATCAGATTTTAGACCTAATAGAAGCACCACTGATAATTTAGTGATCCTACAAACAGATATAGCAAATGCTATGGCCTCCAAGCAAGACGTAATTGCAGTAATTTTTGATATAGAAAGTGCTTTCGATACAACATGTAAGTCGGTTATCCTTAAAAAACTGGTAGAAAATGATCTTACGGGCAACATATTTTGCTTTATAAACAACTTTTTAAATAACAGAAATTTCAGAATCACAGTTAACGGAGTATTATCCGACAAATATGTCACTGAAAATGGTGTACCTCAAGGTTCTACTTTGAGTTCTACCCTCTTTCTGCTAGCCATCAATAATATTTGCTCTCATATAAAATCTCCTGTTAAATTTGCCCTATACGCAGACGATCTTATTGTATACTGCCAAGAAAAATCCACAGCTGCAACCTCATCTTTATTACAAAATTCTGTCGAGTCCCTTACTACATGGTCCGAGAAAACTGGCTTCAGGTTCTCTTCCAATAAATCCAAAATAATTAAATTCACCAGGAGATACAACAGCACAGAAATACCCAAAATAACACTAAACGGAGTAAGTTTAGAGTCAATTGATCATTACAAGTTTTTAGGACTAACTGTCGATAACAAACTCACCTGGCGACGTCATATCGATGAAATAAAAGGCATCTGTTTAAGCAGAATGAATTTGTTAAAGACATTGTCCCACCATCAATGGGGTGCCGATGAAAGTGTACTACTCAAAATATATCGAGCTATAATCCGATCCAAATTAGACTATGGTTGTATAGTTTACTTGTCTGCATCCAATAATTTATTACAATCTTTAAACTCTGTTCACAACACTGCTCTCCGAATTTGCTTAGGAGCTTTTCGATCCAGTCCCGCTGAAAGTCTCTATTGTGAATCTCATGAACTCCCCCTTTACCTCCGGAGGTAGCAACTACTCCTATCTTATGCTAGCAGAATTTCGTCGAATCCGACTAACCCTGTATTTAATCTTCTGACTTCGCCAAGACCTGGACTCGTAATCTCGCCCAGATGTATACTTTCAATCCCACAGATCCTACAACCCTTGTGCCAAGACACAAAATTATCTCCAACAATTGCATCTATAAAATCAGAATCCCCGCCATGGTCTAGAACACCTCCTTTTATAAACACTTCTCTCTGTAAATTTAATAAGCAACAAACAAATAATATCTTTTTTCGATAAGCTTTCAAAGATATTGTGAATACATCCCACTATGATAAGGTGCTTTATACCGATGCATCCCGAAACGCAGATGGAGTTGGCTGTTCTGTCACTACAGTTGATACAGTGCTGCGACAATACCGAATATCAAACGAATGTAGCGTATTTTCAGGAGAACTCTTTAGTATTTCAAAAGCTCTCGAGTTCCCTTTTGACAATCATCAAAGTGTAGCTCTGTGTACCGATTCCTTATCCGCAATTCATTCGTTAAAAAATATTTACAATCAACATCATTTAGTACAAAAAATATTAGAATCGATCCATCTCCTCACTTCCCGAGGGACTTCAATAACAATAATATGGGTGCCTTCTCATATCGGCATCCAAGGAAATGAGATGGCTGACAGCGCTGCAAAAGAAGCATCTACATCCAACTTACCTGTCTACAACATACAGCTCCAAGAAGACTTAAAATCAAAATTCAAAAGGAATATCCAAGACATGTGGCAGAAACTTTGGATCACCAAAAACACAAAGCTCAGAGAAATACAACCTAATGTTTACAGCTATTTATCCCTAGCATCTCTGAACAGAAAAGAAAAGATAGCAATACGAAGATTGAGAATAGGACACACACGTTTGACACACGGTCATCTTATGTCCTCTACAGACCAACAGTTATGCTCTCACTGCAACGATATTCCTATCACCGTCAAACACATCCTCACAGAATGTCAGTACTACCAGGCCACCCACATTTCCAACAATATAACCCATAGTCTAGAAGAACTTCTGAACTGTTCAAGCCGACTCAAGAGCCTAATAGACTTTTTAAAGACTTCTCAATTGTTTAACAAAATATAATTTACATATTTTTATTTTTCACAATTGTAAACTTTGTATCATAACTTTGTAAATACTATTGTAAACCTTTGCTCCCGTGTCAATGACCTAAGATGTTGAGACACGTTAATTCTAAATAAAAAAAAAAATTTATTAATTTCTTCGGAAATAACCAGTAATTGGTTGAAAAGATGTAATAAAATGGTGAAATTTATGTATGTTCAAAAATAAGATTGAAAGTATTTAAGATTTATTGTGACGCTCTTCTAGAACATTTTTCCTGCTTGTATCTGGAGAGGGTAAATTTTATCCAGCCTAAGGCTGAGTCGATATAAATTATAGTTTATATAGCCATATGATTCTTTTTCTTCTTCTTTTAAAGTAAATATGACTGTCTATTTTTGAACATTAAGCTGTCGTTCCATCGTTTTCATGGTATTCCCACAGATCGTCTTCTTATTGGGAAACAGTCTCTCGTTGTCTTTACTACTCTATTTGTTATTATTCCGTTTATATAATCGTTTCATTCTACTCTTCTATTTCTTACCCAGTTCTTGATGTTCTCTACGTCGTATATTTGTACCTATGTAGGGTTTTCACCTATGCCCATTATGTGCGTCATTATTTAGGCAAGAAAATGAACGTGAAATACGGCTTAATTTAATACCATGTAATTTTCCGTGTCATCACCAAATTGCGTGAAAATTTGGATTCAGGTTCTACTTAACCTCCACTTCACCTTTGGACCTGTGCTGTTGGTTGCTATTTATTTTTTAGAAAACTTTAGACGACATCGAAGATATAAACGCGAGCTGTAACAAAATTAAAAACAACATTGAAGAAGCAACAACAGAAACTCTAGGAAAACGCAAAGAAATATTGAACAAAAGAAACAACAACAATACACCATGGTTCAGAAAATAAATAAAAGAGTTTTATTTTATAGAAGCTTTATCATAACATAAGCTTCTTTACACATTTTATATCTTTGGCTGCTACATATCTTTTTAAGGTAACACACTTATAACAACTTTTCCATGGATGTTTGGTTTTTCATATTGTTCTTTTTAGATGAACTGATGATGCTTTCTGATTAGGAAGCGAAACGTGTTCAATAAATAGATGAAGTAGCCACCTTCTTTGTCTTTTATTTCTCCACTTTGACCGAAAACCCACCACTCTTCGAGTGTTCCTTAGTTTATATATATAATATATATATATATATATATATATATATATATATATATATATATATATATATATATATATATATATATATATATAACCGAATTGAACATTCGAATCAAAAAATGCTATTCTCTGTGTTTATTAGTTGAGTGGACAAAAATAATGGCGACTATTGGTTTATTTGTCTTAATATGAAGTGATATAAATGCGAATGAGAGGATAAAGAAGATTTCGGTAGGAATTGCGTCCGTTCCGTGTCCGCACGTCCGGCGCGTTGTTGCGGGAGCTGTAGGGAAATTACTAAACATGACCAAGTTTTGTGGCGAGAAAAGCCGCAACAACAAATCATATGTAAGCATTTACTAACAGATTTTAACTGTCTGGATAATGCTAACATAATGCGCGGTGTTATGAGGGAAATTGGGCTTTGTGCGTGATTTTAACAGCCATAGTGGTTTGTGTGTTTTGTGGTTGTTAGTTTTTACTTCAGTGCTCTCCCAACTACGGATTCGTTTCTCAGAATTTTTATTCAATCGATGAAACATTTTAAACTCCTTTTTTGAACTATTGCAAACGCATACACGAAGAAAAACATGTTTTAATTTGTCAATAACTGTCTATTTATAATAAATCTGATTTTACCTTTTCTGTCATATTCTTTGTAATATCCCACCATTATGTTGAATTACTCTGCAATTTCTTTTACTCTTTTATTATCTGGGTTTTGGGTTTTTCCGTCATATAACCTTATTAACAAATTTAATTTTGAATTTGAACTAATGAAAAATAACATCGAAAACGACACAAACATCCACATTTCCGGAAAAACTTATGTTATGCATTAAAACACACAACAGACCAAATACAAGTTGAAGTATTTAGATGAAGAAACCGTAGATATATTTGGGGCATGTCTAAGATAAAGGTTATGTTTATGTTTATATGAGATAAGGCCATAATTATTTGACATTTGACCTTTCGATTTTCACTCCAGAAATCGCTTCCAAAAACAGATTATTTTAAAAATTCAGCAAAAATGTATAACGAATAAGTTGTTAGTAGTTTATGTTCTTCAAAATTGATGGACCACTTCCTTGGCCTCGATCTTGTAGGCAATTGCCTGCTTTTGGTTGAGAAACTTTTGAGGGTGGTGTTGTTACCCTCGGAATATCAAGTGGTTTTGTGTGTGTGTGTGTTTTTGTATTATTTCTTTGTGTGATGTGTGTTTACGTAGATTATATGTTTGTGTGCTTTGTGTTGCATTTGTATTGTCTGTAAATTATAGATAATATGTATACGACTTCAATACATTATTGTTGATATGTTTTTATTATTGACTTCTTCTTTTAGTACTGAGAACCAAAGCCTGCTACATGGATAACCATAGATCGCACCGAGGTCTTCAAACTATTTACTTTCTTTATTATTATTCTTCTGTCTTTCCCTCCCCACACGTCGCACAAATCACAGCCCTTAGACTGCAGCATCTACAGACCACTAAAATGTTATCTAATAATTGTATGGATGCTAGGATAAAGAATAATCCCGATCAAACTATGACCATGTATGACTTACCTGGACTTGTCTTTCAAGCACTACTTAAGGCTACTTCTCCAGTCGATATACTAAGTGGTTTTAAAGTGACTCGAATATCCCTTTTAATAAGGATATATTTGAAGAGCATGAGTTTGTACCATCTTATATATATATATATATATATATATATATATATATATATATATATATATATATATATATATATATATATATATATATATAAGCGGAGATCCTACAGCTTCTGCCGCTTCCCGCATTTCGATCGCCATCTTTTTCTATCTCTCCAGGTGTCTTCATCAATGGCTCTATCTTTCATGGTTTCCATAACACCTTGTATCCAAGACTTGGCTGGTCTTCCTCGTTTCCTTCTATTACTTGGATTGTATTCCATAGCTCTTTTTGGCCATCTGTTGTCGTCCATCCTCTGTACGTGTCCATACCATATTAACTGTCTAGTTTCTATTCTTTCAGAAGTTGTATGTACTCTATCTGTTTTTCTTCTAATTTCAGCATTAGGTATACGTTCTACTCTTGATATACGGCAAGCTCTTCTTAGGTAGTCCATTTCAACCGTGTCAACTTTTTTCTTTCCTTTTACTGTCATTTGCCAACATTCTGCTCCATATGTAAGAATGGGCTGTACAATTACTTTGTAGATAGTCATTTTAGTTCTCATAGTAGCTTTGTTGGACCAAAGTATCGAATTCAGAATTTGAACACTCTTCCTGCCTTATTGCACTCTATAGTCTATATCTCGTTCCGTTGTTCCTTTACTGCAGATAATACTTCCCAAATATTTGTATTCGTAGCACCTTTTCATTTGTCTAATTTCCAAATCCGGGTCTTCGTCTTCATTGCCTATTCGCATATATTCTGTTTTAGACATATTCATACTCATCCCCCATTTTTCGTATTCATCTTTGAGCTTTCTAAGCATATAATCTGCATCTTCTTCACAGCTTGCAATTAGTACTTGATCATCTGCAAAGAACAGCGTTGTCAGATAATGGTTGTTAAGCTTCAACCCCATTCCCGCACATTTTTGTCTCCACTGGTGCAGTGCTTCTTGGATATATATTTTGAATAGGATGGGGGATATATTTTGTACCATCTTTACCGACTGATAAGCCAGATGATCCTACGCTTGTTGAATCTGCCATAAGAGAACTTGTGCCATCACTGTTATCCACTTCTAAAGAACTACTTCAATCTATATTTGATTGAACTGGCGCGAACGGAATAGCGTCCAAGATGGTTGCAACAACATCAAGAGAAACCGATAAGTTAAATATTTCTGAGGAGCTATTGGGAAGTAATCGCCCCTTCCAAAAGCTCCTACGACTACTAAAACAATACCACAAATAAAAAAAGAGAAAAACAGCTATATTAACAAAAAAACCCCAGCGAAGATCGCACTTGAAGAAGAGACAGCTAAAGTAAGGAAAAAGAATGTCAATAAGGTGAAAAGAACGATTTCGAAGAAAAAGAAGGAGAAAGAATTTAGCTCGTCCGATGATGATGATGCTCAGTGCTTATATTGTTTCCAGCCATTGTCCAATGACAAGCATGGTAAGGAATGCTGAAATGCCAACTCTGCAAAGGTTGGGCTCATTCTTATTACAGAGATGATGACGATGATTTACTGCATTCATTGCAGAGAAAATTAAATACGTATGTTTGACATTTTGAAAAATGCTAGTTTTTATTCAATATTATATACCCAGCTGTTTTGAAGAAATAAATATTATTTTGTATCTACTATTTTTTTATTGCAACATGGAGCAAACATATGATCCAGAAGAATTACTCCAGAACATATGTAAAACTTTTAACAAGATCGGAGAAGAACATCTAATTGAAAATAAAAAGAAGAAGAAAAGTTGGATGAATGACAATATACTGCAACTTATAGAAGAAAAAAGAAATTCAAAAAATAACAAAAGAATGTACAACAATATTTAGAGACAAATAAGAATCGAAATACGAAAGGCGAACGAAAATTGTTTAGTAACAATTGTGAAGAGATAGAGTTGTAAAAACAAAAACATGATACATTTAATATGCATAAAAAGGAACAACGAGCAGCTGGTCTTCAAAAATCCAGCACAGCTAGCAAACTGCAAGATCAATAGGGGAACATTATCACAAATAAAAATCAACAAATATGCATATCGACCAAATACATACACTATGACATACATAATGACCACTTATCAATCACATCAGATGAAGTTGAAAAAGCAATATCACTACTAAAAGATGGCAAAGCTCCTGGACCTGACAATGCATATAAAGCTATTTAACACTGACGGTACTCAACGACTAACAAAAATATTCAATGACATATATTTAAACGGAGTAAACCATATATTCAATGACATATGTTTAAACTGAGTTGGTTACCCATGGAAAGAAGTCTAAAAAAGCTGCATTCGAACAATCTATTCCTACTGCAACTGTGGAAGGGAAAGTTAACCTTGAAAAGACTTGAATAAGTTGTTAAGTGAGGAAAATCTCCATTTACGTAAGATTGCTGAATTTTATGACTCATTACCAAAGAAAAGCCAGAAAAACTCATGACATGAAAGCCATTGCTATGGATTTCCAAAAGAACTTGCACACTCCCAACATAAACATCACTACAAATTATGTTTATTACAAGCGACAATTAAATTTTGTCTCATTCAATATTCATGTTAATAGTCTGGCTAATTGGCTATGCCAAAGCCATTATACAATAAAAAAAATATTCATGTTCTTTCTGATCAAATATCTGTAAGTGTTGTAAAGTGTTGCTAAAAAGGGAGCTGATGAAGTGTGCTCGATGATTGTCCATTTTGTGACTTCCATTCTGTCTAGGACTGTTCGTAATCTTGCAATATTTTGCTATAGTTGTGCTGGTCAAAACAAAAACTATACAGTGATTTAGTGACAAAGCAAAAACGACTTGATAATGTTAAAGTAATGTTTCCTATTAGAGACCACAGTTACTTAGTGTGTGACCCTGACATGAGTCCCATCAATCAAACATCCTATGTCGAGGTTCTAGAGGAATGGAGAGAAGTTATAAGAAGTAGTCGTGCGAAACCATCTCCATTCATAGTAATTGGCTGTAAAAAAGGCATGATTTTGGACTAATTTTTTGAAGCCTATGTACCAATTAAAGTGCCCAGTGCCTACAAGGCCAATCAGATGTCTTTATGTAGATAGTTCTCCACCAAGGTTAGTTCATCACGAGTTTCTTTGGTAGTTATTACATCCATGAAATTACCAATAAATACAAGAAAAAAAGGATGAAGGACCATCAACAAGAGAACAACATTCCCACACAAGAATGAAAAATTTTGTATGAGGCCCCAATCCCAATCTCTCGTGTGAAATACAAAGGACCTACAGTCTTTAACTAAATTTCTATCAATACTGAAGCTAATACCTTCTACAATAACTTGATGTGGGATGGAAGTGAGAGCAATGATCAGCATAATGACGTATACTTGGACTTCATGAACGAAAATGATGAGTAAAGGTAAATATTTTTCTGCACTACAACTTTTATCTGAAATATTAGTACCAGACCAGAATTTCAACATTAGTAGATATACTAAAACTCATATTACAACTGGGTTTTGTTACAGAATACTGCTCAAACAACCAGAGTGCTGGTGGAGGCCAAGAGAAAATTTAAATCGAGCATCTATTTTTAATATTACCAACACATAGTTTGTTTTTTTAGGTTTTGTGTGTGTGTGTGTTTAGATTAATGACCTTGGTTTAGACCAACTGGCCAACTCAAAATTTTATTAAAATTTTTAGGTTTTATATCACATATAACATGATGTAAAATTAAAATTAAGTTTTTAGAACAGAAATTAAACCTCATTTTTAAAGGATAAACTTTATTTTTCGTCTCCTAAAAAATGTTGCTAAATGGACTAAAACCATTTTTCCTCCTGACCCTTCAATTGTCTCCAGGCGAGGTACAATTGTAACAATTGGCATCTCTATATAAATTATGTTTTTATTTGGGCAATTAATGAGCCATGTGTTTCTATCTCCGCTAAACTATAGCCAAAACTTAATATACCTAACAGTCTTGCAAAATTTCATAATATTGTGCTTAAGAAGCACGATAAAGGGTACAATAATACAGAAATTGTTACAACCAACCGTCTCTGGTCTCCCCTACAAATTTTTAAATAAAACAGCCTGTAACTCGATAAGAAGAAACCACATTTTATTTAAGTGATTTGGGCAAAATCTTAATATTTTGAGCCCAGAAATCTACAGTTAAAATATTTTCAATTATTAATGAAACACCCTGTATATATATATATATATATATATATATATATATATATATATATATATATATAAATATATAACTGTTTTTGATGGGTTGGAGTCAATAAAAGGGCTATTGGTTAACTATTTTTTTAATCTCGAGCTTTCAATTGTGTTTACAATTATTATCAAGAGCTAAAAAAGACAAAATATCTTACAAGGTTGAACTAAAAAGAAAAAACAATTTTTGTTAACTTACCAAATAAAAATTAGTTTAGTAAGTAAAAATTACTGCTAATACATCTTCAAAATATTTAATATAAAAATGTTTTAATCTAATAAATGTTTCTCCGAAAATTTTTATAATTTTGAAAACATTTTTTTAATACAAAAATAATTGAATTTATAAATAAGTTAAAATAGCAACCAATTACAAATAAGCCTCAATGTCATAAATGCCAACATAAAATTTTTATTTTTGACAATTATATTGCCAAAAGTAAAATTTCGTTTAAACATTCTTTTTTGTTTAGTAACAAAAAGAAGAAGATTTATTCACCGTTGACAGATGTCTGAAAAAATGTAACAGATATATGGAGAATTAAATATGACATTTTACAAGTTTTATATATAAATCATAAAGAAAGAATATAATTATAAATTTTACTTAGATTTTGAATTTCTGATCTTTTGTTTAAATTATTATCACTTTTGCTATTACAAACCATTTCCAAAAAAGTCCTTTTAAATTTATTACTTTCACTACATAAAATTTTAATGTTATCAAAATCCATAATATGGTCTTTATCGATTACATGCTCTGCCAAAGCACAAGATGGTTTTTTAATTCTGCAATCACTTTTGTGAGAAATAATGCGATTTGAAAGATTTCTTCCGGTCTCACCAACATATTCAGCCTCACACTGAGTACAACTAATGCTGTATACTAAATTCGTTTTTTCAAATTTGTCTATAGGATATTTAGTTTTAGAATATAAAGATGAAATAGTTTTGATGTTCTTTGTTGCTATTTTTATATTGTCAATAACCTTTAGTGTTTGTATTAATTTAGGTGTTAATGATGGTATAAAAGGTAGTGAATGATAATAGATGTTCTGATTGTTAGATACAATGTTTTGAGATTGAGCAAAAAATGGTGTTAAATTATTTATATTACCAATATTAGAAAAAAGCATCCTATGTAGCATATCTGGAGGATAAGAGTTTTCAATTAGAATATTTTTTAATAATTCTTCATCATTAACACCTAAATTAATACAAACACTAAAGGTTATTGACAATATAAAAATAGCAACAAAGAACATTAAAACTATTTCATCTTTATATTCTAAAACTAAATATCCTATAGACAAATTTGAAAAAACGAATTTAGTATACAGCATTAGTTGTACTCAGTGTGAGGCTGAATATGTTGGTGAGACCGGAAGAAATCTTTCAAATCGCATTATTTCTCACAAAAGTGATTGCAGAATTAAAAAACCATCTTGTGCTTTGGCAGAGCATGTAATCGATAAAGACCATATTATGGATTTTGATAACATTAAAATTTTATGTAGTGAAAGTAATAAATTTAAAAGAACTTTTTTGGAAATGGTTTGTATTAGCAAAAGTAATAATAATTTAAACAAAAGATCAGACATTCAAAATCTAAGTAAAATTTATAATTATATTCTTTCTTTATGATTTATATATAAAACTTGTAAAATGTCATATTTAATTCTCCATATATCTGTTACATTTTTTCAGACATCTGTCAACGGTGAATAAATATTCTTCTTTTTGTTACTAAACAAAAAAATGTTTAAAAGAAATTTTACTTTTGGCAATATAATTGTCAAAAATAAAAATTTTATGTTGGCATTTATGACATTGAGGCTTATTTGTAATTGGTTGCTATTTTAACTTATTTATAAATTCAATTATTTTTGTATTAAAAAAATGTTTTCAAAATTATAAAAATTTTCGGAGAAACATTTATTAGATTAAAACATTTTTATATTAAATATTCTGAAGATGTATTAGCAGTAATTTTTACTTACTAAACTAATTTTTATTTGGTAAGTTAACAAAAATTGTTTTTTCTTTTTAGTTCAACCTTGTAAGATATTTTGTCTTTTTAGCTCTTGATAATAATATTGTAAACACAATTGAAAGCTCGAGATTAGTTAACCAATAGCCCATTTATTGACAACCCATCCAAAACAGTTATATATTTGTTCCAAACGAGTCACAAGTACTTCTTTTTTCTTATATATATATATATATATATATATATATATATATATATATATATATATATATATATATATATATATATATATAAATGTATATAAAAATGTGTAAATTAAAATTTAAATCGTCAACTATTTTGCGGTTCACAATGTTTATTTGTTTAGGTATATACATTTGCATATAAAACAAGTTATATAATATAAAATCTGGCATTAATAACGACTATAAATTATCCCGAAATATTTGTAATATTTATGTTGAAACGCTAAAAGTGAGGCACCTTCCAAAACATAGTATACGTTACTGTTGATGAGCGAAGATCGAAGTAAAATTTGTTTGGTTTAGCCCGAGGTTTTTGTTTATATGGGTAGATGAGACCCAACTGCGTTAACTAAATAAACAGCGAGTCATTGTTTCAGCCTCTGAAGTGGCTTGTGTCCACCTGGTGTAAAGTAAATCGTTTACACAAGGATATCCGCAAAATAATCACAATAAATGACTGTAAATACTTTATACTAAGGATTGGGAACTTAAAACCGTATTTACAATTATTGACTTGACGATTTTTTCTTCTATATCAGACATTTATTAACCTATTATTTAATAATAAAATAATAGCAATACTGAACATCCATCATTGTTATATATGAATAAACTTTTGCGAAATATTTCAAAAATATGTTTAAACGCAGGAGATCGCTTGGTGAAAACGGTATCATGGCCGAGTTCTTAAAAGAAGGTAGTGAAAGGCTGAGGAAGGAGCTCCAACAAAACAGAAACATCCCAGGCATATGTTTTGGATCTGCCATTGAAAGAGATAAGGGAAGTTAAAAAAGAAGTGAAACAGATACAAGAAGTATGAAAAGAAATCAGACTGGAATTCCTAGAGTATTAGAGGAGGTTCAAACCCTAGATTGGTTTATACCCCAGTCAAGGAATAAACAAGCTGAAAAAATCTTCTACAGATATTTGAGGCTATGAGAGCAAGAGTGGGCTAACCAACATTTTGTTGATGAGTTATAGATTGCAATCACTTCTAACGACCTAAAGTTTAAAAGCAAAACCGGTCTAACCAACATTTCCGTATATTATAACATAAATCTCTCCAGTAAGGTGATTTTGTATTATAGAAAATAACAAAAATTTGAAAACACGAATGGGCTAACCCACGGAGTTGTGGAATAGACCAGAATTGTTCAATACATACATACATAGATGGGCTAACCATATTGTTTGTAGGATAGACCGGTTTTAACTGCTAATCAAGGGTACGTATCACACAATCTAACCTTCCAGTGAATAGATGTTTGTGTTAAGGTGGAAATTAGACTGTGTAGTGCAGTCCCTTTTTTTTAATCGAACGAGACACAAGTATCACGAGGACCTCAAGAAATAGGATCCTGTTTACTGCATTATTTTAAAAATGTTGTTACAACAAAAAATGTAATAGCATATTCTGATCAATGCGGACCGTAACATTAAAATGGCTGTCCTTTGCGATTTTATTGTGTCACATCCTGATATTGTGGTGGAAAATATTGATCATAAGTTTTTAGTCAGCATGCATTCTCACCTTGCCTGTGACCAAGATTTCGGAGTAATAAGTAAGCAAACATTTTTTTTTAAAGATATCTACGTACCTGACAACTGGATAAAGGTAATAGCACATGCACGAAAGAAAGCACATTTTACGGTAATAAAGATGACAAAAAAACGATTTTTATTCTACTAAGAAGTTAGAAAGAAATATAATAAATCGCAAACTTGATACACAAAAATCAAAAGTCCAATGGTTACAGATTCAGTGGTTGCAATGCAAGAAAACAAATCCATTTACAATTTACTACAAATACAGCAATAATACAGATGTTCTCTTTTACTCACTAGATGTCAAAAAGAGGACAAAATCAGCTAGATTATCTTTATCCCGATGGACGTCCAATAACCGAAGCAAAAAAAAAACAGATCTTTTGGAATTACTTTCATTTATACCTCCAATACATCATGGATTTTACACAAGCACCAGAACAATCCACTATACAGCAAGAAGAAGAGTTCATTAACGATGAAGATTAAGTATTTTTGTTACTTTGTTTTTTAATAAAGCATATTTTCAACATTGATATTGTTTAATTGTATTGTACTCTAGCTCCAATCCACATTCCTATTAAAATTTTTAAGGACACACTGATGCAAAAGCGGCCTAATCCACAAAAAAAGCTTAAATTTTTATATTTTTGTTAGATATACTGCAAGATCTTCGAGTTTTTTGTTATTAGTTACTGATTTGTAAACAATGACTGCCTTTTGGCATCATATTTTAATTTTATAAAATTTCACAAAAACGCATATATTCTTGGTTTATGTAAATCCATTATTAAATATGTGGGGTTAGCCCACTCTTGCTCCCATAGCCTCATTTGTAAGTTCTGAAAGATATATTAGGGGTGGCTGATGAACAATCCGTGAAGATGTACAGCTGATTTTGCTTTGTTTGTTTTTAAACAATCTTAAAAAGTGAAAAAAATATGTTTTGGCTATAAAACGTTTCTTATACGTTCCAGAGAAAAAAAGTTCTTTATTTTGAGAGTTTCCAAATCAACATTCATAAATAATTGACCGAGATAATTGTAAAAACCCTTATTTTTGTAGTAATTTATAAACGTTAATAACTTTATTTTTTGGATAATGACATTTAGTATAACTACTTAAAATCGTGGCAATTATTTAAACAACAGTACTTGGGTAAACAACAGTATCGATTCTTTGGGGCTTTAATTTTAGATTAATTAAAAAAACTTATAATATTTTTTATATCACACGCTTATAAGTAAGTTCAATGAAAAGCTGGTGAAAAAACACACTTTACAAGAACCTTCTATGACCAATAGGAACCAAGATAGTATTTTATTCTTAAAATCATATCTACATTGTTTATTAACATTAAAACCTAAAAATTGGAAGGATTCTAAATGAAAATCTAAATTTTAAAAATTAATTCTAAATGTTAAAATTGGAACTTCAAATTGAAGCGCGTCGGCAAAATTTGCAATATCTCGGCACGTAGAATCTTCATTTTTTAAACTGGGGTAGCTCAACCAAACAATACGAATTGTGCTATTTTCACCTCTCGGAAAATTCTGGAAAATAAATTAATTACATTTTTCCATAAAAAAAAGATATTGGATTCTAGTATTATTTGAAAAAATTATTCTTTTTATAAGAAAAATTTTATTGAGACGTGTATATTATTTATATTAATATATAATAATAATTATTTATTAATCCAATACAGTTCTGAAGCTATTTTCTTGTGGCATGTATAATCCAATACATTTACTTCATATATTTAATTTTATAGAAAGCTAAAGCTTTCGAGAAATTTTACGATGGAATATTTAAACGAGTATTTAGTTATTTTATGTTTTAAGAAATAATGGTATATTTTCCTATACCTAATTTATGTCGACAAAAATTAAGTTAAAGCAGTTATCTGTTTTTTTGTATTTATTCTTAAATTTAATTTAACTTTAATTTATTTATTTTATTTTTAAATTTATAATAGCTATTTACTAGTTCTTAAGCTATAAGCTTAGAAATTATTTTATATGTTTTAGGCTAATTTTCGTAAAAAATAGTTTGTCAAAATTGATATGCTTTTTGTATAATAAAGTGCTTTTTTCATAAAATAGTTTTATGCTTTTTAAGGATATGAGCTATTTTATATAAAGTTTTTGAATAGTTATATATTAAATTTCTTGACATAGTTAATATCTGATAAGCTTAATTCAGGCACTTAAAGTAAGTAGAAACTCTTTTTCTACCTCAAATAACAAATAGTGGTATATACCTAACATAAATTTATTAAATTTAAAAAGGGGTTTCTAACAGAAATATTCTGTTCTGAAATCAGTTCCTTTCATCAGTATAGCATTTCACTGTCATTCATTCTATTATGAATGAAGTCCCTAAAGTTAATGACTTCTGCCATTTTTCTATTTACGTGGACTTCCGGCTCGTAGGTGACAATAGGAATTCAAGGGATATTTTGGCTTTTATCACTTCTATTATATATTAACTTACATGTTCCGACTGCTTTAGTGTTAGCATTGTACTTGAACACATTTTTATTTTAAAATGACCAATAATATATATATATATATATATATATATATATATATATATATATTATATATATATATATATTATATATATATTATATATATATATATATATATTATATATATATATATATATATTATATATATATATATTATATATATATATATATATATATATATATATATATATATATATATATATATATATATATATATATATACCTGGGTCAAAATGTCAAGGTAAGCAAAGAAAATCAGACTACCGAAATAAGCAGACTTGTAAAAATGGGATGGGCAGCATTCGGAAGACTCTCATACGTACTTAAATAAAAATATACCTCAAAGACTGCGAACCAAAGTGTTTAATTCCTATATTCTACCTGTACTTACATATGGAGCTCAAACCTAGACATTCACTAAAATAAACATGGAGAAGATCAGAAAAACTCAGAGAGCTATGGAACGACAGACGCTGGGTATCTCACTAAAAGACCATAAAACCAATGAAGACATTCGTAATAGAACAAAAGTAAAAGATGCTGTCGAACAGGCAGCTAAACTGAAATAGAAATGGGCTGGACATAACGAACGTTAAGGATGGCCGATGGAATAAAGAAATCGGGAATTGGCGGCCATATGAAGCCAACAGACCACGAGGAAGACCGCAAATGCGCTGGAGCGATGATATTAAAAGAACTGCAGGACCAACGTGGAAACGTCTTATAAACAACAGAGATGAATTGCGAGAATTACTTCTTCTCCCTCCCTACTCCCTCTTGAAGTTTAACTTACCAGTGTACTCACAAGATTAACTCACAATTATCCCACAAGATGGCGAATTAATTGACATATTAGTGAATTTAAAATTACCACTGTCCGGTTCTAATCCTCAGTTATCAGATTATGTTAATAAATTAACACAAACAGTGCAAAAAGGTATTAAAGCATTCAATATCGAACATAACCTAGACGTTATTGTGTGTGAACAGTGTATAAAGACCAACAAGGAACTTACTAATATAAAAAGTGAACTTGCAGCAGTAAGTAAACTATCATTCCATCTAGAAAAACGTACGGAAGAGCAACAAGATTTAATTTCTTTATTAAAAGATAAATATAATAAAAATTCAGCCATGCCCGTTCCAACGTCATCTAGTGAAAAAACTGTAAATAAAGCAGGCCCGACCAACTCAGGTTCTACCAGTCAAGAACCCATTAAAATGTCATTAAACAAAAACACAAGTCTACCTCATTCATACATGAGTGATAAACAAAAAGAAAATAAAAACAATCTAAAAACAGGACACTCATCTTGGAATACCCAACCGAAAAAAGAAAATAAATACAAACCGATTATTGGAAGCAATGAAACGTCTACTGTAAACACCATTCCTAGACAAGGTCATGTACATGTGTCCCGCATTGGTGTTGATATGAAAGCCGATGATCTTCTAAAATTTTTGGGTGAGACCGTACCCAATATTA
Organism: Diabrotica undecimpunctata; assembly: GCF_040954645.1. Taxonomy (NCBI): domain Eukaryota; kingdom Metazoa; phylum Arthropoda; class Insecta; order Coleoptera; family Chrysomelidae; genus Diabrotica; species Diabrotica undecimpunctata. The sequence continues at coordinate 23,274,404 of NC_092812.1, forward strand.
CTTTTAACTGCGTTGAATGGCAGAACTGACAAATACTCCACATATAAGGTATCTTTCCCTTTCGATAAAATTGACAAAGTCTACAGTCCTAACATTTGGCCCAAAGGAGCTGCCGTTAGGAGATTTAACTTCAACAGAAATTTTCAGCACACAAAGAAGACGGAGGAAGAAACCTAGAAGCTTCTACAAAATTTTATCAAAATAAACTAATTCAAAAAGGTACGGTAAGCATGTTTCATGTTAATTTGCAGTGTATTTCAAATAAAGTCGATATGATAAATGCTTTTCTTGCGGATCAAAAATTCTATGACGTCATATGTTTTTCCGAGCACTGGCAAAGTGAAGAAAATTTAAAATTAATTAACATCTCCGGCTTTTCATTAGCTAATTTCTTTTGTAGGGTAAAAAAGAAACAAGGCGGAGTTGCAATTTATGTAAAAGAAAATCTTATGTATTCTTCTCTTAATCTAAATGAATATAATGTAGAGCAAAGTTCTGAGTTTTGTGCAATTTATGTACCTTCAATAAAAACCAATATTTTAACTGTATACAGATCGGGTAAGGGTGACTTTGACTTATTTTTGGTGAATTTTGAAAATGTCATAACATCCTTGCTTAGTAAAGCAGAGAAACTTATCATACTTGGTGATTTTAATATAAATTTTAAACTTGAATCTGAACCTTTTTTTTTTGATATTCAAAATCTATTAACATCTTTTGGTTTAAAAACAACTATAAACGATTATACTAGAATCACATCCCAGTCCAGTAGTTGCATCGACAACATTATGACAAATTTTTCTGAAACTATCTACAGAGTGGGCGTATTTGAACCTTGTTTTTCTGACCATCGAGCTCAGTTTTTATTTATTGACTCTGAGCATAAAGTTGTTGACACTTATCAAACATTTCAGCGGTTTATTACTTCTTCTGGTTTACAGAAGCTTAAACGTGCGCTAGCTAGTACAAATATGGACTTTTTCTATGATATTAATAATGATCCTGATTTTTTAACAGTCTTTCTTACCGAAACTTATAACAATTTAATATTAAAGAATTTTCCACTAAAAAAGTACGACAAATGGCTGAAAAAACACCTGTGCAATGGTTTAATAATGAATTAAGGTCTTACAGATCCAATCTTTTTTTTGTTAAACACATTGCAGATGCCACTAAGGATGCCGATTTGTTCAAAGTATATAAACAACAAAAAGTTCAATATAATCGGCAATTAAAAATTGCTAAAAAGTCAGCTTACTGTAATTTTATTACTAATTCCAATAATAAACCTAGAGACTGCTGGAAAATAGTAAATTTCGAAAGAAACTACACAAGATCCAGTTCGGTACAACCTGATCTACCTCCAGACGAAATGAATCAATTTTTTACTACAATTGCAGAGAATATAATTACATCTCTTCCCAATATTAACGTCGATGTCCTCGTCAATTACAGAAATTATCCTTCTCCGAGCAAGTCCTTTTTTTTCGTCCCGTTCTGGAAGAAGAGGTCTCTCAAATAATAAATTCTCTTAGTAATTCTAATTGTAGGGACGTTCACGAAATTAATAGCAAAATTTTAAAAGAAACTTACCAAATAATTTTAACACCTTTCACTCATCTTATTAATTTAATTCTATCAACTGGAGTATTTCTAGAAATACTAAAATACTCAAAAGTACTACCAATCTACAAAAAAGGTGATTCCTCAAAAACTGACAATTACAGACCCATAAGCATTGTTTCTACTTTTGGGAAAGTGATTAAAAAAGTTATCAAACAACAATTTTATTATTATTTTGAGTCAAATAATTACTTTAGCAATTCACAATATGGATTCAGAAGTGCTCGTTCTACTACGAACGCGGTATTTAATGTTGTGAGCGAGGTGATTGAGGGGCTTGAACGCGGCAATCGCATAGCAATTTCTCTTTGCGACTTGTCGAAGGCTTTTGATTGCGTTTCACACGACATTTTGCTTCACAAATTAAATTACTATGGAATCAGAGGTATCCCTCTTAAGCTTATAACTTCTTATGTATGTGGCAGACACCAGGCGGTAGTGTCTAAAGGTCATCTCTCCGATTTTCTATCCGTAAAACATGGAGTCCCACAAGGTTCGGTCTTAGGACCTCTTTTGTTTATTATTTATGTCAACGATCTGCCTAAATTCATATCTCCGTACAAAACCATACAATTCGCAGATGATACGACATACGTTATACCAGGAAAAAATAATGATGATTTAAAAATATCTCATGAGGAAGTTTCTGCTAAATCTAGCTCATGGTTTGCTGCAAAGAAACTAAAACTTAATTCTGATAAAACGCAAAATTTGGTTATATCTGCAAGTAATTTACACAATGATCTAGTTAACAAAGAGACTGTTAAACTATTGGGAATAACCATAGATAATCGACTTAACTGGTCGGCTCATATCTCACAACTTAAGAAAAAACTATCAAGTTCATTATTTGTTATTCGCCAACTAGCAAGGGTTGTCAACTTTGAAACATTAAAAATGACATATTTTTCCTTATTCCACTCTCATCTAAACTATGGTGTAATTATATGGGGCAATTCAACAAATGCACTTCAAATTTTTAGAATGCAAAAGAAAGCTATCAGGATTTTAGCAGGGGTTAGTTATCTAGAACACTGCCGACCTTTCTTTATCAAATTCAAAATTATGCCGCTACCTACTCTGTTGATATTTCAAGTTTTAACTGAAATTCACAGAAAACGTGCTAATTTAATAAAGCAGTCTGATGTCCATGTTCACAATACGCGAAACTGTCACTACCTACGAACAAATCGCTGTAGATTAAGTCTTTCAGAAAAAAATAGTCTTAATTATAATTATTACAATATTTTACCAAAAAGTATAAAACAGCTAAGCTGTAATAGTTTCGATAAAGTTATAAAAAAATATCTTCAAAACCATTGTTTTTACTGCTCAGAAGAATATATGACTCATTGCAGAACATCGACTGAACTGCTTACCGTAACTTTGCCATAAATGTTTTTCTGTTTATTATATATGTTCGTGTTTGTATATATTATTTAAGTTACGTTTTATATTCGTTTTGTTAATACTATGTATGTTCTTTTTGACTTGCTACAAACAATATTTGTATTGTTATGTAGTTAAATAAATACTCTTCTCTACTACTCTACTCACCTGTACGCATAAAAATTGAAGACAACAATTTCTAAAGTTGTTATTACATATTATAGGTTATGTGAGTATAAGAAGAAGAATTTCCTGGTTGAGAAACCTTAATTGTACCCTATTAGGTATTTTTAGAGCTGTGGCTAATAGAGTAAGATAAGAGTAAGAAGTTATATTTTTTTCTATGAATAGTCGACCTGAGTAATTTAGGTAAAGTTCTATATAATGCATCTGTCAGGATTCATGAATATAAAGTTAGCTGGGTTGCTGTTTTTCAAATCCCTATTTTCGTATTTTTTATCTATAAGTGTTCTCCATTCATTTTAGCGTTAACAATTCCCATTAGAATTAATCTCTATCTATATCTCTTTATTTTATTTCTTTAATATTAATGTACTGGTATTATATTTTTCAAACGAAGTAATAAATTCTTTTCTTCATAGACGTGAGCTGAAATACGATGACAGTTTCCCATTTATGGATCAAGTAGACATTTTAATAAGATACACTTTAAAATATATTAAGTAGATATTATATAATTACAGATCATACATCAAAAGTTGGTATGACATTAATTTTCTTATTTCCATAGGATATTATCTATATAACTTTGTAGGCCTTGTAAAAAATGAGATATTTACAAAGTAACCAGGAGATTTATATAAATAGAATAATCGTAGCGGTGGGAAAATTAGTAATTACTAAGAAAAAACCTTCTAATAGTTTTAAACTGTAAATCACACTAAACTTTAAAAATTACAGAACCAACAAATATCGACTTATCTAAACTGACTACTGGCTTATCTGAACTGACTTATTTGACTAAATAGTCAGTTCAGAGTGAGAAAAATTTAGCAGTATGATGATGTGAAAAAAATCAAGGACTAAAATATGCTGAAGTATGTTTAAGTATATCAAAATGTGATTTTTATACTGAAATTTATATCAATTTCAGTTTAATATAAACATTGTGCAGTTGAGTAGTAATCCATTTCTGAAGCATATTCCATACCTGCTCGATGGGATTAAGATCTGGCGATTGTGCTTGAGAAGATTAATATATGTCTTGATATTGATGTGAAGTGTCCTCCACAAAAACGAGAACAGTTGAATGATGAAAAATCATTCCAGACCACACCATAACTTGTAGACCACCGTATGGATCAACACGCTGTAAATGCCTGAAACTCTCTTGTCGACCACATCCTCTACAAACCCTTACCCTCCTGGAATCATGATAGAAACAAAACCTAGCTTCATTTTTGAATAACACAGAACTCTAGTCTTGTAAGCTGTAATGCACATGTTGTTATGCCCAGCTTAATCAGAGTCCACGATGGCTATGACGTAACCTAGAAACTAAAACAATGGACGTTTGACATGCAGGCCAGCTTCATGTATAATATTTTTCAAAGTTTGATCACATATATCTTTGCTTTATATAAATTAGCCGTTGTAGTAGCTTGTATGTTGCAGACAGCAGAGCTATTGATCTGTAGCTCTTGGGACTATCAGGTGGTTTACCTGGTTTTAGGATGTCAACTATTTTTGAACGCTTGTTGGACATTGGACAATATAAAATTCAAAATGAAAATATTAACGAAAGCGACAAAGATTATGGGGTTTGAAGGTAAATACCCCCTCAGAACAATTGAGTGATTTTACAGACGGGTTTTAGTAACATTGAATAATTACGTAAAAATAAAGGTACAACGATAAAAGATAATCACCACATCTAGTCTATTATATGGACGTGAAACCTAAATAATGACGCAGTAGATAAGTCTGGAATCTAAGCTAGCGAAATGTGATTTTTTAAAAGAATGATAGATTTGCATTACAAGACTTGATAAATGGTAATAGATCTATTTTCCACAATGCGTTGATATATTCCGTATTAAATCTATGAATACTTGCTTTTAGTAGGACATATACCAAACGAACTAGTTTTTAAATTGTTTTCCACTAATAACTGTAAAATGTTGTAATATTTAAATTTGAATTTATATTGAAATTTTTATAAACTTAATTTTCTTTAAGGTTCGCTTGCTGAATAATAATTATCGATTTAATTTTTTCATTGAATGCATGATTATAATGTGGCACGTGTCTTTGCGCATATATAAAGTAGCTGACTTACACAGACATTCTAATAATGTAAGTATAAAAAGATTAGAAAACCATATAAAGATAGGAAATATCATGACATAACTCTCTAATGGTGTTATATGACCCGGTTTTTGATGAGAGTAATGAGACCTTGTAACCTAGGTACCTCATCTGTTAGTATATCTGCCTTTAGAGCCGAATAATGTGGGTTAAATTCCCACTATAAAATAAAAAATTAATGCCAAGGTATCTACTTCACTAAATGCTCTGAAGTCTTCCACTTTTGAATCGCTAACAGCTTGAAACCTCAAACAATCTCTTAAGAAATTGCCACGGCACATATTGGGTATTGATTACAATATAAACTTACGTCAAATTGTTATATAAAAAGTTCATATATAAATAATAAGTGTACGACAATGTATTCATATTTAAAAAATCAATAATTAACCATTCAATAGCGCGTCGTCGTAGCTGTTTGGGATTTATATAGGAGGAAGAACAATTACCCGCATTTGTTAGTATAAAATTGGCAATAACAACAGTAGTAAAGTATAAAACGCACGTTCTCATCAGCGTGCAATTAGTGCGTACGTGTTGGCGTCGCGGCATGAGTCGCGCCCCGATGCTAAGCGTCGCGTCGCGTCGACACCACCACTCGTTACAACAACCACGACCACTAACAAGTAACGACACCGCTTGAATACAAAATCGCGCTTTACTCCCAGTAAAATGTGTAATTGCATCATTTCATTTCGTTTTAAATACTATTATAAATTTATTCAATTTCACTCACACCATATTTCACTTTTATTAAATCAACTGCTACAGGCTATTACTTGATTTTAGACGAATTAAAATGTTTAGTGCAAAAATGCATAATTTCCTCCTCAAAATTGTTATTGGCGCAGCCCGTAGGATCTTATTTTTAATAACAGACAAATACGTTATTTAAAATTTAGGGTTTTAAATATCAATAATAATATTTTATAACAAAAACATCAAAGCAACAACAAGAAACGTTGGCTTGACATGTTCAAGGGATGCCTTATACTTCCGATTTTTCGGTTTTGTCTAGTTCATCGGTTTTCACCAATTCTGTTTACATTTTGTTTCTATCTTTCTCAAAACTCATGTAACACCATAGGTAATTGACATCTAATGAATAATCAATTACTTTTTGGTTCTTATGGGGATTTATCTTCCAACCCATACCTTTCATCGTATAGATACAGTTTGTTGATTGCTCCCTGTAGCTCACTTTCAGAACAATGAGGGCTATGATGTATCGTTTATGTGAAATAATTACATGCTGTAAACTCCGATTTTAACACATTTATGTAAAAATTTTCAAATCGGTATGATGTAAGAACTAAGTATAACGGGTTGCCTACCTTGATATGTAATTTATCTATATGTAAATGTAATTTTTAAGCTGTCTAAAATTAGGTGCCGTTTTCGCTTTTAGTTAGGTTATGTTATTGTATGTAATTTGTGGAAACAAGTTACTATTTTTTTATAATTATAATAAAATAAACTAATGGCTTCAATTAAAAAGAAAACAACCAGGAAACAATTGTAAGTGATGTTAGACTTCATAAAAATAAATAGTGCTTACTGGCAAAATAGTCAAGGAAAGCTAAGAAAGTAGCCCAATTGTGAGAGGAATTTGCTATCATGGTAAATACAGTAGATGGTGGCCCTAAAAAACAGGAGAACAATGAAGACATGTAAGAAGATTAATTTCTGTTACTATCAAATTTAATAAATGCTAAATTTTTAGGTGTTCAATGAGTGGAACTCATTTCAAAGATTCATCTTGGGGAGCCCCAGATTATAAATACATTGGAGTTTAAAAGTAAAGATTAATTATTGATGTATTATGTTTATTATGGTGTATAATATTTTTTAGAAGGAAAAGGAAGTCAACCTGTAAAAATTAAAAATGCAATAGTTTTATTTAAAATTCTATAAACATATCCTTTATAAAATTATATCTCAATTATGGAATAAACTGAATACAAACATTTTTATTTAACAATTTTATAACTCAAAATTTTTTAGCCACTTTGTAATATGTTTCAGATTTTTGTTTTGTCTTGATCTTTGTGTTATTCTTTTTGATTTTGTAACTAATTGTAACATAAATACCTTATCATTATGAAATATACTAATTATAAACACTTTTATTTATTTGTTTTTTTTTATCTTACAACACCGAAGTTTGCAGCAATAATACTTCTTCATATTCTCTAAGGGTTATGAGCACATTTGGACCATTTTGTAATATATTTTAGTTTGTTTTACCATTATCATTAGTCAACATCAATGCAACACAGGAATATATGTTTCCAGCTTTAACAAGGCTATAATGTAAAACTCTGTGCTTGTGCAAATAATTCTTTAGGACAATCCTCCATTCACCCCTGTGTCTACCAACTCTTCTGTACATTCTAACTCCAATAGATTTTAAATCATCGTCTAAATTGTCTTGATACCTAAGTCTTGGTTTTCTTCTGGTTTATTGTCCCATCAATCCTTCTTCCTCTTCTGTTAAAAACCTTTCCGACTGTTGCACCTACCTCTTGCCTGATGAAATGCTCTGCTCTATCCATGTAAAGTATGCTACCTTAATGAATTTTATGTCAGGTTCTATACAACCCAAAGTTGTAATGTTTGTGCTACAAACCTTGTTCTTTGTAGTAGTATATTTTAGGTGTATTTGTAGGTTTACTTTGTGGTATATTTTAGGTTTGCGTTAATTTTTGAAATTGTATTTTTCACTTGTATGTTTTAATTTTCCAAGGGTTTTAACAAATTTTGGACTACTTTTTAATATATTTTAAATTTGTTTATTTTGAACTTTTTGCAATTAATTGTAACATACGGGTTTTATGTTTTTAAACATTTTTATTTAACAATTTTATAACACAAAGTTTGTATAAATATAAATCATATAATTATAAAATAAACTGAGGATAAACATTTTTATTTAAATATTTTATAACAACATTTGCAGCGATAACACTTCTTTATATTCTCTAAGGTTTTCAAAACTTTTGAGCCAGGTTGTAATATATTTTTATTTTGTTAGTGTTGTGTCATTTTTGTAATTAATTGTAACATACATGATTTATGTTTTTGTTTTTAACAATATATAAACATTTTTAATTTAATATGTTATAATACAGTGTGCAGCAATATAATATCTTCGTATTATCTAAACAGTTTAAAAAATTTTTAAGCCACTGAGTAATATGTTTTAGATTGTTTGTTTTGAGCTTTTTGTAATTAATTGAAATATTAACATTTATATCACTAAACTATACTAGATTATAAAACTTTATCATATATATTATAAGATGATGAAATATCACTAAATTGTAAAATTATATTACTAAACTATATTTGATTATAAAACTATATCACTATTTATCATTGTGAAATAAATAAATTATGAAAATATTAATAAGTTTTTGTTTCACTACACAAAGTTTGCAGCAATAACACTTCTTATTCTCTGTGCTTCCAACACCCAACCATTGTTTTGATTTGCCTCCTTTGGAATCATTTCTATGAGAACTACGCTGTACTTCATCTTTTTCACCATTTTGGCACAAAGTGTTCCACTATCCCTGCAGCTATTTCTGATAATACTTTACTAAATGTACTTTCTTCCATTGAAAATAACAGGTTGTTACCAGTACATTTTTGGTAACTTTCATTTCCTACAAAATTAAGTAGGGAGAGAACCTTTAATTCTATTGCAATTTAGTTAGAGTTGGTTATCTATTTCAAATGGGTTACTGGTGTCCCGTAACTGAAGTTGCTCTACATTTACATAATTTCTTTCTGCCACATCATTCAATTCATTGAGTAATAACAAATTTACAAAATCCATTTTTTCAAAAACAAACAAGAAGCCAAAAGTTAGGTTAATTTGAATTATCTGACAGATCTTCAGGATATGACAGAACCGAAAATAACGTTTTATGTAATTTTCTGCTGTGGCTTGGTCATTTTACGCATAGCAACGCAGGGCATGATACATCATACCGTTTTTACACATTATGTTTTGAGAACTGTAATCTGATGTACGTTTTCTGAATTTTACACTAGTATGTAATTATTTACGTAAATGATACATCATAGCCCCCATTGTCTTCTTTATCATATTCACATTAAAAGCTTGTTTTAATTTGTATTGGTTTTGTTTCGTTTGACCACGTTTTAATTGTGACATTTGTATTTCTAAATGTGATGTTATTATTTCTCTAATCAGGTGTATTGGGTATTTTCTTTTTTCGATAATTTTAAATAGTTTGTGCCTATCAACCCAAATAAAATCTGTTTCAAAACCTATAAAAACAAAATTCTCTTCGTTGTTCAATAATTGGTTTTATAATAAAAATATTGTCGTTAGTAGATCTGCTTTTTCGAAAACCGTATTATTCTTCCCCTATAGTAGCTTCTGGAAGATTAAGATTAAATAAACATTTAATTCTTAGTTTCGTTATTTGTTCCATTCTATATCATTTGAAATATTGTTGTACCTAGGACAATCGCTTTAAAAGGATGATTTTGTTTATCTCGATTGCTGATTTTAAAAACCACACCGTATCAGAATAAATTAAATCGACAAAAGCAAACGAGTTTGCTCGAACTAGTCACTAAAATACCTTACTAGATATCAATTATGGTATTATTTGTCAATAGCACAATAGATAAGTGACTCCTGGACACCTGCTTTACGGTTGACTGAACTAAATAGCCGTTTGCAATAGTCATTTTGGAGTGGCATGGCCTTATTGAAATTGGAACAGGGAGACAGTCCTCATACAGACTAGGGAAATAAAGCAGTGGTAGCGTATGTATTGGTCTTTTAATTTGATGTGCGTATATCTTTTAAAATTTTACAATACTTTATGAGAATAATACTACAATAAGAAAAAATAAAATATTTCAACCTTCTAGATCGCGAATTGTTCATTTGCGAATTATTGTTATCAAAATTAAGTTGTCAATATATACAGACAGATATCCAAACATCTTAACATCTTTTAATATAATTAAATTAAATAAATATAATATTGCTATATCATTTAAAACAACCAAAACATTGATGAAATCTATTTGATATAAAATGGATTTACTAAAAAGATAATAGTTTTTAAAACGCCTTCTAAGCTGGAAGTATAAACGCCAAATAAGATGTTTCTAATTACTTTAATTAACTGTTACTGGAATCAGAAATACTTTTAGAAACATTCTACAATCTGATATTGATGATGAATGAACAATTTTTATCTAAATTGATCTCAACTGCATGATTCCAGAATCAGTGTTTCCTTTAATACGGAAAGAATGTAGAAGATCAAGGAAGAAACTAGTGTTTCTTCTATAAATGAGCAGAATGGCTCCGATAATCACATGTTCATTGGGTCGGTGATTCACGGTGAAGATTGTAGATTTCTTGCAGCTTCGTCATGATTACTTCCCAGCGTCAGAACAGCTTTGTCATCCTCAAATGTTGGGATTGTTTCATTTTCGAGTCCAGGGATATCGCTAGTATATAACAAGTAGAGAACTGGACCGAGCGCACACTTCCCTGCGGCATTTTTGCCTTTATTTCCTTTAACTCTGTGTAAGTATCCTCCTGCTTGATTGTGTAGTGTCTTTCAGTTAAGTACGACTCTAATAATGATGAAAACTGTCTCCAGAGTGCTCTTAGTTAGGCCTTCATGCCATACTTATCGAAAACTTGGGCCACAACCAAGAAGATAGCTGAACAGATTTGTTTCCCCTCTAGCGCCTTTTCAATGATGTTGGTGATTCTATGTATCTGATCTATCGATGAATGACTCTCTCTAAAGCCAAACTGATATAGTGGGATTAATTTCTTTTCTTCTGTGATGATTTTTAGTTTTTTTATTAGCATCTTTTCATATAATTTTAAAAGTACAGGCAATAATGAAATAAGCCTGTAGGATGAAACCTCATTTGGTGGCTTTCCTGGGTTTTCAATAATTAGGACTTCTGCCACTTTCCACATTTTGGGAACATACTTTAGTCTAAATGATGCATTAAATAGGTATGTAAGCTTAGTGATGCCTTTCTTTAGTAATTGTTTTAATATTTCGCCTGTTATTAGATCAAACTCTTGACCTTTTTTGGGATTTTTAATAGGTTTAATTTCCAAGAAATCTGCTTCAAAAGAATTCACGTTGATCTAGTCATTTCCTTTGTTTGGTAGGAACGTGCTTTTGACATGCTGTCAAAGCGACTGGCTTTTTGAGCATTGCTTCGAGCTCAGCTTGCATCAGTGTTTTTGATTGGTGGGTTATGTAGTATAGGTCGTTTGAGCCGTTTGTTGCTCCAGAGCAAATATTTACTACTTTTGTTAGCTGTTAACTCGTTAAGTCACAATCGATTCGTTCTTGATGCGTTGTATTTCTCGCTGGAGATGTAGCGACGCATTATTTAAACTTGGGGTAATCTGGTTTGTTGCCATTTACGACGTAATTTTTTTTTTAGAAATCAGTGTTCTGATTTATTTCGGATAATTTTTTCCTTTTGTCCTAATAGGGATGTTTGGAGTATTGTTTGATAAACAGTTCAACTTCTGCATCTAACTGATTTTTAGTTTTCAAAGGGACCAAAAGATTAACCGAGTCTTCTAGTTCATTTATGAAGTTCTGCCAATCTGTCCTTACATTTACCAGTATAGGGGGTCTCTTTCCGTATTATTTCGTCACTAAGTGTGAGGAGAGGTGTCCTATCTATAAAAAAGGAGACAAAACGGAGTGCGGAAACTATAGAGGTATAGCACTATTAGAAGTAGTCTATAAAACACTTGCAAAAATTATTAGGAAAAGATTGATAACAGATAACAGATAAAGATTGATAAAAAAAATAAAATATGATAACAAAATGATTGGAGAATACTAGGGAGGTTTTAGATCAGAAAGAACAACTATTGATCAAATAAGTATGTTAAAATTAATACAAAATAATGGCTACGAACAAAACTTAGGATTATATGTGCTATTTATCGATTTTAAAGCCATAAGAACATTAGAAATACCAGAAAAGATTATAAGGCTAGTGAGAATGATACTTAGGAACACGATAAATAGGATAACAATGGAAGGAAGCTTTTCGAGACAGTTCACAGTGAATAGAGGTTTAAAACAAGGGGATCCGCTATCAACGAATTTATTCAACCTAGATTAGAACACATCGTAAGAAGATCAAATATGAGCACAAACAGAACTATTTTCAATAGCAGGGAACAGTGTATAGCGTACGCGGATGATGTGGTGTTACTAGCGAGAACAAAAAAACATTTAGAAAAAGTTTTCCAGAAATTTGAAGGAGAAGCGAAAAGATACGAATTAATAATAAACCAAACAAAAACGCAATATATGCAAATGAGGGGAGATATAACAAATATTAACAAATATATCAAAATGAAAGGAGCAGAGAGTATCTATAGTTTTAAAAAAGTGTCAGAATTTGAATACTTAGGAGTAACCATAACAAACACGGGAAAAGAAGAAAAAGAGATAGACAAAATATTATTGAAGCAAAAAAGTGTCAAGAACAGCTAAACTACGAGTCTACGAGATAGTAATCAGACCTACAGTGATGTATGCTAGAGAAACGTGGATTATGAACCAGCAGGAAGAAAAGAAAGTAGAGATCTGGGAAAGAAAGGTGCGGAGAAAAATCTTCGGAGGAATAAAACGAATAAAGAAATAATGAGGATGTATGGAAAACCAGCAATTACGGCAAAAATACGAGCCCAAAGAGCTAGATGGCTTGGTCATACTATACGAATGCCAGAGAATCGAAATGTTAAAGCAATACTGAAGGAGAGAGAAATGGGAAATAAAATAAGAGGAAATGGTTGAAAGCAGTAGAGTAAGACTTGTCAGAAATAGGCGTGAGCAATTGGAGAGAGAAAGCAAGGGACCGAAATAACCAAGTTTTTAGAAGCCAGGGGCCTACAAGGCCTGTAGCGCTGTTATATATATATATATATATATATATATATATATATATATATATATATATATATATTATATATAATATATATAATAGTTTAGTTTATAAAACGTCTTCCAAACTGAAAGTATAAACGCCAAATAAGATATGTGAGTGGAACGAGAAGTGTGAGGAGAATGGGGGAATGAATATTCTAAATTATGAAAAAGTCAATCAGGTCAGGGATTTTATTCTGATCCGTTGGCCAATATGTTGGCTTTCCAGTCGATGCTACCTTACAGTTTAATTATCTGCACGCTTTTGCGAGCTCTCTTTCGTTAATTATGGTTATTCTTGATCCCCATTTAGTATGTTTTGCATTATAATCACCTCCGATGATAAATCTACTTTCTTGGGAGTTCAAAAATGTTGTGTTCAAATGTGACTGTATTTTATTTTTTGGCGGGCAATATATAATTGAGACTACTATGATATAGTTCTTACTTTTAATTTTTCTGTTTGCCATCCCATCTTCCGATGTTGATTTATGCATCCTAGAAAAAGTTTTCGTAGTTGTGTCATCAGAACATTCATACCATACACTGCCATTTTCCATTTTTTATTTCTTTACATGATTTTTGCAATTCGTAAACTTTACTTTAATCGGTGATTATATCAACCTGATATTTTCTTTATTATTGAATCCAGACTCCAGAAAAGCCTCTTTGTCCTCAGTTAATAGACCTTTAAAACAGTCTTTCCATTTGTTTGTTGTTACGATTTGGATGATAAATTTGTTCTTTAATTTCTTAATTTGTTTTAATATTTTTGAACTTTTGTGTAAATTAGTGAGAAAGCATTGAATATATATATATATATATATATATATATATATATATATATATATTTATATATACATACATAGAATCATATACAATCAGTTTATAGCCTTTTTCGCAGTTTTCTGATTTTCAACTTCTATTGGTCTCGGTCATTCAGACGGCACTCTTCTATTCCTCTCGCTTTTATATCCTTGTCAGCTCCTCTCCAACTTAATCTCCGTGTGCCGTTTAGTTTAATACTTGTTTTGTGATTCTATTGTCATCCATTCTTTGTACGTGCCCGTACCATCTTACTTGGTTAATTCTGATGTCCTCTGTTATTATATTTCTATTACTTCTAAAGTCTTTCCCCTTCCAATGACATTGCCGTTCATATAATTTACTCCATGGTAGTGCCAGTGGTGGGTCGACGCTAACGCGGCGCTGTGAACGCGAGGACATTAGCGCTCGTATTAAAGAGTCTTTAGTCAACATATACTTGTGGATATTTTCGTATTGCAAATATGTAACCAAAATTTGAGGAAGATATGAAGCGGCATTAAAAATAAACAAAAAACATTGGGAAAAACATTTTACGGATCTATATAAAACCTAAGCTAAGAGGCATAAGTAGAAGACAAAGACATAACAGACAATAGAGATGTAGAGGAAGACGTGCCTACCTATCCAGAATTCATAGATGTCTTAAAACAACTAAAATTAAACAAAATTCCGGGGCCAGATGAAATTAACAACGAACTGATCATAAACGGAGGAAAGGAGTTGCTGAAACGAATGTACAAACTAGATGCCAAAATTAGAAAGACGAAAACATGCTTGAAAAACTTTTAAGAAGGGCGATCCAAATAAGTGCCTGATAAGACTGAGATGGTTTGTACATATACAAAGATGAGAAGAAGACGCATTAATTAGGAGGATAACGAGAAAGCAGTAATAGATATACCAAGGGGAAGACAAAATACGATAGAAAAACCAATTACTAGAGGATATATCAAAGATAGAAATTTCAAACTGGAGAGAAAAGATTCAGGACCGGAGAGAATGGAAACACATAGTAGACAAAGCAAAAAAAAACTTAAAAGTCTTTGAAAAATAGCCTAAAGGATATATGCGGAACTGGTCAAAGGAAATTAAAATAACATAATAATTAATACTATATATGTAAGGGATCTAAAATAGTGGCAATAGAAAAACGCTTAAAATATATTTGGGTACTAAAAAAATATCTTTAAGGTAACTACGTTATTTATTCATTTAAAATAAATAAATATATAATAAAATAAAAGCTTTATGTTTTATTTATAACTATTTTAACGTGCTTATTTATTTTTCAAACCCTTTGAAAATATATCGTAACGCCCATGGGAACAGAAAAGCTCACAGGCCAAAATCCTGTGACTTACCTCACTTTCCATACTACACTGAATACTGTATATCAATAGGGCAGAGTATAGTTTATCCCTTGCAACTAGACCGACATCATTCCACCCAAATTAATCCTATTACATGATTCCTATTTGAACAATAATTCAACCGGAACCGTTATAAACACCACTATTTAAACGAATATAACTCATGCCTATGTTCAGCAATTTGTCACTTACAAAAAAAATGTTGCCGTGGTGTGTTTACGGTATGTACGGCTCTCATGCAGTGATTTTCAACTGCAGCTGAAATATGCAGTGAGAAAATCATTGATCAGGTAGAAAACACTGCCAAAAAATATTAAGTTTGAGCATACATACATAAAAGTACTTTTTCATTTTCTCATACTTTTTTATTTTTCCATTATTATTCATGATATCTACTTGCCTCTTATTTTATAAATTGTTCTTCATTTTTTTATAAGTGTTCCTTCTTTGTTTCTTCATTCTGTCGTATTTTCTCTACATATTATGTACTTTTTTGCTTACTTCTATCTTATTCTATGTTCACTTTTATATTTATGAACAAGTTTGATATCATCTTTTTATTCGTTTGTTGTGGTGTTGTGATGCTTTATGTCCAAAATACATTAGAATTTATTATTAGGTTAGGGGAGAGTGGGGCTCCTTCAGACATAAAAATTTGACCTGTCATATCACTCTAAATACCTCACCAAATAAAGAAAAGAAAATATTCATAAAATACATTGTTCACCCAACTTTCACTGTATATATGCTTTTAATATTAAACCCTATACTTGCTGTAAAAAAAATTAATACTACTTTTTCAAAAACATCTGAAGGTGCCCCACTTGGGACACCCACTTGGGGACACCTTCAGACGGGGAATGGGGTAGCTTAAGACACAATTGGAAAAATGACAACCTTACATAAATGTTTTAGAAATTATTTATTACAATATTTAAAACTATATTATGATATTTAATCAAACACCTAATGCATATTGAAGTTTTCCAATGAAACTGAAAAAGACAATCATGATTTCTGTCGCTTTGTACCCTGCTCAGAAGGAGTTGGCAAAAGGGCTACACTTTCTGATAAAGAAGCACTAGAGAGAGATATCTGGTACGATGGGGTAGAAAAATTCATAATTTACTTTAGATGACATTCTCAAAAATGAAATTTCAACATCCCCATCATCACATTTACCAATGATTCTCCCAACATAGTACACATCTTTTTGTTTTACAGTCTCGAATTTAACCAGCACAAAATCTTCAATTTTCAATTCACTCCTGTCAAAATTTTTCTGTTCTGGTTTTCCCCTTTTCTCTGGTTTTTTTAGAGCAGGAGGTATTGTATTTCCAGCTGTATTTATAAACAAAACTGGAGATAATCTTGGGTGGCGTTTCATAAAACCGTATAGCCAGTCCTTTCCTGCCATTCTTGGAGCTTCCCAGTTTTTAGGATAGTCAATATTGTATTTCTCCAATATACGCAGACCTTCGCCGTTAGCCTTTAAGTTAATACTCAGCAAATTCTGCGCATTCGTTCTTCTATTTTTTACGTGGCCCTTCTTTTAGTCTTCTGCATTTTACCGTTTAGAGCTCTTCTCGGTTATCTAGCATCATCCACCCTCACTGCATGACCAGCTCATCTATGGTGATTCTTTTTTTTATAAGCGTATAGGGTATCATTTCTACCTACTAATTTATGCACCTTTGATAATAATTCTCATCCGCGAGATACCGTAGAGAACTTCCTAACAAGTTATATAAACTCAGAAAATAATATATCCTTATACAACACTGGTTGTGAAAATCGTTACTCCTTAAAAATATTATATCTGTTGTATTTACAATGTATACAATCGTTATATTCTTATATATTTATCAAGAAAGTTGACTTATTTATGTAAGTACAAATGTTTTATTTTCGTTTTACTGGAAAATAAATCTTTGCTTCAGGGTTTATTATCAGTTGATAATATTTTAATAAAGGTAATAAAAGTTACGGTCGGTAGAAGATATATGTGCAGAAAATAACTAGCTAATAGATGCCAAAGCCCGGAAATAATTAATGAAACAATTAATGATGAAATATATTATTATTTTTATTATTTATTATATATATAGATAATTTATATTATTAATCATCTTAAATGACACTCATAAAAGTGGACATAAGTTAAACAGATATATATATATATATATATATATATATATATATATATATATATATATATATATATAATATATATATATATATTATATATATATATATATTATATATATATATATATATATATATATATATATATATATATATATACGTATCTCCAAATACTGTTCAAGGAGTGGCGACAAATTGAATCATAAAAAGATTCAATTTGTCACCACCTTCTGCGTTACTCCCTTTATCCATTTGAAAACGAAGATATACGCGAAATCAAAACGCTAACCATAAAAATTTTATAACTGTATAATCGTATTAGCTAAAATTTTTGAAATATAAATAGCAAACACACGACATAAAAAGTCATATTTGTAGTAAATATAATAACAATAAAATTGATTTCTCATGGGGCGTCAGAAGGTAGATATTATTTAGGGGATGAAACTTTAATTCAAAGCCGGAAAGACAATATAGGCCACATATAAGGGAGGTTCTAAAGCGCATTCGTACTCGTACGGGGGATTATGAAATAGATTCGACAGCTTGACTAGATATTATTTGGATAATTATATAATTTCAAATTATGTTACTAGAAGGGATGTATGCCGGAAATTTTAAAGAGCACTGATATTTTATATCTGAATAGTTATTGTTGTCGATACGTCGAAAACGGCTTGTAATTTCTATTCTGCTGGATGATTACAACTTTCATTTCGATAATATTATTTGTAGCGTGGTTGTAAACATTTAAGCTTCCAAATGGGATGAAATACGGCTTGTATTAAAGTAGTTTTTAGGTCAAGAAACTAACACTAAAAAAATTAAAGAATCTGTAAACTAATAGTCACGTCAAATTCTTCTAAATCCTCAATTAGTATACTGTTCACAGAAATCAAATGAGTGTATATATATATATATATATATATATATATATATATATATATATATATATATATATACAAGAAATACTGGATATTATTGACTGTCGATATAAACAAACAACACGTTTATTAGGGCTGCAGTCAGAAAGTTTGGCCGGGATGTTACAGAAACACTCTTTTGACTTTTGGTCTAGCTTTCGGAATTGTTTTATTCCTTCTTCAAGACACTGTAATTAGAAGAATGTGTAAGTATTTACAATATATTACAAATTGTCAGTGCAACTTACTAGTCGTCGAGATTATTTATATAAAGCTATGACACTCAACATTTATAACACACATATAAAATATAACATATAAAATAATGAACAAAATACATTTTAAAATTTAGTTATTTATAGTAAAACTTCGTTTGTAACATCTTTTAATGGTGTGTTTTAACTGATCCATTCTTCTTCTTGCAGTACCGTCTCCTATCGGAGGTTGGCTACCATCACAGCAATCTTTACTTTGTTGGCTGCAGCTCTGAACAACTGTATTGAACTGCACCCATACCACTCCCTTAAATTTCGCAACCAGGAAATCCTCCTACGTCCCACATTTCTCTTTCCTCTCCTTATTCCATTTTCTCCTCTCATTATGTGGCCCAGATATTCCAGTTTTTTCGTTTGTATGGTTTTTATGACTTCGCATTCCTTCCCCATATTCAGCAGAACATCTTGATTTGTTACTGTTTCTGTCCATGGTATTTTCCACATTATCCTGTAATACCACATCTCGAATGCCTCAATGTTTTTGATGTTTATCTTTTTCAGTGTCCAGGCTTCCATGCCGTACAGCAGAACGGAGAAAACATAGCACCTTAACATTCTCGTTCTTAAGTTTAAATTTATGTCCCGGCTGCATAGGAACTTTTTCATTTTGACAAACGATTGTCTCGCTATCTCTATTCGCCTCTTGATTTCTCTTGTGTGGTCATTAGTATCAGTGAAGCAAACCCCTAAATATTTGTAGGACGTAACTCTTTCAACTGGCTGATTATTTATGGTTAAATTCACATTAGTTTCATATAGCTTCTTTGTTACAATCATGAATTTAGTCTTTTTGATGTTCAGTTTTAGACCATACTTATTGGTATGGGTGTTTATGTTTTCCATCAAAAACTGTAAATTTGCTAGGTTATCTGTTAGTACTAGGGATGGTAAGTTACTTATCACCCTAGATAAGGACCCAGATGCCGTCAAGGCAATAAAGACTGCCATCGCGTCCAAAGATAGCGGCTTCAAGGCAAGACAACTGGGACAAGATAGGTCCACGGTTATACATGTCAGAGGTATGACCGCGAATACAAACACAGAGACATTGCAAAATGCACTGTCTGTAGTGATAGGCAAGTGGGAAAAGGACTTCCTGATTAAAAGTCTAAGAAAGATGCGAGGGGACACGCTGGCAGCCACGGTTGTTCTGTCTACCGAGGCAGCCAAAAGAGTGTTGGAGATAGGACACATTAAAGTGGGCCTTGCTAGATGCGAGGTCGAAAAAAGATACGTAGTTAGGAGATGTCAACGGTGCTGGTCGTACACACATGACATCTCAAAGTGCGACGGTCCTGACCGTATTGGCCTCTGTCTTAAGTGCGGAAAGAAGGACTGTAAGGAGAAGGACACATGCAGAAATGAGGAGTGGTGTGTTCTCTGCAAAGAGGGGCACCACATTGGAACCGCGCGGTGCCGAGAATTTAGTGGCGCTCTCCAAAGGGCGCGACTAGCCGACAAGACGCGCGCAAAAGAACTAACAGAAAGCGTGCCCGCTAAACCGCCATCGACACCCTTTCCCCAACCGATAGTTGAAGACATCGCACGGGCGAAAAATGACATACCTTCGACATCTGCGCCAAATCCTGATGACGATACTATAGATGACGACGTTTTTCGTAAGGCTAAGTTCCCCTCATTAATGGAGGAATTCGAGAGTATGTGTGCCGAGGTAGTGGAAATGGCTAGCAACATAGCGGAAAACAAAAACAACAATCCCGTCCCCGACACTGAAGGACCGCAGATGTCTGGACTATCTCCGGACAACACTCTGCGAAAAATACTCAGTTGATCCCCGATAACTCTCATCCTAGTGACCTAGAAGAGCTAGTTGTAACGACTTGAAATGGCTTCGATCCAGACAAAAGGACTTAGAATACTGCAGGTGAACATCGGAAGGGCAAAGGTGGCACACGACCTGATTTACTCAAAAGCCCTGCAAATTGACGCAGATATCATCATAGTCCCAGAACCGAATAAAAATATCTCAAAAAAAATTGGTTGGATCTCCGATAACAGAGCAGACGTTGCTGTATTTTTGGTAAACAACAAAGTGTGCATAAACAAAATTACCAAAAAAGAGGGATTTCTAAAGATAAAAATAAACGAACTAGCAATCATAGCCTGTTATATCTCACCTAATATAACCATGACACAATATGCTGAGCGGGTTGAAAAAATCATTGAGGCGTCACAGGGAGAAACAACATACATAATTGCTGGTGATATAAACGCCAAATCTATTCTTTGGGGGTCCCCAAAAAATGACAAAAGAGGAGAAATTTGGAACGAATGGATCTCCTCCGCAAACCTGACTGTGCTAAACAATGGTAAACCCACATTCGAAAGAGGTGAGTCGCGAAGTCACATAGACATTACACTAGCAACCAACAACTGCGCTAAGAAGATCTCGGGATGGGATGTGCTTGATGATAACATCTTTACGTTTCACAAGTACATCTCATACGAAGTCGGCATTAAGGTCACAACCAGGCACGGCAGGAAATTACTCGAGTTCGATAAGAACAAATTCAGGAATCAGATACGGAACTTACAAGAAGAAACTACCAACTTTAATAACTTTAGAGACAACATAATAAAAGCACACAAAGCGAGCAGCAAAAGCAAACATGTCACATACACAATACCATACTGGTGGAATGAAAACATTCACCAAAAGCGGACAGAATGTCTTAGAATCAGGCGTACGGCACAGAGAAATAGGACGCAGCAAGTTAAAGAAGAGTATAAGAACGCCAAAAAGGAACTCAATAAATTGATCAAATGGGCTAAACGTACATGCTGGCAGAACTTGTGCGAGGCATTGGAGAACGATATATGGGGCGAAGCATACAGGATCGCCACTAAGACGCTGAGGTCAGAGACCCCATATAACCTATGCGATGACAAAAGAAGGGAAATAGCGAATACCCTGTTTCCTAACAAGCCTATAAACGACTTCCTGATTAGAGACGATGAGAACTGTCCCAAAGAATTAACGGCGACTGAACTCACCAGAGCCGCCAATTCCATCAAAATAGGTAAATCCCCTGGACCGGACCGTGTGCCACCAGAGGCGATAAAAATACTAGTGAATGAATGCCCAGAAGCTACTAGAATAGCACTCAATGAGCTGCTAACAAGACAAGAATTTCCAGACCAGCTGAAACTAGCTAAACTTACACTAATACATAAACCCGGTAAAAACCCGGACGAAGCCAATTCGTACAGGCCTATATGTTTATTAGATTGTCTAGGAAAACTATACGAAAATATTGTCAAAAATCGCCTAGAAGATGAATTAAGTGAAAGAGAGACTATCTCCAACAGACAATACGGATTTAGAAAAGCTAAATCAGCCATAGACGCGGTAAAAAGTTTAACCGATACTGTAAAAAACACAAAGAAAAGATGGGCTATACTGGTTATGTTTGATGTAAAGAATGCCTTCAACTCTGCCAACTGGGCACATATCATAACAAAACTGGAATCAGCACGAGTGTCAGGATATCTCATCAATATCATTAAAAGGTATCTTACTAATAGATACGTTACAGTGGCAAAAAATACAGAACAGAAGTTAACAGCCGGCGTACCGCAAGGTTCTGTATTAGGTCCGACACTCTGGAATATATTATATAACGGGGTACTAGAAATAGACTATGGTAGAGATACTCTAGCTATTGCATACGCAGATGACCTGGCGATACTAGTCATGACTGACATGAACTGGAAAATCGAAGACAAAGTCAACACATGCTGCAGAAAAGTCAACAGCTGGATGGCTAGAAACGATCTCGAACTAGCAG
The DNA here is from genome assembly GCF_040954645.1 of Diabrotica undecimpunctata. NCBI lineage: Eukaryota > Metazoa > Arthropoda > Insecta > Coleoptera > Chrysomelidae > Diabrotica > Diabrotica undecimpunctata. The sequence continues at coordinate 23,297,076 of NC_092812.1, forward strand.
GAAGCAAAACGGAAGTGGTCATACTAAAAGGACCACGACGAAGACCCGAGATGACTTTTCAAATTGGTAGTACTATTATAACCCCTACAAATTGTGCAAAATACCTAGGCATATACATCGACACAGGTCTAAGGTTCACAAAACACCTGACAAATGTAGTCCAGAGGGCGGAAGAAAGAACGGCAGCCCTACAAAGAATCATGCCGAATATAGGAGGCCCAAGCAACCAAAAACGAAGAATGTACCTGCAAGTGGTACAGTCAACTATATTATATGGAACCCCCATTTGGGCAGACGTACTAAATTACAAAAAGTACAGAGACATGATAACCAGAGCCCAGCGAAAGCCTCTATTAAAAGTTACAAGTGCGTACAGGACCACTTCAACGATGGCCCTACAGGTAATAGCGGGCACGCTCCCTATTCACCTCCTAGCTAAAGAACGGCAGATGCTTTATAACTCTCGAAACGGCCACCTACCTCAGGTCAGAGCCGCCATTAGAGAACAATTACTAACAGAATGGCAAGCAGAATGGGAGGCACAGATAGACAAGGCACAATGGACCAAAAAACTAATACCCAATGTAATAGAGTGGTACAAATGTAAGTTCAAACGAGTAAATTTTTATTTTATGCAGTTCCTGACCGGACATGGATCTTTCAGGTCTTACACGTATCGTATACGAAAAACCAGCGATGATAATTGTGTCATATGTAAAGTAGAAGACGATGCAGAGCATTGTATCTTTAGGTGCAAGGTGTTTGCGTCGGAACAACACATAATGCGAACAAAGCTAGGAGAGATATCCTCTGACAACTTGATACGTGTCGCTATGGAACGCAGAGAGAACTTTGAATTTCTTGTAGACCAAGTAACAAAAATTATGAAGAGAAAGTCCATGATAGAGAAAGAAACTGAGACAGGATGAGAGTGATCTGGGGCAATCCACCTCCATTTAAAACTAGTTATCATTGTATGAATATGTATGTAAATATGTGTATATGTGTATTTGTGTGTTCGTAGGTGTGTATGTGTATGTACGTATGTATGTGTGTATATGTGTGTAGTACACTTGTTTATTGCATACGTATGTATACTTACTTATTGTTACCTAATATTACCTAATACCAAATATTCTTACACCTTATTGTTACCTTGTATACCTATACATTCCATATACTCTCCCCCTGGTTCCTTACCGCTCTTAGGTAATACCATCGGCAAGGCCATTTACATATGGGCCTATTTTACATACATTTTTCTTCTGGTTCCTTACCGCTTCTAGCTAAGAACCAGCAACAAAACTTTATTACTAATTCAGGCAGCGCAAGGCATCTCTAAGTTTCGTTCGCTAACTGAACACGTACGGGGGTGTCTTGACGAAGAATGGGTGGTTTTAGTTGGTAGGCAGGGCAACAGAAAGGCATCCGTTTGCAGGACCTCCTCTACATAGGGGGAAATGGGCTCAGATGTTTTCCTCTGCTCTGAATCCAACACACGCCGAGCAATGGTATGGTGTTTAGAACATTTCCACCCTCATCAAAAAAAAAAAAAAAAAAAAAAAGGTTATCTGTTAGTATTAGCGTGTCATCAGCGTATCGTATATTGTTAATTAACTCTCCGTCAATGTTCATACCAATGTTTTGCTCTAGGAGCGCTTCCTGACATATTGTTTCGCTATATATATTGAATAATAGTGGAGAAAGCACACAACCCTGACGCACACCTCGACGAATCTCAATTTCTTCGGTTAACTCATTATCAACTTTGATTTTTGCTGTTTGTCCCCAGTACAATCTGGATATGATGTTAATGTCGCGACTGTCGATGTTTTTGCTTCTTAGGATTTCATACAGCTTTTGGTGTCTGACTTTATCGAAGACCTTCTCAAAATCTATGAAACCTACGTAGAGGTGTTGGTTTACATCCAAACATCTTTGCATTAACACACTCAGACCAAACAAAGCTTCCCGTGTTCCCAGTCCACCTCTGAATCCAAACTGTGTGGCGCTTATGTCCTCTTCTAATTTATTAAATATTCTTTTGTGAATTATTTTTAAAAATACTTTTAGTGTGTGGCTCATCAATGCTATAGTTCTGTGGTCTGAACACTCTCTGGCGTTATTTATCTTCGGGATTGTGACACAAGTAGAGGAGAGCCATTTCTTTGGTATAATGCCTGTTCTATAAATTGTGTTAAAGAGGTTCACCATTATTTCAAGTGCGTCGTCGTCTATTAGTTTCAACAATTCTACAGGAATTTCATCTGGTCCTGCAGCTTTACCCCCTTTTGTGTTCCTTATAGCATATTCTGCCTCGCTTTTTAGGATTTCAGGCCCTGTTGTGTCGTCTGTAGGTTCTGCCACTGCTATTTCAGGTTTTTCGTCTGCAAAAAAGTTCTTCAATGTATTCTGTCCATCTTGCCAGTTTTTCATTTAAATCTGTAATTATTTTACCTTTTTTGTCCTTTACTATGGATGCTTGTTTCACTTTTTTACCAGTTATTTCCTTGATCTTTTATGCATGTTAAAGTTATCGTACTTTCTATCATATTCTTCTATTTCCTTGCAGTTGTCCAGAACCCAGTTCTCTTTGGCTTCTCTAATTTTTCTCTTAATTTCACGGTTCACTTCTTTGTATTTTGTCTTGTTGGTTTTATTTCTTTGCCTTTCCTCCATGAGATGCAAAATTTCGTTTGTCATCCATTCCTTTTTCTTAATTTTGCTTGGAGCTAAGGAGCCTTCACCAGCTGTCATAAGGGCCTTTTCTATCTCCATCCATTTATTCTCTACATTGCCTATTTTTTGCAGCGATGTTTCTAAGATTGTTGTTTACCTGTTCTCTTGTCCTTTCCAGTATAGTTGCGTTTTTCAGTTGCTTAACGTCTATCTTTTGTTTAACTGCACTTTTCTGTAGTTTCTTGAATCTTATATTTACTACAGCCACCACCGGATTGTGATCCGATTCTATATCACGTGATGGAGTTTTTAAACCGGCTTCTGATTAGTATATAATCGATTTGATTCCTGACGATGTTGTCTGCATTATCCCTTGGTGATGTCCACGTGTACAATCCACGATTTGGTAATCTGAACATTGTGTTCATTAAACTGATCCATAGAGAACAGAAAGAAAAAACAAAAATAATATGAATTAAAAGGTAATTAAGTGTTCTTCATGCTTTATTAATGGAAGTATTATATTAAACCTGTCTTGATGGTATGCAACATGTTTTGCATGCAGGTGTATTATGGTGTGTATCTGTCAAAGTAAATCTTTATTTTATTTTTGATGTTTTGCCAGAAACAAACACTTGTGCTTTTTGTCAACACTCGTTATATTCTGTTATAAGTATTCACAACTACGTGTTCTTAACTCTTTCAATCTACTGGTCTCCTACTATTAGGATTTCGTTAGTATTGCTGTTCTTTCTGTGTGTACTGTTTGCGTTTTAAAGGTAGTACTTTTTGTTTGAGATTATCGCATCGAGAGTTATACAGTCTTGATTGAGATAGGTCGAGTTTGTATTGTCACATGAATATCATATATTATGCGCAAAGTGCAGTGATTTAAAAAATAATAAAATCATTGGTTCAAAAGTTCTCGTCGCCCGGTTAACCTCATTTGTCAGATCCAAGTTATAAATAAGCTGGTTCTTCGACATGATTGGTTGACTGTACGTTTTATTGTAATAGGCTTACAGCGTTCATTTAATATTAATTTTCGGTTGCAACCATGTCTTCTAAGTATTATGTTTTTTATGTTTTTTGTTTCATGTCCTCGTAGACACATCGTCTCAGGACCAGCAACTTCACGTGGAGTCATACGTCGCCATGTCACCAAATCCACTGGTAACTTTCAACATAATAGAATTTGTCACCATATAATGTAAACCAAATTTAAAAAACAATTTTTAACGGGTTTTTACCCACATATTTAGTGGCTCAATACATGTATAGCCACCTAGTGCACTGATGATGGAATATGGATTCCGAAAACGTTTTGTGATATAGCCCGATTGGGTTTTTTTTTTTAAATTATATACCTTTTATAAAGGATTTTTAATAAAAATTTTGTTATGTATGGTATACGGCCAACTACAGGAACTTAGATTCCTTGTGAACTAGATTTTGATATCGATATTGAGATATAACTAAAAAAGCAATAATACAAGGAAGCCTTGTACGATAACAATAATAAATAAGTGACATAAATGGAACGGCCACATCAAAATAATAATAGAAGATATGAAGCAAGTCCCTAAACGAAAAAACAAATGATGGATAAGTGTGGATAAGTAGTGGATCAATTATAGTTCAAGTAATGAAGAAAAAACCTTAAGGAGCTCTTATATTGGTAAGAAAAATTACAAAGTTATTATCAAATACATTATTAGCTTACACATAAAACAGTAGCGCACCTAGAATTTCCCTCTGGGGCGGGGGGGTTTGGTTGGGCACCGAAATTTTTTTTATGATGCTACCTCTATTTTGAGTCCTTAAAATTTGTCAGTACCAGTGTCGGAATAGGGCCCTGGGGGGGGTTTAACCCCCAAAACCCCCCTGGGTGCGCCACTGACATAAAATACTTTGCTGTTGTATTTCATAATATTGTAACTTTTAATCTGATATTGTTCTGAAGCTATTTCTTGTTTCATTAGTAAGTAATAATACTTAATAATACTCAATATAATATAATACTCAATAAACTTACTTTAACCTTTAATTGTGGCTTATTCCCATTTAAATAATAATTATTTTAATCTGATGAACTTGACTGTATTTAAAATATGGATATATAAAGCAGCCAGTAGTAACTTTTACCACTAAATTTCTCACCGCATACAAAGCAGAAAGATATTCCGATATTTACTAACTAAAAAAATTCTACTGGTGATCGGTTTCGAAATAATACACATTCGATATTCTTTGATTTTTTTTTGTTGCTGGTCGGCGAGTTTTAAACCTGAAAATATTTGTGTTATCGCAGAAGGAATCTGTGTAGCATAAGAAAGAAGTGTCATCGAGTTTAGGACAAATGTACTGCTTAGCTACTAGTCGCCGACAAATCACAGAGTTCCTCCTCATAAATCAATTAAGTGACCACGAAGAATCATCACACTTTACCGCTTCTAAAATATACAAAGTGGTCCTGAGAATTTTTTTGTTTTACCATATATATATATATATATATATATATATATATAGATCTAGCGGTTAATGTGGGCCCCGTACTAAAACGGTATTATACTAACTCCAGGAGAATATACACCGTGTATATTATTATCTGGGTAGCGCTTTATGTAGACTCCGACCAACATGTAGGATTAAATGAACTCCGTAATAGGGTAAAACACTTTTGGGATCCGTATGTATTCTTCCCCGTACACAACTAAACTCCTCCGATGTTGCCAATAATTTGATTAGTCGTAGATTTTTAAATTTTATAGCAGGTACGTTTTGGAACTTGAAATTTATTTAAATATCAATCAATTTATTCATTCTGAAATTTCACAAATACTTGGTTAATGTAGTTAAATATTTTATGGTGGTAATTTATATTACTTGCTTTAATTATTTTTAAACTTAAGTTAGTGTCTGTTATAAGCTTGGAAAAGGCAATTTTTATGTATTAGTATTTTTTTAATGCATTGACACTGAAAAATTTATTATATAAATGTACGTTCCGATGTTTCGATTGCTACGTTTTATGATGTACAATATTTGTTTCATAAAGTAGTAAAATTTAAATTATAATAATTTGTAAATCAATCTTAAAATTACAATTTTTTACTGTCTAATTTCAATATTTCAATTTTTAAATGTAGGGAATTCAATATCTTACTATAATACTTTAGTATGTAACTTGTAACAGATACTAAAATAATAAGTAGGCATAACACCTAATTTCGCTTTAACTATAAATGTATCGTATAACGTAACGTAGCAATCAATAGTGAATCATTACTCAGATAAAATATTTCGGTGACTTTATGGTAATTTGATTATAGCCAACATATCTATTACAATTATTACATATAATATGTTCGGTTGTTTTAAAAAATACTTTGTCGCTTGTAAATTTTGTATCTTTCGTGATCAGGCATACGAGTATTTTATTTTTAATTTAGAAGTAAATGTATATATAATATTCTTTTTTCTGTCACTTATTTTAAATATGGTTCACTTATATTCTTCTTGCTTATTTATTTTTATTCGTAATACTTATAACGTACGTAATAACGTACCCGTTGTTGCAAAAAGCAACAACGGGTACGAAAGATATCAGGTATCAGGGGTGGTATTTGTCAATCTAAATGCCGCCTACGACACATTAAATTAGAGGACATTTCTCCAAATACTGTATGACAAACTGTAAACATCGTTTTATCCGCGTATATCTACAGAACAGAAGATTTTTCGTATCATTCAATGGTAATATGGAGAACGCAGACAAACGGTCTCGCTTGGCGTAGCGTAATGGCACCTACACTGTATTACATTTACACAAATGATCAACAGATACCAGTAGATACTAGGATTTTCATGTAGACCATACATTGCACAACCAAAAACTTTTGTTGCTGGAGTGGAGAAAAATCTAATAGATGCCTTAAATATAATAAAAATGAACTACGATTTAATTTTAAGCCAAACCCCGAAAATCTTAGGAACGCTCCTTCAATTTTCCCAACACAGGCGCTTTCACAAAACTGAACATCCAATAGTGTGATGAAATCCTTGAACTCTGAATTTCCTATAAATACCTTGTAGATAGTTTATATCGCACGTTGTCAATCACAGAATCTTGTTTAAAACTAAAAGGCAAACTAAGGACCAGAAATAGTATGCTCCGCAAGCTTGTCAGCTAAAAATGGGGCGCACATCCTTTCACCCTTAAAACGTAAATGCTTGCACTTTTCTTCTTGCTTAACTGTCTTTTTCCTTTTATTCCGATATACTCTGTACGAGTACTAGAAACCAATTCGTTAAGGATTTTTGCTTAGTTGAGGAGATATGTTGTGGAATGCAATTTTTAGATTCCCCATGTCTCTAATAACAGTTTTATCAACGTCTGTTTTTCCTTGCAATTCTTAGAAGGCACAGATTAAAGCAAAATACTGAATTTGGTTTCAAAAATTAGTTTACGTTTTTTAACCAAGTTTGACATCTTGGCGTCTATGCATGTGTCCGATCTACCTTAAGCGATTTATTTTCCTAAACAATATATTTATAAGAGCTTTCTTTATTTAGTATGTGTTCTTATTCTATACGGATTTGTAGCAATATAATAATGAGGTTAAAAAAGTTTTCTTATTATTTTTCTTTCAAATATTCGGAGTTCTTCCTTATTTGTTTTAGTCATTGTCCATGATTCGCATTCATGTATTAAAATAGGTCTTAAGTGAATTATGCTCTGTATTGAATTGCTTTCTTCTGTTGATTCGCTTGTATTTGGTTTTTATTTTGTTGATTTTAAGTAAAACATTTTTCGTGCTCTCTTCACTTTGTTGAAGATGTCGTTTGCGGAGAGAGTTTCTTATAAGATTAATATCATTAGCAGATGCTAGGACTGCTTTGTACCTTGAGCCATTAATGAATTGCATTTTAAATAGACGTTATTTCTATTTTGGTAAGCTCTTCATTAAATTTTTGAATATTTGAATCGAGAATCTGTATTTTATTCAACTGTTTTATAACACAGAGTTTCTTGGCGCCTATCTTCATCTCTGTTTTTTTTTTGTTTAGCGTATCATTATTTTTCTTCCTATGCCGTCCCCATTAACGGAGGTTGGCGACCACATTTCTAAAAGTATCTCTGTCTTTTGCAACGTGGAATAATTCGTCTACAGTCATCTTTGTCCAGTCACGAATATTTCGCAGCCATGACTTCCTCTTTCTACCTATTTCCTTTTTGCCATCGACTCTACCCTGCATGATGGTCTGCAGAAGACTTTATATTCCTTAGTATGTGTTTCAGGTATGCAGTCCTGCGTACTTTTATTGTTCTCAACAATTTTTTGTCTCGACCCATCCTTCTCAGCACTTCCTCATTGGTGACCCTGGCAGTCCATGGAATTCTCAACATTCTCCGGTATATCTAAAATTCAAAGGCTTGAAGCTTCCTAACTATTTGCGCTTTTACCGTCCATATTTCTACTCCGTACAATAGTTGAGACCAGACGTAACATTCAACAAACCTCAGTCTCAGCGCAGTATTAAGATTTTTGTCACAGAACAATTGCTTGAATTTTAAGAACGCTGCCCTTGCCATTTCTATTCGTACCCTGATTTCTTAGTCTGAATCTAATTCTTTGTTGATGTAAGCTCCCAGATATTTATATTTTTACTCCCGCATCATTATTAAAAGAATTTTGCTGAATGTCGATCTAGGGAATCCGGTGGTATGTACATGATGTTTCCATAACCAACGTTCGAAAATTTGTCTTACTGTAAAGTCATGAGGATTTTACTAGGAAATATAGTGCTGTTTAATAATAATAAAGTTCAAGCAACAATTCCTATATGCACTAACTTGGTACTGATATCTCTGCTCCCCGATACCAGGTAGCAGTCCCGAAAACAATATAACTGCTACACACATGCTTTCAATTATCCAACGATTAGCCAGTCCAGGACTATACGCCTTATTATGGTACTGATATTGCTGCTGTCCCTCATAAGTAAATATAATATGCAAGAAAGGTTTTGGCAATTTAATAGGATTTTGTATGTTAGAATATTATTTCTCCGAGAAAGTGAAAAATATCTATTTGCTATCCGGATTTAATTCATAGATTAAATATTAGAATGCTACAAAATAATGCTATTAGCAGCAAAAAACGGTCTGATAGTAAGTAATGAGAAAACTAAATAAATTTCTTTAACATACAAGAGAGAGGACGTAGGGTAGGGCATAACGTAACAATAAACCCATATAATTTTGAAAGATTGCAGCGTTTTAGGTATCGTAGATAACGCTGTCACATAAGAAATAAAATGAAATATTCAGGTAGCTAACTGATGTAAATATAACCCACATAACACTTTTAAATCCAGAAGTCTAATACAAATCCCTAAAATCCTAAAATCCTAAAAGGCTTTCTAATAACTGCATTTCCAAGTTAAACTGGGAGAATGCTCCGAGAGAAAAAATGCCCTTAGGACGTCCACGAATCAACAGGGGAGGTAACATATGGTCAGATTTAGGAATAATGGAACTACCTACCGACCCATCATATTTATCAACACATGCCTGTACAACCAACTGCTATCCAACCTACAATCAATACTTATCTGTTGGGAACTATCAAATCCATTACATGTAGTCAAACGAAGTAGGCTTAAAAAAAGTTATCTTAGGAAAGACACTAAAGAAATATTGATACATATTTTTAAAACGTTATTTACGTGGCTAAGTTTTCAATAGGAATGAGGAGACAAAAAGCAGAAAAGCCAATAGAACCTTGTTGCGTTCTGACTATACTATGACGATAACCTTTACAATATAAACAATACTTGAGGCAACTGTTTGTCTCAATTTTGTCATTCAGAATAATTATGTCTGTATTTTTTAATTTGCTAATTTCCATAGATTCTAATTTCCATAGAATCTAAATATATCTTAAGGCCTTTATTTTAAATATACTTTTTTAGTAATGAAAATACGTAGATAGAACCTGGAATATACATTTAACCTTTAATCTCTGGGATAAATCCATCTCCTAAACAATGGCGCCGATATATTTAGTTAAAATTCTGTGCACTTATTTTAACCGTTTATGTCCTTATCATTCATATATGAGTTGTGACCGATATTACAAACTCATTTACTTTTCACAAAGAGACTTCATATTAACTATACTTATTACTATACAAATCTGATTCGAAATATCGTCGAAAAGTAACAGTGTGTAAAATTATTTTTAATGAAAAGTTAATTAGCCATTTCTTATGGGGTTCAAAAGAAAAGCCTTTACGAAAATTTGAGTACAAATAAGACCACCGTAATCAGTTGTACCCTGGGTAATGAATAATTAATTAATCGGCTAATCAGAATCACCCGGTCAATATGATTTGTGTCAAATCGGTCCTTTTTAGGATCAATTATTCTAATAATGTCTATAAATATTAAGGGCATATCTAAAGATAAACACACTTTACTTTACTTAACCTTATCAGACATATGCGCTTAGCACAAATCTGACGCATTTCTAGTGCAGAAAATACATAGAAGGCAAAAAATAATGTATTTGGTATTAAGCTGATCGCTGAAAATCACAATAAATGTAAAAGTGCTATCTCTGCCGGCAAAGAAGCAAAGAAAAACTTAAAATGAGAGAGGGCAAAACCAGTCAGCTGAAGGAACCTTTTAACGATGTTGAGCTTGGATCCACTATCTACGTATATAATGAAGAATAGTACGGCACTGACTGAAGATCTGAGCACAAAGCTTATTATAAAATTTGGACCAAAAATACAACAGTTACTGATATCCAAAGTCTTCAGATAAACAAAGCAAAGACAAAGTTGTTGCCTTGCTTAAACCTGGCAAAAACTCCAACGACCACAAAAGCTATCGGTCAATATATTTATTTTGTCAGCTTTACAAAATACTTCTCAAGAGGTAAAACAGAAGAAAAACTCAAATTAAAAGACAAAAGTTGCTATAGACAGGAAAGATCATGTACGTCACCAATACTAAATCTTGCCCAACACAGCAAAGATGGGTACAAAAGATATTAGGTATGAGGAGTGGTATTTGTCAATCTAAGCAGCAATTTGCAGTTTTCATTCAACATCTAAGTTACGTTATGCCCTACTCTACGTCCTCTCTCTTGTGTGTTAAAGAAATTTATTTAGTCATCTGGGAAAAATTTCTCAAACGATATTAATATTAAAAGGGACTTTAAAGAGCCAAAGCACGCTAAACCGTAAGGTGACTAAACCACACAAAATGGTTATTTGAGAAAAATTATAGCTCGTTCCAGAAAGAATTGTAAATATAACATTAATGTAATTTAAGAAGAAACGCTGAAGAAAAAAAACAGTAGCGGTTAGCCTAAATAAAGAAAGACAAAAAGATGTAATTTAATGTTTTGAAAAAATCTGATCCGAAGACTATCTGAAAAACATTTCATAGTATAGACATCGAGCGCGGCGATGCCTTTGCCGTCTGGCGGCCTATATCGGAAACTTTTACTACCATTTGACTATTTGTGTACGATTTTGTGTATGGTTAAGTGGCACACCACAAAAAGTGTTTTTATTTTCTCTTTTGTTCAACAATTAAAATGTATTACTATACTTCTAGATGTTCCAATACAATAAAGGATAATAAACATAAAGCACAGGGTACAAAATTTTATTATTTTCTATGTGCTAGTTATTATAAACACATAAGCTATACTACAATCAAAAACTATGACCACTATGAAAAAATACGGTAGACTATAACTACATTTGTGCTTTAGCACTATAGTAAGAACAAGATAAAAATCTAAATTCCTACATAATTATAGAGTTAAAAGAGAAGTTAAAAAAACTTCTGTTCGTTATCAGTAATAGAAAGCGCATTTCAGAATATATTATGAAAAATGTTGTTGATATTACAATATCAGATGATAGTAATACAAAAATAAAAAACAACTTACCTTTTCAAAACAACAATGAATCACTTCATTTTATCACGAAAAATTTAAAAATTGCAATGTAATTGAACCCATTTTGTGAGCTATAGTTACATTGATACTTATGTGGCAATTAACTGTAAAGTCATTAGTCTTTTCCGTCGTATCATATTTTCCTAATATTTTTTGTAGGCAAGCGGTTTAGTTTGTGTAATATAATATCCCCAATTCGTCTCATAATATTTAGTTTTCAAAACAGCTGTTAATAATTCGTTCACATTTTTTAGAGCTCTTTGCAGTACATTTGAAAATAAGTCGACAGTAAGATACTTTACTTGTAGATTACTCCTTGTTAAATTAGTTTATTAGGTAAGCCTAGTTCTGCCATGGTATTTCATAGTTTTATTCTTATGATTATATCAGTGTTTGTTTAAAATCTATAAATAACTAGTTTAATGTTTTTTTTTTGTATTCCCAACATTTCTCATTAACTGCCTAATAGTGAATAATTGATCAACGATTTATTTGGGTTTTTATGGTTATGTCCATGTTTACTTTTGTAAATGTCCACGTTTGGGAACCATAAGTTAGAACAGGGAGTACGCATTGATTGTATACTTTGGTCTTAAGATGCTGTGGATATCTTTTGTTTTTAAGAATGTAGCTTAGTTTGCCAAATGCCGCCCATGCCAGTCTAACTCGTCTTTTTATCTCTGCTGTTTGGTTTTCTTTGTTACGTTTTATAGTTTGACCCAGATATATATAATCCTGAACTTGTTCTACTTCATCTTGTCCGATCCTCATTGTGATGTTTTCATCTGTATTTGTTATAATTTTGGTCTTGCTGTAATTCATATTAAGGCCTATCTTTCCAGCTTCTACGTCCAGTTCTTTCATCATTTCAAATAATTATTCTCATTTATCTGTTATCAATGCGATGTCATCAGCGTATATTAGATGGTTCAAGCGTTGTCCATAAATTTTTATACCTTTTTCTTCCCATTCTGATCTTTTAAAAATATCTTCCAGAGCCTGATTGAAAAGTTTCGGTGATATTGTTTCACCCTGTCTCACGCCTCTATTTATTTGTATTGATTTTGTTTATTCATATACTTTAATTGTTGTTTTGGCTTCCTTATATATTTGGCTATTAGTTCCGTATATCTGTGGTCAATTCATTTTCTTATTCATTTTTCATTATTCATTTGCTCGTTCTATAAGTATTTTCATACTTAGTAAATGGTCACTTGTGCTGAATCCCTTTCTAAAACCAGCTTGTTCTTTTGACTGGTATCCATCGAATTTTGTCGTCAATCTATTGGTTAAAATTTTTGTTAGGAGTTTATACATTACATTGAGGAGTGTTATAGGACGGTAGTTTTTTATATCTGCTTTATCCCCTTTCTTGTGTAGGATAATGGTTACGGATTCCTTCCAGTTGTTTGGGATTCTTTTTTCTTTTAATATCTTGTTAAAAACGGAATGTAGATTGTTAATTACCACTTTTCCACCATATTTCAGCATATCTGCAGTTATTCCATCTTTTACTGGCGATTTGTTGTTTTTCATTTCTTTCAATGCCTTCTTTATTTCTGATTTGCATATTTCTGGCTGTAGCTCTGAGTTGACATTTTTTACTTTAGCCTTAAGTTGGTTTTTAATTGTTTCTGGTGGTTCCTTTTTTGTTTTATATAGTTCTGAGTAGAAATGGTGGATAATATTTATAATGTCATCTTTAACGTTTGTTTCTAGTCCGTTTTCATCTTTTTTTTTGTTTATTTCACACTTACCTAATTTCGGTCTTAAGCATTTCATATTTTTGTTGTTTTGTATTACTTTTTCTATTTTTATTTCTTGTTCTTTTCTCTTATTTTTTCTTATTATTCTGCTTATTGTTTTATTGATTTCTACATATTCTATAGCTTCCTTCTTTTATCCATAAGCTTCTTTGTTTCTGTTGATATATAATTGTTCTTTTTTAGATCCTTTTTTGCTATTTCTTTTCCTGATGTAATCATCGTTGCTGTAAGTATGTTGTCTATTTCATCTATATCTTTGTCATCACTGTCTAATTTTTAAGTAAGTTGTTCTTTTAATAGGTCTTTGTATATCTCTTTATATTGCCCTAGTTTGTTTCTATCTACTAGATCCTAGTTTTTAATTATTTTTCTTTTCATTTCATAGTTATCGTCAACACTAATTTTTGCTCTGACCATCCAGTGATCGCTACCTGTTGTGAATCTGTTAAGAACTGTTACATCTTTAATGATATATCGTTCCGTGGACAGTATGTAGTCGATCTCATTTTTTGTGGATCCATTAGGGCTGACCCATGTCCACTTTCGTTGGGGCTTCTTTTTGCAAAAGGAGTTCATTGCGTATAGATGCTTTTCTTCTAGGTAGTTCATCAAAGTAGCACCTCTATCATTTCTCTGACCATAGCCGAAATCTCCTATTTTAGTTTCTTCATTGTTTAGTTTTCTACCCAGTTTGGCATTGAAATCTCCAATTACTAGTATAAGACGATTTTTATGTTCTTCCATAGTCTTTAATATATCTTCATAAAATAGTTCGATATCTTCCGTCATCATAAGCTGTCGTGGGGGCATATACCTAGATAATTTTAATTAATGTTCTTCTTATTTTAAGTATGACATAGGCTGTATTCGGGTTTCTTCTTTTCGTCGAGTTTCTGATAGGCCTATGATATCTCATTTTATGGTTGTTAATTCTTCTTTCAGTTCATGTACTTATTCATCCGTAGACATCGATCTAATATTGTATGTCCCTATTGACAGGTTGACGGATTTTTTTGATTTATGTTGTGTTCGTCTTAGTGGGTTTTTGTTTATATCTATCAAAAGCGAATTATTGCGTCTCCCAGATACAGCGAGGCAGACCTTTGAGGTGTGGGATAATATTATGGGTTATTTCTGGTTTCGTCATAATTTACACTGAAATTACTAACAAGAGAGTGCTCTTACTTCCACATGTTCAAATTGATATATAGTACCAACAGATGCTAGTTATATACCATCAGTACTAATAAAATGGAAACTATCAAATTAATGTCAATTTCATTGAATAATCAAAACAATCGAAAATATAAAATATACCAAAACAACACAATAAAAGTAAAAGTAGAAGAAGAACTAACCGACCCTATTGAAGCTGGTAATGGGATAAGACAGGGAGATTTCCTGAGTCCTCTATTGTTCAACCGGATTATGGATGAAATAATAAAAAGTAAGAAATAAAAGAGGATACCAAATAGGAGAAAAACAAATTAAAATAATCTGCTATGCAGACGACGCAGTACTATTCTTTCAAAGTAAAGATGATTTACAACGTATGCTACACCAATTTCATATAACCGCCAGAAAATTTAACATGTTAATTTCCTCAAAAGAGACAAAATGCATGGTTACAACAGCAAGTTTACTAATATGTTAATTGGAGCTGGAAGGTCAGATAATAGAACAAGTGATGAAGTTTAAATATCTAGGTATCACATTATCTAGCTACGGAAAGCTCGAAACTTAAGTGGAAGATCCACTGAATAGAGCAAACAGAGCCGCAGGCTGCCTAAATGAAACAATATGAAGAAATAAAAATATCGGGAAAGAAACCAAAGGCAGAATTTACAAAATTTACAATAATGACAAACGCAGCAGAAACAAGACCTGACATAAACAGGACAAAAAGGATGTTAGAAACAACAGAGATATAAACACTTAGAAAAATTGATGGTAAGACACTATGGGACAGAGCTAGAAGTACAGATATACGATGTAGATGCAAGGTGAAGAACATCAAGAACTGGTTAAGAAATAGAGGAGTAGAATGGAACGATCATATAAGCCAAATGACAACAAATAGAGTAGTAGACACGGCAAGAGACGGTTACCCAATAGGAAGACGATCAGTAGGAAGACCACGAAAACCATGGAACGGCAACTTACTGGAGGCACATTGAAAAACAGACAGAGTCATGGCTATATAAAAAGAAGAAGAAGAAGAAGAAGAAGTAGAAAAAGATACACAGGATAAACATTAAAATAGCTGCAAGAAAGAGAAAATGAATCAGTCATATTAATGTAGAATAGCAGAGGACAGAATGTTTAGAGAAAATAATGAATCAGTCATATTAATTTAGAATAGCAGAGGACAAAGTATTTGTCATAGCCTTGGACAAGTGTCCAATTGAAAAAAGACCACAGGTCGTTCAAAAAAGACGGAACTCTAGAAAGAAAATAGAATAGATTTAAAAAAAAAGCATAAACGTGTCTTTTCCTACTCTTTTAATATTGAAAATACGCAAATAGAACCTTGAATTAAAATGTAACCTTTGATATCTGTGATAAACCCATCACCTGAACAATGGCGCCGATGTATGAAGTTGAAATTTTTTACACCTATTTTAACTGTTTTTATTTTTTTATTATCTATATATGAGTTGAGAACGATATCACAAACTTATTTATTTTCCACAAACAGGCTCTTTAATACCTTAAATTATTACTATACAAATCTGATTCGAAATATCGTCAAAAAGTAATACACGGCATGTAAAATTTAAATTTTCAATAAAAAGTAAAATATTAGGCATTACTTATGGGGTTCAAAGAACGAGCCTTTACGAAAATTTAAGTACTAAGAAAACCACCACGATCGGGTATACCCAGGGTAATGATTAAATAATTAATCGGCTAATTCTTCAGTCACCCCTTTAATATGATTTTGTCAAATTGGTCCTTTTTAGGACCAACTATTCTAATAACATAATGTTTATAACTGTTAAGGGTATATCTAGAGATCAAGAAATTTTACTTTACTTAAACTGATCAGACATATGCGCTAAACACGAATCTGACTTATTTCTAGTGCAGGAAACACATATAGGGCCTAACGTAGGGTATTTGGAATAAAGCTTATCGCTGAAAACCACATTATAGATATAGACATGCTATCTCTGTCGGAAAAAAAGCAAAGAATAACTTAAAGTAAGAAAGGACAAAACCAGTCAGCTTTCAGAGAAACTTTCAACGATGTTGAGCTTGGATCCACCATCTACATATTTAATGAAAAATAATACAACTACCGACATTGAGGATCTGAGCACAAAGCTTATTACGAAATCTGGACCAAAAACACCACAATGGCTTATCCGGATGATGAACAACTGTATTCAAATTATGGAAACACCCAAAATCTAGAGACAAGCCAAAGTTGTTACCTTGCTTAAACCTGGCAAAAACTCCAACGACCACAAAAACTATCGGCCAATATCTTTATTTTGTCAGCTATTTAAAATACTTTTGCACAAGATCGTTAATATGATTTCACCGATATTTGAAGAAAAGCTCAAATTAAAAGACAAAAGTGGCTATAGATAGGGAAGATCAGGTACATTACAAATGCTAAATCTTACCCAACACATCAAAGACGGGTACGAAAAATATCGGGTATCAGGGGTGGTATTTTTCAATCCAAATGCCGCTTACGACACCTTAAATTACAAAATATTTCTCGAAAAACTATACGATATCCCCTTAGATAACAAACTCACTTATATTATTTGCGTATGCCTACACAAGAGAATATTTTTTGTATCACTCAATGTTAAGAATAGCAGATGAAGAACGGTCTCGCTTGGGGTAGCATAGAGGCACCTACACTGTATAACATTTACACAAACAAACGATCCATACCGGTAGATACTAGGACTTCTATTATATAGACGAGACACCTATTATTGCACAACAAAAATAAACTATGAATCAATTTTCAGCCAAAACCCCTGAAAAACTCGTGGGTGCTCCTTCAATTTCCTCGACATAGACGTTTTCACAAAACTGAACATCCAATCTTGTCATAAAATCATTGAACTGTAGACTTCCTATAAATTCCTTGAAAATAGTTTGTATTACACCGGGTCAGTCACAGATTATTGTTTAAAACTAAAAGGTAAATTAAGGACCAGAAATAATATTCTTCGCAAGCTTGTCAGCTAAAAATGAGGCGCACGTCCTTCCGCCCTTAAAACATAGACGCTTGTACTATATGCTTCTGCTGCCGAATATACCTTGTTAGACAAATTAACCATTCTTTCTATTAATTTTAACACAAAAATATCTATTGTAGCACTTAACCATATTTATTTTGAGATAACCTTCTATCAAGATATCATATGTAGTACACAAATAAGACCAGAACTAAAATATTAAAAAAGCTTTATACAATATATCGCAGAAGATTGGATAAAATAAAAGTAGTTTTTATTATTCAGATGCTTACATAAAATGTACAAAGACATACTCACGTAAACAAAATATATTACGAAATTTCTTGAACTAATTGAACTAATAAAATTATATTAAATAAAAAAACAACATCTTTAAAAATACAGAAAAAATAAAATTTTCGATGCAAGCGAACATTCCATTCAATAATAAGCCCAAATCCTTTTGTATCTACATACCTGTTTTTTAAAGAACCAGTTACATTTTAGTACTTAGTTATACCAGGTAATATAATATCCTCTGTTACACAGTGTAATGCGTATGACATTCCACTGTCTACAAACAGTAGATAAAAATAAGGAGCCCATATAAACCGTTCAGGGTATATGTTGAAAACATACGGTATAATCGCATAGTTGCCAAACTCTCAGAGCTTACTTAAACCGATAAACGTATGGTTCAAATATACAATGAAGAAGATCTGAACGACCCCTATAATATATACACGTGAACTAAGCGATATACATTTATGATACAGGGGTATTTACGGGCTCCAAAAAATTTTTATAAATTATTAAACTCTACATGTTGATGAATCGACTGAACCAATATTACGGAATTGTCAAGTGAGCTCCGTATATCGGTATCCACTTGACCACGGAGCTCAATTGAACCTGAATTTTAACATGGGCGGAGTTCACTTAATGCCGTAGATATATATATATATATATATAATATATATATATATATATATATATATATATATATATATATATATATATATATATAATTATATAAAATGAGTCAACAACAAAAACGAAAGAGGAAAGATATATTTCAAATAGAAAAATTAACAAACTTTTAACACAATGTAAATTTTAACAAAAAATTTCTAAAAAACATTAATTTTGACAAAAAAATGACTGAAAACAACTTATTTTCCATAGCAGTCATTGCATATAAAATTGGCATGTTCCAAACACATAAATTTGTAATTACTATGTAAATGGGAATAAGCCACAATTAAAGGTTAAAGTACGTTTATTGACGTTTCAATTTCCACTTCGGAAATCGTTCTCAAAATACAAACATTAGTAAATTAAACAAATTTTGTTTTTTTGTTACTTGGTGAAAAATTCTAATAATTTAATTTTATCTGACTCATTTATATTGACAATTCAGACATACATTATACATTTTAAAGTAGACGACTTTAAAACGATATTGCCAATATTGTTAAGTTGCGTTCCTGGGACGACTTTACTTGTAAGATAGTTCATTCGATTACATGAAATCAACTTTAACTTGAGAATATCTTTCAGAAAAAATCATAGCATGTAATTCGTCTTTAAAAAGACAAACACATGCCATGATGACAGTAACTTTTAAAGTTTTTAGTACCTCTTTTTGGTCCAGGCAGCTGTTTGACAATATTTCCCTTGGTAACACTCATACTTGTATTTGAGCAGAGAAACATATTCCACTTCGTACTGTCCTTTCCCATATAAACCAGCTTACGTCTATTCTCCGGAGAATGGTACCCTTCATCCTGGTACCCCAATACAGCTTCGTCTAGTTCTTGTTCTTATTCGCTTCCACTTCTTTCTTCTACCACATCTTGTTCGACTGTGCTTTCGCCGGCAACACTTTTCTCAGCTTCACTGTTTTCATCTAGGCATTCTTCCATTAGACTCTTTAGAATCATTTGTTCTTTCTCGTAACTCATTTTTCTGAAAAAATAAATAATTGTTGATTTTTGTTTAGTGTACCTTATGTGCAACAAAAAAATATATTACGTAGAAGGTCGCGCGCGGAGTGACACTTCGCACACATGATTCTGTTAGAATATTATAGTTGTATTATATTTCTAAATATTTATTTAGGAACACAGCATTACTAGCTAACTTTACTTATATTAACTAACCTTTCTTAGTGAAATAAGATCTCTGAAAAAAGTTGTAACTCAAAAAGGGACGCGCTCGGACTGACTAATGATAAATCGATCAATCCAGGAAGCTAGAAAACATTGCAGGGTGGAAGAAACAAATTATGGCGAGTTATGCACGAAGATACAAAAGTGCGGAGTCAAAGTCCGCGCACGCCTACTGGAGGGTTAAAAAAATTTCTGTATTTTTACCAAGTTAGATCTCTCCTAGTAGTGATACTTTAAATACTTGACCAGAGATCTGAAGATGGCTTTGTAAGAGGAGAGTGCTCAGCTATTAAATAAATGTTTACGCACTTCAAAAATGCTTTTTCTTCTCGATTTTTCATTTTGTCATAAGTTTGTACAAAAACATATCAGTGTTTTCATTTATTAGTAAAATGTTTTACCCAAATTTGATTGTTAACCCTTCATTTCACTTATGTGTAACACCTGTAATTTTTTAAGTTTTTTTTAACTTCATTGATAGCATTAAACTATATTACGAAACAGAAATATATATAAATTTTTAATGACATTTTTTGTAGAATTTTCTAAAAGACATACCCCAGTTAGAGATAAATACAGCGAGGAATGGTAGTTTGCAAAAGCCTGCTAAATACCCGAGGAACGCTAAAAACGTACTCGATTTTACGGTTTCGTGACTCAACAAGATTCCGTAAAGTCATTTGAATATCGACGCCAGTATCGGATTACGAGCAACAAAAAAAAATCAATTACAAGAGATTTATTTTAACATTTTTATAGAACATTTGTTAAAATAATTTATCCACTGCTATTTAAACTAACAAAAATATATACTCTTATTTTTGATAATTGCAGCTTCTTCTTTCAATCCCTTATTCTAAACCTCCTAAAACCTTAATTGTCTCTTAAACCATTTTTTTCTTTCTAAAATTTTTTGTTTTTCTCCAATTGCACATCTACAGTTTATTTGGTATTGAGAGAGATCGAGAGAAAAGGGAGACAGATATATAAACTTCAATATTATATGTAACATGTTTACAAAATTGACCAAATATTTTAATCCCTTACTGCATGTTTTTTTGACTTCAAGATTACGGTACAAATATAAAAAAAAATCCTACTTGGTTAGTTTTTTGTATTTAAAAAAAAAAAAAAAAAATTGTGTCATATATGGCACACCGTGGATTAAAATAAGATTCAACAAGTAAAATTAATCAAAAAATGACGTTTCTAATTATAATAATTATTCAGTGTGAAAGTTGTAAAAATAATTTCTATCTTTGTTTAAGCAGAGAAAAACATTACATTTCTCGCATTTTATGAAGCTTTTTGTTTTTTTTCTTGTTTTGTATATTTTCCGTAGCTCCACACGGACGACCCCTTTTGTAGTAAAACCAGCTTTATTAACTTTGCATAAACACTCTGCTACTGCCAGTTTGAAATCTGCCAGAGCTAAATTATTATTATGCTCATTGTCACTTGACACATTATCTTCCAACATGACAATTGTCCGGTGCATACGAGTAGAATTGTTCGAGAATGGTTGGAACAAACTCAGGTTAATATTCTTCCGTAGCCTTCCCAGAGTCCAGACCTTAACCCCATCGAAAAAGGAGGCTTGGAGCTCCCCATCCATGGGAGGAGCTTGTTGAATACAACACGAGGAGATTGATGCTCTCTCAGAAGATTGCAAAGCTTTATTAACAATAATGGGGCTTCCACCAAATATTAATTGTGTTCTGTTTATCATTATTTAATATAAAATACACTTGAGTGCAAAACAATCGACTCAAAAGCGATATTTGAGATTACACCTTCTGTTTTAATGTAAGAAGTATGAAAATAACAAGATGTAATGTGCAAACAGTAACTTTATTATTGAACTTACAAAAACCGCTATTTCATTATTTGGAAGACGCATTATAAAAACAATATGCTATACGAACAGAGTTTCTTAAATATTTATTATTGGAACTATCCCAAGAAAGACGTAATGAACAGAGAAATTATCCATTACGAAATGAATTTTTTTATTTTTCAATATCTGATATTACCACTTCTATTTCTAATTACACTTTCTAGTCGATTTCGCATGGATCGAATGACTTTTCTAATAAATTCTTGAGGCATTGCTTCCCATTCATCATTAAGCGCAGCCCTCAATTCCATTATGCTACTTGGTGCATGATTTCTGTTTCGAACCCTTCGTTTTAGCTCATCCCAAACATACTCTATGGGATTTATGTCCGGGCTCAACGCAGGCCAATTTATTGTAGGTATATCGATCTCAGTCAGATAGGTGGTGGTGACCCGTGCGGTATGACATCGTACATTATCATGCAATAAAATAAAGGCATCACCAATAAATCCCACGTATGGAACCACATTGCCTCCAAAATATCTCTGATGTAACGATCCGCCGTTAAACCTCCCCCACGTCCTCCACCAGGCACGAAAACCAACTCGGTTTTCCCATCCATGGAAATGCCTGCCCAAAATATACAAGAACCGCCTCCATATGACACAATTTCTCGTATACAACATTGAGCAATTCGTTCTCCTGGCCTTCTATAGACTCGACGCCTCTTTTCGTTGCCATGTAGGCAGATCCTACTTTCGTCGGAGAATAATACCTGGCTCCATTGATAGTCTTCCCAATCCAGATATTCGCGAGCAAAGTCTAGTCGCCTTTACTTCTGGGCTGCAGTTAGCTTGGGACTCGTAGCTGCCCTTTTTGGTGTCAGGTTGGCTGCTTTAAGTCTCCTTCTGACTGTCCAAACGCTAGTAACCACACCTTGGACCTCTCTAAGCTCTTCTTTGAGATTAGCATCAGTCAAATGTCGATTTCTCGGAGATTTAGATACAAGAAATCGATCATCTCTCTTTGTTGTTGTTCGTTTACGGCCTCCTCCTTGTCGGCGGACATAATCACCAGTATCTTGGTACCGACGATATACTCGGGACACAGCAGATTGGCTTAAATTTAGTCGATTTTCCACGGCCCTCTGGCTCAGGTCTTCTCTCAATAATGCTACTGCTTGAGCTGCTTTGACAGATGTGGTATCCATTCGTTATGCAGTTGCGAACTTAATTGACTCATGTTTTAGTGCATCGCTATGGAAATTGATGCCTACGATGTTAACCGAACGCGTTAAGTCGGTGCGTGTCGATTTCAACGAATCAAATTCTGACCCCCTCTCTACGTGTTGCATTATTTATTTGTAATACGTCACCCGATTTACCAAAAACCAAAACTTTTTTCAAACTTAATAATGAGGATAATAATTGTACAATAAATATTATTAAATTTACACCTTTTAGATTGAAACAGGAGATAGACTTTTGCAAAATAATTTTGAGTCGATTTTTTTGCACTCAAGTGTAGTTTTCATTTTGTTGCATTTTGTAAAATAGATTTATTTTATTTTTATTTTTTAATTATTTTAATCAACCTATTCTGGGTCCGCCACTGGTAATTAATGTCACTTTGACCTAACATGTGCGTTTAAACGAGGTAAAAATTAAAAAATGGGCTATTAGATATGTAAGGGTGTAAACTATTCAATCGCCGCAGCCGTACACATAAAGTTTAATTTTTTTAAAGCACGATATTAAAGAAAATAAGATATTCTAAAACATGCTCAAGTCAATATGCTTTTTGTTACGGTTGTAACATATAGAGATCTATTCGTCAGGACAGTAATAAAACTCACAAACAAGTCATTCAAATGTTAAACCTTATTGGCCCGTGTGTTGTCTGTGTTAAGTATTGTCAAACTTTTAAAGCATATAAAAACCTATAAAATATCTTAATATGAGACACTAACAAGCTTAGAATCGAGAACTACAGTTATGTCATTGGTGTTTATGGTAAAGGAGTTACTACGTTTTAGAATAACACTTATATTATTTTTAGAGAGCCGTGTCCCTACGGAGGTTGGCAATCATAATGACTATTTTTATTTTTAAACTGAGTGTATCTTGTTATTTTCATAATTTATGTTCAAAATATGCAAGTTTGCGCTAAGGTTCTTTATTTCTAAGCAACACTCGTATATTGGCATTACAATTTAAAGAAATTAGGCATTACATATATCTTTGGATGCATTGAGTAATTAAATTACCGTTTGTGAATCCCAGTTGATTTTCACCTTTGGATACGATAATTATTTAAGTTACCATGACAGACAGAGTCAATGTTCTTAAAGAATCTATAAATAGGTGTAGTGAAATGTTGAGACAATAGACCAGAGGAATATTCGTAAATAAAAAGCCTTTTTCGTGACACTCTTTGATTTGATACATGTATCTAACAACTGATTTTCATAAATTTGGTGACAAAAGTATGTAATAAACAAAATATGCAAAAAATTAAACGTCAGTTTTTACTTATAAACAATGTAAGATCTTTTTTTGATTTTAAATAGTAAAGATAACTTATATGGAAAAGTGATACAGTTATACTGAAAAAGCATAGAAAATTCTTTAAAATGAGAATTTATAAAATTATTTTTGTTAATTGTTGCTCAATTATTGCAAATATATCTTAAAAAATCGATTTTTTGAAAGTTATGAATAACTTTTCTAAAAATGCACAAAAAACTTTAATTTCGCGAGATAATAGGGACAATATCTCCTCACAACTCACCTTAAATTAAATACATAACACATATTTTCGTAAATATATCTCTAGAATAAATGTAACTAACTTTATTACAACATCACTGATACAGTTACAAATAATAACGTCCATTCTGTTTCCAATCAATCACAACACAAAGCAGCTTCTAAAATAGCTCCTCAAGAAACATCCCTTTTAGGACGATGTTTAATAAGTTGAAAACCCACAGACCATAGCATAAATGAGCAGTTGAAACAGTTTAATTTCAACTTTAAATTCATTAACCCCTTAATGCCCGAATTTATAAAATATAAATACAAAAAAATTAAACTAAAATTTACTAATGTTATTAAAAATGGCCAAATCAATAAGTTGTAGTAATTAAACATTAAAAATAATGTTATTTGGATATTTTAGGGGGATTGATGTAAATTTAATGTTATCGTCATTAAAGCTTTGAATTTATTTATCAAAATACATACTGCTTTTTTTAATAGTGCTATTTGGTTTTATTTTTCTTCATTATTCTGTATGAAATTGTTTAAAACAATTTGAATGTTTATTTAGACATAGATTCACATTACAGTTTTCACAAGCCACATTGGTTTGGCCTCTACAATTTGGTTTCTTGCATCTTTGATGACAGGCCAATGAGAAACTCCATCTGTTCTAATATTTTACGAAGGAACTAGTAAACTTGGACCTCTCTTTTTCTTTTTTTCATAATCGTTTTGTAACGATCCAGTAGATGGTCGATTTCTTTTGCGAATACCTATATCTTTTTTCTGCCAACACAAGGATTCTGCTATTTTAGTCCGGAATTTGAGCGGATCCATTTGTTGCCTCTTTCTCACTCCCAAAGAATTACAGTCGAGACGGTATAGGAGCCAAGTATTGACAATAGCAAGATCTATAAAGTGGAAAATGAATCGATGGTAGCACTTTCTAGACCGAATCTGGATTCTGTAGTAAGCAATTAGACTGTCCAATGTATCTACTCTTTCCATAAAAGAATTATAAACTTGTATCATTTTTGGGCAGCAAATTTAAACATAAGCTTTTGATTTTTGGTCCCATCTTTTTATGGTAGATGAAGGCTGAGCATGAGAGAAAGTGCTGGCTAATGTAACACCCCTATTATCAAACCGCTTTAAAGCTCGTATATTAGTATATTCTATAGTAGTTTCTTTTTCTTCATAGCTTTCTCGGCCACTTTTCTTCAACATATCATCTGTTGGAAATTCCAAACCAGGAAATTTATTTACTCAAATTGTCCCTATGTCTTAAAAACCTTGTTTTAAAAGTTCTACCAGAAGTTTTAGAGACGAAAACGAATTATAAAAATTAATTATGTGATTTACATTTTTTTGTAAGGTCTGTACTAATTTCAAAACAATATTTGAACTATATCCTAAGTCTTCAATACCTGGATGTTTCTCAATTTTACCAGTATAGATGTCAAAAGAATGTATAAGTCCATCACTACCACAAATTATGAATATTTTGTAACCCCATTTATATGATTTATTGGGAAGATATTGCTTCAAACTTGATTGTCCCTTGAACGGAACCATCTGCTCGTCAACACTCAGCATTCGCTCTTGAGGAATCTGTAAGAAGTATTCTAATAGTTTGTCTATTAGTGTCCTTATCCCTACTCATTACATCTGTAACCTGAGTTACTCGACTTTCATGGGCCCAAAACATGCGAGACCTTGGAAGACCAAATACAGACATGTAAATAGTAATTCCAAAAAACTGTTCTAGATCAGACTGTGTCAACCTTAGTGGTTTATTAGGATTTTGCTGAGTTGCAAATAAATTATTTTGTTCAACCGTGGCTCAAAATCTCATTGTTAAAAAAATATCGAAAATTATGTTCATTATTGCTTGAAGTTCTGAATGATCTCGATTTGAAAGTACTTGATATTTTTATTTCATATTCATCACTGACATTGTCTACTTCCTATCATCACTATCACTAAGACAACTGTCTTCACTGTCATCTGGTATTGCTCGTGCTTCTTCAGTACATTTTTTTCTTCTATAGAAAGTAGATGTAGGTACTATCTATAAAAGAAAAAAACCCACGAGTTATTGAGAATATCTTTAGTGGGAGTTTAACAACCCCATTTCTTACAAAATATAAGTCCCGACAGGAAAATCTTTAGTACGCCACTGTATGAGTTAAAGTGTAATTTTGGGTTATTTTAAAATAAATTAAATCTATTATTATGGTAAAATATATTTATATATAGATATAAATATATCTATATTATATATCTATAATCATGTACAATAACAGATTATATATAACGCAATTGTCGACTGATGCAAATTTATGACAAACCATTTAACCTTGAGTCACATGTCTGTTTTCACTCTTGATTCAATCTAAATATTATATTCATCTCTTTTTATGTATACAACAATTACCAAATATTTTTATTGAAAGCACTTACCTTTTAGTTTTTTTTTATAAATAACCTTGCAAATTTACGACTACTAATCACTAATCAACTCAATAATACACTAGGAATCTACTTTAGAATATAACTCCAAATAAAATAAATGGCTTGCGTAAGCGTGGCTAACGTACAGAGTTAGGAATGTACCGAGTTCGCTGGAATCGTCAAAAGATCCAAGTTATATCTACAAACGTTATATAAAAATTAAAATACGGTTTGTATCAAAATTATCCTCACTCAGCGTTAACGGGTTTTAAATAAATTAAAAATCCCCCCTTCCCTCAATTTGTAACTAACATAAGTAATATTGGTACCTTTTGTACCATATCTGATGTAAGGTTTGTTTAAATTAGTATAATTACAATATGTAATTTTTTTAGTTTTCTAAAGGTTGTACTTTACCGGTGACCTGATGATGAGCAGAAAACTGTAGTGGCCGAAACCGGTCGTCATTTAATAAATAAATAGATTATTAGTAAGTCTGTCATTTATTTCTTCTATCTAGTTTAAAGTAAACTCACACGAGCAACCAATTCATTATTTTAACAAAAATAACTTTCCAAACCCTCATTTTAAAGTATTTTCTTCGATTTTTCAGTAAACCTATGTCACTTTTCTATATAATTTACCGGTTTTCACCTTTTAGTATTTTTTTTTATTTAAATTAATGTGTCTCGGCTGCAATGACCATTGACACAAACCATATTGTGTACAATAATTACAATAAGCATATGTTACTAATTGCTACAGTTAATCTATAAGCTTAGAACCTATGACTAAATAATACAACAGTTTTATCACTAAGTTATCACTAAGTTAAAGGTAAAGTACATGGAAAGCAAGAGGTCATATTCTGTTGAACAACTTCATGAATGTCTTTCAAGACATTCTTTGATATTTGACTTAAGTTTATGTTGCACTTTTGCGTACCGGGGACACTCGATCAGGATGTGTTTCACAGTTAATACACTTGAGCAGATTTGGCAATTGGGCTTCGGCTCGAACTTCATTAAGTTTTCATGTGTGAATCGGGTATGTCCTATTCTTAATCTTCGGATGACAGCTTCTTCTTTTCTAGAGATTGTTGGAAGTTCAAATTTGTCAACAGTCTGCCGGATCTCATGTAATGCACTCTTGACTGTGTTCCAGTGGGTTTGCCAGGTATGATACTGTTGTTGCTTGAAAATTTGCTTTAGGTCATGACGGATTTGAATATGTTGGGCTTTTGACGATTGACTGTTTACACAAGAAGCTTGCTTGACTGCTTGGTCTGCTTTTTCATTACCGGGGATGCCGATATGGGATGGTAGCCAGATGATCGTGACATTTACACCTTGAAAAGCGAGTGCACTGTAAGTCCTATGGATTTCTTGAAATAAGGGATGCTGAGAGTATAGACTTTTTATCGAGTGTAGTGACGACAGGGAGTCTGTGCATATTGCTTGGTTTTTATCATCTGTTTTTAGTTTTTTAAAAGCTTCTAGTATCGCATAAAGTTCTCCAGTGTATACGCTGTATAAATTCGGTAAAAAAGATGATTTTATTATTTCATCATATGTGGCAACGGCACATCCAACGCCTGCTTCGCTTTTGGAGGCATCTGTATACAGAATTTTTTTGGAATTGGTTCTTGCTTATGATTTCTTCGAAGTGTTGCCCTATGAGAATGCTTGAGGTTTCATGTTTACTGTATTCTAATAGAGAAGTGATTGAATGTGGGATTGGTCTATTCCAAGCGGAGTATCCGGGATTGGGAAGGGATGTGTTTTAGTAAGGTCGGTGGTTTTTCTTAGAGTTAATTTCTGGATGTCTATTATTGATTGGATCCTTTGCGGGGTCTCCGGAGGCGATGTTGAAGTAACTAAATGGTAGATTGGATTGGATGGGTTTGCAGGTACGGAAGCAAAGTAAGACTAAAGAAGATACTCTCGTCGAATCCATAGAGGTGGTTCGTTAGCCTCGCAGTAAAGGCTAGATTTGAAAGCGCCTAAGCACAGACGAATAGAAGTGTTATGCACAGAGTTCAGTAGCTTTAAGTCAGATTGTGATGCAGACATGTATATGAAGTTGCAGTAGTCCAGTTTTGAGCGGATTAAAGCTCTGTATATATTAAGTAAGAGGGTTTCTCCGCACCCCATGTGTATTTTGATAGTGCCTTGATGATATTGAGTCTGTTCGGCCAGTTGTTAGATACCTGTATCAAAAAGTATCTAGGGAAAATCGTTAGTTACCCGGTCTACACACCCATAAAGATCCAAAAATTCACGATCCAAACCCGAAAGACAATTAGTTAAATAAGTACTGTTCTACTTTTTCGAAAATTATTTACGAAATATTTTTAAGACATCTCTTTGGGACAACTAAAATAAACTCATTCGAGTCAGGCCGGTTCTGGGTATAATGTTTTTAGGATTTCCGTAGGTATATCAATGAAGGAGGAGGACGAATCCGCATATGTACGAATTCGAAAAAGCGCAAACGAATGGTAGTGGAAAACGTCGGCATTTTGAAAACAATCCAAACATAAATAAGTTGTCTACAGGTTTTGGTTTGCGCTTGTGGTCGCGGGACCGAGAATGCAAGATACACGATGCCGCTTGTTGCTCTACACGTAAACACGGTCTTCAGATTGTCTTTATGGAAATTATATTAGATTCTTCGAAAAACTTTTTGAACCAAGAATCAACCCATCATTGGTGACGTATTTGGGTATAAAATGTTGGTGACGACTAGCTGGAATTATAAAAAATAAACAATAACAATTTTAGAAGGTAAACACGGAAATATACTTATCGAAAGTAGGATCAAGATATATAGATATTGATTCATAGCTTCATAAACCAACTTTAAATCTTTAGCTACGTTCAAACACCTTAAGTGTCGTTCCTGCCTACAAATTTGTTTGTTTGTTATTGTCAAGCTAGTATAAAATGTAGAAATGACGGACGTTAAGGTAATATAAAGTTTATATTTTAAGACTTATAACTATAAAATATAAATTCAGTGTTATATGAATTACGACAATAAACGACGGAATAAATAATGTTATTTTAGAACATTTTAACTCAGAACAATTAGCTATACAATGCATCAACCAGTGGCGACTCGTGATATTTGTGTTTGGGCTGCAAAAACTAATACCAAAGCTTTTTCATGCAAATTTATTTATTTATTAACGGGTAAACTATAAAAAATTTTATGGTAAATTAAATGTCAATATAAATTAATGACTGGAATAAAACAATTAGCAATTTAATCACATAAGAAAAAGGTCTAAGTGCCTCGTAACGGCTTTAACTGAACACCCAAATAAATCATGTAAAATGTAAAATTTATTTCCTCATCTGCGAAGTCTAGCCAAAGTTCTATTGTACCCATAGATTTGTAGCATGAAATCCTATATGAAACAACGACCTGCTCCTTGTGCGTAAATTTCCCACCTCAGACCAAGCAATTCTAGAATATCAGAACAATTCATAAGATCAAACCAGACAACTGATTGGGAAGCCTTGTCAGAGAGAATACTATCAGTTGAGATGAAAGACAAAAGCAAGACTTTAAAAACAATAATAATTGTATATGGCTCAAACGATGACGACTTGGCATATAATAAGGTAAATACTGGGAAGAATTATCATTGGTCTCGGAACAACAGCACGAAACAATGCCAGTAGAAAAAATAACAGAAGCAACGTAATAGACACAAAAGTTAGATGGGGTTCAGAAATAGGAAGTGACTACTATTTAGTGATAATGAAAAAACAAAATATTTCAGATAATAATAAAATTAACAAACTACAAGAAAAGTAACAAGAATATGAAATTATTATGTTATATATATTAAGAAATAAAGAAAATACTGAGAAGTACCAGATGACCAATCAAAATCTCTGAAATACTAAAGAAAATATAGAGGGTCGAAACGTAGAAAAACTATGAAATTACTTCAAAGTGGCTATAATAAAAACAGCGAACGAAGTATGTGGAACAAGTAAGAAGAGCATTAAAAGAAAGCAAACTGCATGGTGACATAAAGAATAAGAAGAATACCCAAAAAAATATTAGTAAAAGAATTTGTTACAAAAGCAAAAAAGGACAAATGGGCAAAATTTGAAGAAAAGATGGACACAAACAGTAAAGAGAATCAGGAACTGTTCTATGGAGTTTTACAATCAACGAGAAAAGAAAAAAGGTAAGATATAAAAAACATAAAGAATATAATTGGCGAAATTCTCACAAAAGAAAATGAAATAGTGGACAGATAAAGAGAATATTTCCAAGAGATGCTACAAACTCGCTGCTATCAAGAAAAAAACAGCCTGTCGATAATGTAGATCATATAACCATAAATGAGCTGAAAGCAGCTATTGCAGAAATGAAAAACGGGAAGACACCAGACAGAATAACGAGTGAAATTAACAGGAAAAGTAACCGGAAAAATTGACAGTACATTTGAGAAACCATAAAGCAGATTCAGAAAAGGCAGAAGCACCCATGATCATATATTTACCATCAAACAAATAATAGAGAAATGTCAGCAACAGGAAAAATATGTATCTGGCTTATATAGACCTTAAAAAGGCTATTGACACAGTACCAAGGCAAACATTATGGGAAATTTAATGAGGGCCTGAGACAGGGTGGAGGTGTAAATCCAACGGTATTTTTAATATACATGAATAAGATCCATGAATAAATGCAAGTGGGTTAGAGAAATTTAAGAAGAGTAGACATTTCAGAAAGAGCATTAGCCGACGACGTCGTCATATTGGCCTAAAATGAGAAGACTACAAAGAAATATATCTTTCTTTTTCTGGATATATATTTTCGTTTCATCAGTGGTCTTGGACATCCGATTTTTTTATTTCCCTTTACCAATCTAGCTTTTAGCTCTAATAATTATCCTTTCTCTTTTCTATAACAACTCCTGCATAAGTAAAATGATCAACTCTCTCGAATTTATATTATATTGCTTCGTTAGATGTAAAAGTGAACTGACCATCTTATTTTTTGTCTATATTTCCAAGTATCATGTACTTTGACTAATGCTATATTATGTCTAGGTCATCAATCTTGCATAATACTCTATTTTTTTTATAGCATATCTTAATTCTTTTGGTATTATTGCGACATCATTATCAAAAGAAAGGCATTGGTGATATTGTAATAGATGTATTTGGTCGTTTTTACTCTAATTTTTTTGTTACACTACCAAATTAAGAAGCACCGTGGATAAATGATCTCCTTGTCTGAGACCTATGTTTACTTCATCCAAGGTGTTTTAGTTTTATTATAGCTTTCCTTGGAAGTTGATTTAACACGTCTCCAGTGATGAGATCAAATCCAGGTGCTTTTTCTTCATTATCCAGGAGTATTCTTTATTTGATTATACCCACTTCATTCCTAGTCTTACTTTTCCTTACATCCCACAATTTATATCCTTTACCTAGTTTTTTCGCCCTTTGTTCTTTCCACCTCATCTATTGAACTCTTTTTAGTATTCTAGAACTCTTCTTTTTTTAAGTGGATCTCCCAACTTCATATTCTTAGCTGTAAAACTTTCCAAACTCCTCCTCCTGAGTCCTAATCCCTTTTGGGATGTGGTGAGACCATTAGACCTTTACAGTTTTCTCACGATTTCCCGCCATCGTTCCCTGTCCTGGGCTAGTTGTTCGACTTCATTTCACCCTTGGTTACATGAAGTCAGGTTACCCGTTTTAAATCAGGAGATGAAAACTGTTTGGAATATTTGATGCCCGAATGATGCCTTTTCCATTAGCATCATATATCAGCAATATATTGTTGCCTGTATTCCTCCAATAAGAGGCACGTACTTTATATGCAGTCTTAAATATCAGCAAATCTTAAATTGGAGATTTTCCTACCAGCCACTGTTACCATCCACAGGCCCATCCATATAAAGCTTACACAATCAAATGCCTTTTGGTAGTCAACGAAGCATATAATCATAGGTACTTGAAATTCTGTATACTTTTCAATGAGTTGTCTCAGGTTCAGGATTTGTTTCCGTGTACCTTTACCTTTTACAAACCCCGCTTGTTCCTGAGGTATTTGGTCATGTAGATAGGTTTTTAACCTGTTTTTGATGATATGCAACAGATTTTACTAGCATGTGTTATTAGTGACAGTGTGCGGTAGTTTTCACATCTGGTAGTTGTTCGTTTTTTGTGTAGAGGGGATATAAATTAGGGTACACCAATCAGATGGCCATTTTCCTGAACTCTAAAACGCGTCCCAGATAGAATCGATATGTAATCCTTCGTTACCTAGTAACTGTAGTATTTCACCTGGTATTGAATTAATTCCTGGAGATGTATTTTTCTTTATTATATTTCTTGTGAATGCTCCTTCCAATATATGCGTTCCAATATATGCGTTATGAAGTTATATAAGTAAATTAAGTGAAATGTAATAAAAATTATTGATATATTGGTACTTGTTTATATTGAGTGGTATTAGTCGATGAATTTTTGAATGGTATTTGATTAACTCATTAATTGATTGAATTTTAAAAAGATAAACAAATAGAACACTTGCAACTAAAATAAAGTTCCTCTTTACACCGTTTTTTTAATTTGCACGGCCTTTGCTCATTCGTTTAAACTCTCAAAGAATATCCGAGGAAAATACCCTCTAGTTAGCACTTTTGAATCGATACCCCACGGTAAATACAAAGTGTTTACTTTAAAAGTTGATCTTTGATAATCCTTTTAATCTTTTTTACAAACAAATGCCGCTACAAAGTGAGCCTTGAATTTTTTTGGTGTGCTACAATATATAGGGTGAATTTGTATGAAAAGGGTCGTGTTAAGATTAGCATAAATAATGTTATTATTCATGGTGGTAGTTGTAATACAACGACATTTACAAATATCCTTCAGATAATGAATATAAAACGGTAATATTTACATATTGTAACAACTCATTGAGAAAAATCATAATTTGAGTAAGTAGATATTGAAATTAAAAACTTTTGAGTGATTCAAATTGAACGCAGTGATATTTGTTATTTGCATGAACAGGAAGAAGAAGACATCTAGGACAAATTTATGACTCAATAACAGGAAAAGATATTAAAGTAGTGACAGGCGACACAAACGCCAAAATCGGACAAGAGAAAGACTACATAGGGGTAATGGGAAAACATAGTCTGCACAGAGGGACAAATGGTAATGGTCAGTTTCTAATAGACTTCGCAACTGGAAAGAATATGGGTATCAGTTCGACATGCTTTCCACATCAAGACATTAATAAGGGCACTTAGATATCGAAGGCACTGTTTGAAAAAATAATAGCGACAAGTAGGGAATATGTCAAAAGCACGCGTGGAGCAACTAGACCATCTGCTACTACGTGTAAAATCAGTCGACAGGCAAACGAAAAATATCCAAAACAAGAAAAACTAAACTTAGCTAGCCTAAAAGTCTGTGAGGTAAAAGAAATATTTGTAAGAAAAGGGGATGAAACGAGAAAAAGAGAACAAAAAAGAATCCTCAATAGAAAATCAGTGGAAAACCATAAGCCGCATTATATTAAACACCGCAGAAGAAGTTCTGGGAACAAAGACGGCAGAACTATACAAGCAAGGAGGAAAAAATTTGACAAAATAGATGTATCAGCTGCTATAAGAAATATGGGGAAAAGAAAAATTCCCAAACAATGTAACAAAAGTATAATCTACCCTCTGAATATAAAAGGAGACAAATTATTATGTCAGAATTATAGAGAACAAACACTTGCACAGTAGACAGGGTAGGCAAGACACGTGGTCCGGATGCATAAAAACAGAATCTCACAGAATCAACAGAATCAGAAAATTACTCTTATCCTTCTTTTTCCTCTTTATAAGCAATTCTTCTTGTTGATTGGCGGATTGATACCTCTATGGAAGTTTGTCACTCCATCTTTTGCGTGGTAGTCCAATACTTCTTCTACCGATTGGTGATTTATATCTTGCTATTTTGACCACACAGGTCTTCCCAATTCTGGTTATCTGATTTTTTTTATGTTTAGTGTCTATTCGTTTTTACATTGTACGTTACATTTTCTTCTAACACCTTTACTCCTCTTTCGATCTCTCATCGTATCTCCTGTAATTATTCTCAGTACTCTTATTTCTGCCGTTTCCAGTAGTCGTTGTGTTGTGGCTGGGTCGGGTCTTATTTCTGATGCATATGTCATTATTGGTCTTGCACTGGCTTTATAAATTCTTGACTTTATCTCAGTGATAATATGTCGGTTTTACTATATAATGTTACTAAGGCATTCTGCCAGTCTATTTGCTTTTTGTACTTGATCTCTCACTTGTTTGTCCAGGTCTCCATAGCTTCTTCTTCTTCTGCTTCTTCAGGTGCCATCTATGCTACGGAGGTTGGCAATCATCATAGCTATTTTAATTTTGACGCAGTAGCTCTAAATCGTTGTTTTGAGCTGCATCCAAACCATTCTCTCAGGTTCTTAAGCCATGAAATTCGTCTTCTTCCGATGCTTTTTCTGCCATCTATCTTTCCTTGCATTATGAGTCGCAGGATGCCATACTTCTTGCCCCGCATCACATGTCCGGGATACTGTAGCTTTCTTTCTTTAATTGTAAGTTCAACTTCCTTCTCTTTACCTAATCTTCTCAGTACTTCATTGTTCGTAACTCTATCTACCCAGGAAACCCTCCATAGCTAGACAGTGTAATTCCCAGGTATTTTATTTCCATTACTTGTTCAATACTGATGCCATCGATTTATATTTTACATCTGGTTGGTTCTTTGCTGACTACTATTGTTTTAGTTTTCTGAGATTAGATTATCATATTAAATTCTTTTGCTCTTATGTTATATCTGTGGACCAGTCTTTGCAGACTATCTCCATCTTGGGCTATCAATATTGCGTCGTCTGAAGTCGTCTGACGTAACAGAGTATTTAGATTTCTTTTTTGTTGAGGAATAGGATACAGAATGCTGTATCCTCTTCCTTTGTTAACGCTTTTGATGATTTCATCCATGATCAAATTGAAAAGCATGGAGCTCAATGAATCCCCTTGTCTTATTCCACTGCCTATTTCTATAGGTTCTGTAAATTGTCCATCTATTCTGACTTCCATTTTGTTGTTTTGGTAGATGTTTTTGATAGTTTTTATAATATTTAGGGGAACTTCTCTATTATACGGAAGACGGATTACATCTTTGAGTCTTACTCTGTCAAACGCTTTCTTTAGGTCAATCAGACACAGAAATGCTGATCTATTATACTCTAGTGATTTCTCAGTAATTTGCTTTATAATGAATAATGCATCTGTACACGATCTTCCACTACGAAAACCCTGTTGTTCATCTGCTAAACTTATCCTCAGATTTATTAGCACTTGTAAACTTTTAGTTGTAAGTGTTGCGTAGACAGATTGCTGAAATAAATTCTGAGCCTCTTTTCTTTAATATCTTAATCTTCTCTTAATCTCTTAATATTAGTGATAGGTATGTGTGTTTCACTAGAGCAGTGGCTTATCTGAGTTTTTCTGATAATCTTAAATTAAGCTGTTTTATTAAGTCATACGAAGATTGTGATAAACTTCAATATGGCTTAGAGCGCTTACAGAACTTGGGTTCGACCAATGGCATGGATCTTGTTGCAAACAAACATAAAAACAAGATTTTATTTATATCTATAAATATAATTAATTTTTAATTCGTAGTTAATTACTCTAAGAAAACATTTATCTTCGGAAGAATATAGATGTCACTTTGAATCCAACTTTCCAGTTTTTTGAGCACGAATAATGTTTTTATAAGGCTTTGCAGATGCTGTTATAAGTTTTACCAGAAGAACTTATCAATTTTTATTCAAAAAATATCAATCTTTATTATCAAAAGAACTTATTGCATCTGCTCACTATTCTATAATTTCCATATTAATTTTCTTGATATGGCCAAACACAGTTTTTGAAGCAGTCTAAAAATGAAATATTCGTACTACCTATACAGACTTTGAGGTCTTTGCGTTGTTCAATATGTTACCGATTACTTTAGGTATATCACAAAAAATTACTTTTACTTGATTCAGCATGAACTAGAAGATGTGTTGAATATTGGGAATACTGAATTATATGTTTTTGACATTATCAACAATTTCATGCTATTCTTCACCGTTTTAATGCGTATATTTATTATTATTATTATTTTTGCTTCTAATGTAGATATGTAGGTAATAAACAAAAATTATATTTTGAAAATTGTCTGCTTTAGAAACCAAAACGTTAACGACAACTTTACGTAAAACGAGATTACATAAGAAAGCAATTTATTAACATTAACAATATTAATATTTGCAATTATTGAATGTCTTACACGTTTTTTACACATTTGTTCACGTGTTTATTTAAATATTTCATTCACAAACTGACAGATCTTGATGGACACACAACAAGAAACGTTACATAAAACAAAAACACGAATAGAAAATAAAAAACCACCTATCGAATGTCCTATCATCCTATATGGATATACTTTGATGTCAAAAGGCAGATGGGCGATGCTCGATGCAAATAAATCGAGTACTTTGAACAGTTGGAAAGGTCGTATGTCGCTGCTTGATTCTTCTTCTTTGAATAGTGACAGTCGGTAGTCGACGGCAGATGTAAGAAACTTCCCGCAATTCAAAGATTTTACTTACGCATAGTACGGTCAAAAGCCTTATTTCAGATATTTCAGATTTAATAAAAGATTCTATTTGTATCATACGAAGCATAAAATCGAGGACAAATATTTACAGAAAAACCAATATTTATCTCACAAGCTTCAATAAGTTTCAAATTTCGTTAAAAAAAGTACAATTTAAATTTAACTCAACTGCCAAATAGAATTCGGTGTGATGCCATTACACACACACATATACACACGCTTACACATACACACACGCACATACATACACTTATAATATATTTTTAAAAATAAAGATATCACACCGATTTAAATATAAATGTAAAAATACAAAAAAAAATAGAAACAAAAAACATATTTTAAATATAGATATTCTGAAAGAGCTGATGATGAGCTGAGACTACGATGAGTCTTATAGATCAATCGGATCCAACTTTACCTCATTTTTTTTAGCTGTAAAAATTCGTAGACTGTAAAGATTGAATTTTATATTTAGATCCCTCGAAAAAATTTGCATATACCTCAAAAGTTCATTTGTTTTATTCTTAACGGTAAAAGTCTATACAATGATATTTTACATAATGGAATTATCTGTCTCCAAATAGTGTTTTCCAAATCACTAATTAATAATTCTTGTACCGGCATCATTTAATTTATTATACCAGGTACAGTAAGACCTGAAGATGGTAAGAAGTCGGTGGTATAATTAAATGGATTGTAAGTCTTATTTTATTTTTTTTCACCTATTTGAAACGGACTCACACAAGCAACACATTCAAGATCTTAATAGTTCCTATTGTCATAATATACACAGTCATAATATTGGTCATAATATTTTTTTTCGTTTAATTACAGTTACAATCTGGTCATAAATGACCAATAAGTAATTTTATATATATACATCGGCTTAGAACGTCTTTCGACGTTGTCCGATACCTAAACACCATCTCTTCCTATCTTCGCAGTCGTTTGTTGTTAAATTTCTTTCGCTCATGGACTTGTTTACGCCGTGTTGCCATTCTAATCTGGGTCTTCCTCTTTTCCGTCGACCTATCGGTTGCCATTCTATTACTTTTTTGGGGAGTCTTGATGCTGGCATTCGTTGAACATGCCCATACCACCTTAATTGTTTCTTCTCTATATATTGAGTTATATTTCCTTCTATTCCCATACGTTGTTTTATTACATCATTTCTGATTCGGTCTCGTCTGGAAATACCTAAAGATCTTCTCATTGCATCCATCTCTACTGCTTCTATTCGCTTTTTGTTCTTTTCACTAATTCTCCATGTTTCAGCGCCATAAAGAAGAGTAGTTTTAATCATGGTCTCATATATATTAAACTTCCTTCCTTTCGTTATCCCTTTACTCCACAGTATACTATTGAGACATCCTAAGACTTTCTTTGCTTGAGTGATTCGTTTTTCTATTTCCCGTGTATCAGTTCCTGTATTGTCAAAGGCAACACCCAAGTAGTCATAGCTCTGACAGCAGGAAATATGTTGTCCGTTTTCGAGGTCTATGTTATCTGACTCGTTTCCAATACAAAGATATTTGGTTTTTGTTGTATTGACATTCATTCCCCAGTCGTTAAATTCTTCTATCAGTTTTCTTAGCATGTACTGCATGTCTTCCCTGTCGGTCGCTAGCACTACCTGGTCATCAGCAAACTGGAGTGTATATATACATTCATTGCTAAGCTCTATACCCATCCTATGTACCTTTCTTTTCCATCTTTCCAATGCCGCTGCAACATATATCTTGAATAAGGTAGGTGAGATACAGCATCCCTGTCGCAAGCCTTTTGTAACCAGGAATTCTTCCGTTAGATATTTTCCTGTTTTTATCTGTGCCTTAGAGTCTCTATATAGTTCTTGTACAGCATTTATCAATGTGTGGTTGATGTTAGATCTTTTCAACGTTGTCCACAGTTTTGTTAAGGGGATATTGTCATATGCTTTTTGCAGGTCTACAAAAGTAATATGAATTTCTAGATTCTTAGCCGATCTTTTTTCTATTATTTGTTTAAGACCAAATACGTTATCGGTGCACGATCTTCCTGCACGGAACCCGCTTTGTTCTTCCTCTTCATTGTGCTTATATTCTTCATTGTGCTTATAAGTAATTTTAATCTATCCTAATTTACTTAGAGTGGCTTGAAATCAAGAGTTTACCCTATGGTGTTCTTTTAATCACTCTGATAAATAAAGCACTAATGTTGCTATGCACCATACACACAAGCACCATGTTCTGCTTTTTCACTATCACTTAAACTAATTCAAAGGATTTTGTCCTCTTCAGTCTTTTGGATAGCCCTGTGTTGTCAGGGAGCTGGATTGCTTTAACATTCACAAGGGTATGGAGTCATTTTTCATCATTTTTAGGTGTTTTCTTGATAATTGTAACTACAGACTCCATACTCATATTCTTACTTATATCATACCTTCATGCCATACTTTATCCAAGGTTTGAGTAACATCAAGAAATATTACGTCTATACGAAGAAACTTCATTGGGAGATTTTCCTGGTTTAGCAATTACTATGACTTCCGTTATTTTCCATAATCTAGATACATACATTAACCTAAAGGCAGCATTAATTAATAAGATTAATAAGTTTCACAATTGTATACGAGGTGGATTTTTTAGTACGTCACCATTGGTTAAATCATAGCCTGGAGCTTTTTTTGGGTTGATATTTTCTTTTATTTTAGTCATTGCTTCTTTAGGGGATGTTGATCTTATCATTTTCTCTACTCAAAGTGGTTCTTTCCAACATTGCTCATCTTCTTGGCTTTCATTGGGTTTGAATGTGTTTTCAAGATCTTTTCTTTTTCTTCATTGCTCCTTGCCCAATTACCGTCCTCTGGTCTAATGGGTGGGAAGTGGATAATTGGTCTTTTTAGTTTTTTTTGTAACTTTCCATAAAGAATAATCAGTTCTATTATCATCCGTTAAATTTTTCAAGTATAAATTAATTATTTCATTCTTTAGTTGTTGGATTTCTCTTTTGAGTTCTTGACTGGCATTGTTTTTATTCTGAGGAGACTTAGTTTGTTGTCATATTCTTCTTAGTTTCCTTTTATCGTTGTTAATTTTCTTATTTCCTTTAGATAATCATTTTCCTTTACTACATGTTTCAGCACAGGAGTGTTTTCCAATGCTGCTTGCTGGATATTGTGCACAAACAGTTCAACACCTTCATCTAGCTACTCTGAGTTTTGTAGCGATACTTTCAGGTTATTTTTTCTTCAAGACTTAGTTTGAAACTTTTCCAATCCGTTTATTAGTATTAGTATTAATGTTAAAATATTATCTTTTTTAATGATCGTATCGCTGAGAGTTAGTACTATGGGTGAATGATCCGAGTTCATGTTTCCAACATATTCAATGTCTAGGTAATTAACTAACATATTTTTAATTACGAAGAAATCTATTACGTGAGGAATTTTATTTCTATCTAAAGGTCAATAGGTTGGTGGGACAGTAGATATTGATTTGTATCTTTGTTCGTTGACAGCCAGTGAGCCAGTAGAAGCTTCTTTCGTTTAGTGGTAGTTAGTCTAGAGCTCCAATGCGCATTCTTTGCATTAAATTCTCCTCCTACTATGTATCTCTCTTCTAAAGTATTTAAGAACTCGTTATATTGTTCTTGTTTAATGGATTATTTAGGCGGAGAATATATTGAACTAACACGGATTTCACAGTTTTTAGTTCTTACACATACCGAAGTCGTTTATAGATGTGTAGTTTTATACTCTAGTTTTAACTCTTTGTGATAAAGTATATTATTTTTAATCACGATTGCACGACCTCCTTTGGCTGCATTATCAGATTGTATTGTTTGGTACATTTTATATCCTTTGAATTTTATGTATGAAAAATGATTTTGAATTTTATGTATGAAACTTGTAAACTAAGTCTTAGATATGAGGCAGATGTTAAGGACAGTCAAGTAACTCTTTTATTATTTTTTTTAGTTCATCTAGTATGAGCTGTAGAGTTGAGTCTGATTCTTTCTTATTCTGGTTTTACATTTGTAGGTTTGCATTGTTGGTTCCAATGCATTGCTATATTTCTTATTTACAGTTTGTTGCCAATCAGTAGCATTGTCTTTATTTTTAGATTCTATTTATTCTGGAGGATTTGGTAGGTTCATCTTTTTTTATTTCTGTTTTTTAATTTCTGCATCTCTTTTGCGACAACACACTCTCTGTAGTTGGCAGCATGCTTATCGCCACAATGGACGCATTTTGATTCTGCGTTTTTTGGCTTGTCACAATCTCTATTTAAATGCTTTTTTGTGCATTTAATACATCTTGGTTCTCTGGCACAGTATATCCAAGTATGCCCATATACTGGGCCACTCTTACATTGTGGCACTAATTTAGAGGTATTTACTGGCTGGATCTCTCAAACAATACCTACTTAGCAATAATACTCTAATGCTTACGTCTAGCCGCTATAAGGACACGATATATAAGTCATCTAGAGTGATTTTTTCTGGTTTGAATGGAAATTGTTTTTCGTGAAGTGCTAGATTTGATAAGTGTCCATTTCTTATGTACGTGTTTAGTACTTTTATACTTTTATAGTACGTTTATACTTTTTGGTTGAAAAGAGGTAAGTCCTACAGGTCTATACGACTTTGGTTTCTATTGAGTGTTTACTAGCCTTAGAAATAAAGAAGACCCTAATCTGTCACCATTCTTTTAAATTGTAGCAAAATGAGACGAAACTCATTTTGCACATTTTTGGTACGTGAGGTATAAGTTATTAATGCACCTGTTGTCGCAGGGTTGTAAACATACTACCCTCTATAGAAAATATGTGGTACTTAAAGTTAATGCCCATTCGATCCTCGATTTTGAGAAGTTTTTGCCAGCTAGATTCTTTCATACTCTTGATAATATCTACGTTAATTCATTTTTTTTTCAATGAATATTGTACCCATAAAGTAAGCATTTAAAAGATGCTTTCATTTTCTGATGCTTTAATATGTGTAAAGTCAAGTTGGGGTAGATTTGAGACTGTCATTCTTGATGGGACTAGCTTCCTCATAACAGCATCTGACCTTATTAATTCTTTTATGTAAAACATTTCAGTATATGCTTAACGTTTATATTTTATTAACATATTTAAATGAACCACTGAGTATAAACCCAGAAAATTATTTTCTGCTGTCTGAAATAAACAGAAACTATCGTTTCTTGATTTTTCAAAGAACCTGTGCTATTTTTACGAATGTTCGATTGGATGATAAGGTAATAACGAGACCAGTCGGATATTTAAATACATGAATTATGTAGATCTGCACTTATTCGATTGGACATATTGATACTTCACTTCATGTTATTAATAGTCACAATTTACACACAATACAATACCAAACTCTGAATTCTACGTTTCAATACAATTTATATTCAAATCCAACACATTCATTTGTGTAATTGTGCAAAACTTCCAATTCGGTTTACATCAACAAGTCAAGAGGACATGCTTTGTTGTTGTTTTTCCCCATTTTCATTTGTCTTCTCGAAATATTCAACGTGTTAATTCCAATTCTAGATAAATTGCTCAACACAAGAGATATTATACCGCAGTTAACTTATTAGGTAGCCCAAGTTTGCATTTGTAGCATAACACGAACCATATTGGAACAGTTATAATAATAATCACAACAAACTTTCTTTCTTAGGTTTTTACTGCAAACGCATAATCGATGAATCATTACTTTTAAAAGCGATGAAAATAGGTTTCCAGGTCTGGATTCTGAACTATTCACTTACAACACCAGTTCAATTAAAACTTTTTTAATTTATAAGGATATTATTCATTATTAAGAACGTTTTGAAAAATTCGTCTTTTTAAAAATAATAGGATTAGATAACAGTTTTGAGAACTTGTGTTTGACGCATGCCTCAACTGTCAACTGTCTCATAATTCAAAACCAATGATTTCTGTCTTCATTTTGGCCTGATATATATATATATATATATATATATATATATATATATATATATATATATATATATATATATGTATATATAAATATATATATTTATATATATATATATATATATATATATATATATATATATATATATATATATATATATATACAGGGTGAGTCATGAGGAACTTTACATACTTCTACCATATGTAGAAGTATGTAAAGTATGTAATGTATGAGTCCCTCAGGGAGCATATCATGTGGCCACTAAAAAATGTCAACTCCTCTTCTTTATTAATTAACAGGGTGATTTGTGTAATTGACCATTTATTTCATTTTACTGTAGTGTTTATACGGCTCATTTGATTTTTTTAATTTTTGCATGATACAGTACACTACTATCAAGCATTCGACTGGTATTAGCTAAACTAAAAAATTCCGGGACTGGCTTTGGAAAAATTAATTTAGGGATTCGTATTAAATATTACACCCTGTATATATTTTTTTTAAAATGCAATAAGTGATTTTCAAACTACATAAATAGCCAATGAAAACGACATATGCGACAATGTTGTCGCACTTTTATTAAATTTTTAGTGAACGATCAAATCTTACCAAAAATAGAACAACCATAATGAAGTATCAAATTATAAGGTAGGTAATTAATTTAAACAAATGTTATAAATTTCAAACATTTTAATTGAAAAGATAAACTGAGTCACTACACAACAAAAAACAGTAACTACTAACAATAACGAAGAACAATTTAAAAAAAAACTAAAAATATGTACATAGTTATGATAAACCCATAAATTAGAACTGGAAAAGATACAATAATGGTAACAAAATAAAAATAATTCAAAATAGATTTTCGAAA
This sequence comes from Diabrotica undecimpunctata, assembly GCF_040954645.1. Classification (NCBI taxonomy): domain Eukaryota; kingdom Metazoa; phylum Arthropoda; class Insecta; order Coleoptera; family Chrysomelidae; genus Diabrotica; species Diabrotica undecimpunctata. The sequence goes on from NC_092812.1 coordinate 23,341,445, forward strand.
TGGAACCCTGCAGCCTGTACACATTTTTGTTGCCGAATTGTTAATTGACGTATTGAATTACGGATACTCTGGAAATCGTTTCTAATAGTATTACAACAATGTATAATTCTATCAATTAATTGTTGTCGGTTATTAATATTCACTGCGTAAACTAGTTGCTTCAATCGTCCCCAAATATGGTAATCAACGGGATTGAAATCAGGGGATCTTGAAGGCCACGAAATAGGACCTGCACGTCCTATCCAGCTGTTGCCATAAACATTATTGAGATGTTGTCTCACTGCCAGTAAAAAGTGTGGGGGTGCCCCATCATGCTGAAAATACATACCTCGGATAGCAACGTTCGCGTTGGCAAGCAAATTCGGCAAAATATTTTGTAGAAAGTTCAAATAGACCTGCCCTGTTAAAGGACCATCAAAAAAGTGAGGACCTACTAATTGGTTATTTATGACACCAATCCACACGTTAACCGAAAACCTTAACTGAGAACGACGTTCTCGAATAGCATGGGGATTTTCTTCTGTCCACACATGTGAATTTCGTGAATTATTTATCCCGTCTCTGGTAAATTGGGCTTCATCTGTAAATAGTGTCCTGTATAGCGTTGGTCGATTATTGTTAATCCATCTACAAAATTCCAACCTATCGATCTCATCTCCAGCATGTAGTCGCTGAACCATTTGAATGTGATATGGGTATAGATTATTTTTTTGTAAGACTCTACTTACTTTTGATTGAGTAACATTCTCGAGTTCTCGACTTACTTGTCTAGTGCTTATTGTAGGGTTCATAGTAACGGCGTCTATAATGTCATCTTCCTGCGCTTCATCTACATGTCGCTCTGTTGTTCCACTAGGAAAAGTGCCATTTTCTCGCAAATAATTAAAAACTGACCCAAATGTTGGATGACTGGGAGTTCGACGATTAGGAAATCTCCTGCGATATTCTCCACTAGCAGCCCTACCATTCCCATTACAGAATCCATAAACAAATATTATGTCTGCATATTCTGTGGTCGAAAACTAATGTGGCATTTTGAACGAAAGTAACAAAAGCTCTACCAAAACTAACACAATGTACAACGCACAACTAACATAATGACAATGGGTATAAAATATCAAGAAACGTCAAACGGTCAACGCCAACCTTCATTTTAAACTTTTTTAGATTTATTTTTATTTAGTACAGTTGCTGCAATGTATTATTATTTGACATAAAATTTTAATCATTTACAATCAACAAAAACTAACACATACAAGAGGTTTGACTTTTTAATCAATTTAATTTATTATCTATCGAAAATAATGCGCCAATACGATCTATGAGTAAAAATTTAAAATTGAAAAACAATTGATTCTATCGTAGAGATAATGCAAAGTGACAGTAAAGATATTAATTTTCTACGTATTAGATTATGTTGTAGGAACTCATTTTAATTAAAATGTTTGAAATTTATAACATTTGTTTAAATTAATACCTTATAATTTGATACTTCATTATGGTTGTTCTATTTTTGGTAAGATTTGATCGTTCACTAAAAATTTAATAAAAGTGCGACAACATTGTCGCATATGTCGTTTTCATTGGTTATTTATGTAGTTTGAAAATCACTTATTGCATTTTAAAAAAAAATTATACAGGGTGTAATATTTAATACGAATCCCTAAATTAATTTTTCCAAAGCCAGTCCTGGAATTTTTTAGTTTAGCTAATACCAGTCGAATGCTTGATAGTAGTGTACTGTATCATGCAAAAATTAAAAAAATCAAATGAGCCGTATAAACACTACAGTAAAATGAAATAAATGGTCAATTACACGAATCACCCTGTTAATTAATAAAGAAGAGGAGTTGACATTTTTTAGTGGCCACATGATATGCTCCCTGAGGGACTCTACATATGGTAGAAGTATGTAAAGTTCCTCATGACTCACCCTGTATATATATATATATATATATATATATATATATATATATATATATATATATCAGGCCTTGTAGGCCCCTGCCTTCTAAAAACTTGATTATTTCCCTCCATTTTTTTTGGTCAGTTGCTTTCTCTCTCCAATTTCTCACGCCTATTTCTGGCAAGTCTTGCTTTACTGCTTCCAACCACTTTTACTTTGGACTTCCTCTTCTTTTTTTCCCCTTTCTTCCTCCTTCAGTATTGTTATTTTGTATTGTAATTTGTATAATGTGACCAAGTAATCTGGCTCTTTGGGCTTCCTTCTCTCTTTGGCATTCCTTTGAGCTAAAACCTTCCTGGGATTCTCCAATCACTTTGTTATCATATTTTATTAATCTTTCCCTAATAATTTTTGCAAGTATTTTATAGACTACTTCTAATAGTGCTATACCTCTATAGTTTTCGCACTTTTTTATAGATAGGAGAAATAATATTCCATTGTTTCGGCATTTCTTCCTTTGCCAAATTATTAGTGTCAAGTAAAATATAATTTCCTTCAATCTTTTGCCTCCTTCCTAAAAACCTCTCTTCATTCAGAGTTGGTTCCTCGCACGTCCTTTCTTCATCTTCTTGCCAATTTTCGTTTCCCTCAAGTTCCTCCTGTTGGTCTGTATTTAATAGATCTTCGAAATATTCCGCCCCTCTGTTTAATTTTTCTGTTGTTTCACCTAGAAGTAAGCCTTCTTTGTTTCTGCAATACTGTGGATTATTCTTTGTAGTTTCTCTGGACTTTCTTCTTCTGTTTTTCAATTGCTTTTCTGGCTGTTCTCTTTTCTTTTTTCTGCAAATTCTTTTCACTTTCCTTCTTCTTCACATAGTTTTTGATCGCATTCTGGGTATTTACTTTATCTCTTTGTAGTTTTTCCCTGTTTCTTTTTGCCAAAACATTCCTACATTATTCATCGAACCAGTCTTGCCATCTTTTTATGTGCTCTGTTCCTATAGACTTTTCCGCTGCTTCCGACATGGCTGTCTGTATGGTCTGCCATTCTTCATCTATATCCTGTTTGACTGAATTCTCTAGTTTTTTATTTATTTCTTCCTCTAGTCTTTTTACAACCTGATTCTCTTGAAGGCGCTCTAATTGCTAATTTAATCTAATTCTAACAGGTTTTGGTATTATTGGTAGTTCTTGTTTTAGTTTTGCTATTATTAGTGTATAGTCACTGTTGGTATCTGCCCCTCTGTAACTCCTGCAATCGATTATTACCTTATCATGTTTGCTTTCAATTAGGACATGATCTATCTGATTTTTTATTTTTCCATCGGGAGAAGTCCATGTTACCTTATGAATGTCTTTGCGATCAAATCTTTTGCTAGCTATCTTCATTTTGTTCTCTGTAGCAAATTCTATTAACTTTTTTCCGTTTTCATTTGATTCCTTATATAAACTTCGCCCCCGGTTAGTCTTCTATATATTTTCTTTTTTCCGACTATCGCATTCATGTCACCAATGATCAAATTTATATCATATTTCTGAGATATTCCCTATTAGGATGCATAGCTTTTCGTAGAGCTCTGTTTTGGTTTCTAAGTCTTTATCTTATTATGATATTTATGATATCTACTTTATTTACTTACATTTTTCTATTTCGAATTTTTTTTTAACCACTATTTGATCACAATTTAAGTCTTTGTCTTTTTAATCACTTCATTGTTCTTATTCTTTAAGTACCGTCTCCGGCATTTTCCGGCAGATGAACAAAAATATTTTTGTAACATATATCGAAACTAGTTTCACCTTTAAAATAATTAAAATCGAAACAAGTATTTCTTATTGTCCAATCATGGATTAATGGATCAAGAGATGGAATAATACTGTTTTTTGCTTGAGTCCATTCACTTATTTGCCACTTTGCTCTTAAGTAGAAAATTTTGTAAGAATGCTGGTTTCGAAGATGGTAATTTTTCATTAGATGCATTTTTTTAATGCGATATTATACCTTAGTTCATTTATGGATTCATGAAATTTTTAAACTTATTTTGAGGGTTATACAGTTTCGATAACAATAATATCAAAATTGTAAGTCCTTGGTCTAAAGGTGAAGTACGCAAATTGGTTGATTTTTCCAATTGACTATCAGTAAATTTCTGCAAAGCTTGTAATGTAGAACCCTATTTCTTAATTTCGCATGTAATATAACTATATATCCTATTGCATTTAATAACTGTGTATTTGTTTTAGTAGGTCCGCTTTTTGGAGCAAGCTTTAATGGAAATGGAGCTTATGCATTCACCGTACCAGGTCTTCCTCCAGCAGCTCACGCACTTGCCAAATCTACTTTCCTTTTTGACCACGGTAAGTACATACCTATTATATTTGTGTATACAGTTTATATTATGTTTTTATCTCAGCAAAAATGTTGGGTCCAAATCCACCGTTGGTCTTAGACCAGAAAATATTTTGAATCTAAAATCGAATAACCTAAAACTAGCAGTGGAATCCTAAAAAGTATCAGATGTTTGTTACCAATGAGCATCTTTGATGCTTTGCTCAGTAATTAGTAATATTTACGTCTATGTTAAGGTTTTATCCAAATACATTCTCAACGTATTTGAAGATTAATTATCTTTATGCACTATTTTTGGACCACTCTTAATGTCTCTAAAGTGTCTTTGAGCATATTTGGTAGCTGTTACAGGACTAATATCTGTGATTAATATAACTGTGTCATCCGAAAAAGTTATGATTACATTTTTATATGCTGATTAGTGTTGCGTAAATGTTATATATAAAAATAGGATCTATATTACCTGGGAGGACTTCAGGTAGGTCCAGAATTTAATCAGGGTAGTACGTTTTCTAAATAACTTCTCCGAATTTCATCGTTTTTATCGCCTCACTTAGGGTCTATGCTTCTACTCCATACAGTAGCACTGGAAACATATAGCAGTATATCATTCGAACGCGAACGTCAATGCTAAAATCGTGGCTGCAAAGTACGTCTACAAAAGTAGTTTATTTAAGCTTCATTAATTTCTGTTTTAGTTCGTCGTTCCATGTTTTTGGCATAGGTTTCTATATCCTAAATGTACTTTCTTTGTATTTGTGCTACGACATACGATTATTCCAGATATATATATATATATATATATATATATATATATATATATATATATATATATATATATATATATATATTCGTATTACTTAATTGTTTAATTGTTTTGTGAGTATTGTATATTAATTTATATAGTAATGGGGTAAATTTGTCTTTCCTAAGCTAAGCCCACTCAATCTTATAATTTTGCTTGATTTGATGATGCATTGAAAGTTTTTCGAAGAACCTATGAACGTAACTTTGACCGTTTAATAATTCCATCATATATAAACCTATGCGGATATCTCAGTTTTAATTACTTAAGGTATAAACACAAGGATATTTGTAAAGCATAATTAGTTGTTGCGTGTTTAAAAGTTATTTTCTTTCAAAAGAATGAAACTAGATTATATAAAACAAGCAATAAAGGCCATTGTAGATAATAAAGGCATTCAAGATGGTTACTTCCGTAAAGCGAGCGGCTAAGTTCGTTCAAAGAAGATATAAAGGTAATAGAGGTAATTACCGTATTTCAGAACACTGAAGTCACAGGTCGCGAAAAGGGTCGAAGGAGTTAGGGCAGGTATTTTTGATAAAACGAGTGAGGAATAATATTCAGGATCGTAGTAAGTATTGAAACTTCGTATATTTAAAAGAGAATTTTGTGGTGGATATACCGATTTATTCATTTTATGGAAATTTATAATAAAAGTACTTCTTCTTCTTCTTGATGTGCCTATCCGTTATGAATGTTGGCGATCATCATGGCAAACTTTATCTTATCTGCAGCAGCGCGGAAAAGCTGCACAGATGGTGTATTGAAACAAATTCTGAGGTTCTTTAACCAAGATGTTCTTCTTCTTCCTGGACCGCGTTTTCCAAATATTTTTCCTTGTAGAATGGCTTGAAGTAGCGCATCTCTGGATTCATTTCGCATAATATTTCCGAAGAATTGTAACTTTAGAGATTTGATGGTGGTCAGTACCTCTCGGTTTTTATTCAGTCTTCTGAGGACCTCCTCATTTGTGACTCGGTCAGTCCATGGGATCTTAAGTATTCTCCGATATAGCCACATCTCAAATGCTTCCAGTTTTCTGCACATATCTTCGTTCAAGGTCCACGATTCAACACCATAAAAACGGACAGAGAAGACGTAGTATCGCAGCATTCTTACTTTGGTATCAAGAGAGAGGTTGTGGCTCTTGAAGAAGGCCCCCATCCGATTGACGGTGGATCTAGCTTTTCCGATGCGTGCTCTAATCTACTGGTTGTTGGTCCATTCTTCATTTATTATGGTGCCGAGGTAGTTGTAGTGCGTCACTCTTTCTACAGGGGATTGGTTGACGTAGAGTTGACCTTCTGTTATTCTTTTCTTGCTAATTATCATAAGCTTTGTCTTCTTAACGTTTATATTGAGTCCATATTGTTGACTGTAATACGTGATTTTGTTCATAAGAACTTGAAGGTCTTCTAAGTTGTCCGCAAATACTATGGATGGCAAAAGTACTTAATAAGGTAAAAACTTAAATAGAAGTACATAATTGATGCTACCTTTTTCCGAGGAAACAGTTGAAATAATCTTTAGATGTATTTTGTGCCTTTGTGATCCAAAACTAGGTCCATATCTTACATGATGTTCATTAGATAGTCTCTTCGATAGTGATAATTTCCCTAACCTAACCTCAGACAATAAACCCAAATTGTACAACCCAGTGAGTAAATGGCGCATAGTACAGGAGGACAGAACGAACTTTACTCTAAGCGTCCGAGCCCAAGTTAATTCAATCAACTGTAAATATAACGTGGATAATCTAGTTGATCAGTTTACCAAATGCATAATTAACTCCGCTCAAAAGTACATTGGGAAATATTCCACTAAACCTACACGAAAGTCAGTACCTTGGTGGAATGACTCCTTTGTTGTAGCTGTTGGTGAATGTAAGTAAGCTCTGAATAAATATAAATGAACAATATAACCTTATTAACATTAAATAAGCGAGAGCCAAGTATGCAACAAATTCAAACATATAAAAGGTCAATGCGCCCCCTACAAAATCCCCTCTTTATTTCATTACAATAAAATAGTGACTAAAAATCAAAGTATCGCCAAGATTTGAATACATCACTTCCAATCAAAAACGCTTAACAAAAACGTTCATTCAATATCTCTAGTGGCGAAACAAATGACATTTCTAACCCAATCAACTTACCCTTTTCAAAATCTAGTGGCATAACAAATGACATTCCTAACTTATTCCCCTTACCCGTTTCAACAAATATTTTAGCTGCTGAAATTTCTCAAGTTTTTCTCAACCATCTACATGAAGAAATTGTAAACAAATTATTTTAGCCTAATCTGGATCCTCCTTTCAAATAGAATTAAATCCTCGATTATATTCCCTACAAAAAAGTAACTCTCTTTTCAACTCTCCAAACTCATTTAGACCAATCGCCCGAACTTATACCCTTTGAAAACTATTAGAAAAAATTATCAACAATCGAGTAATTTGGTATTAAAAAAAAACAATATCCTTAACTCTGCTCAATCAGTTTTTAGACCAAATCGAAATATCACTGATAATTTAGTTATTTTGCACTTACTTTTTTATTTTTCCTGTCTAGAAAACTATACTGTCTTCGCCTGGTATTGGTCTGTGTCCAATTCTAGTTGGTTGTCTGTCCATAAGTCGTTGATAGTGTATCCATGCAAGCAGTTTCAGCAGGCTAGTAGATGTTTCATGTTCTGTATTGCATCGCAGTCACACTTGTGGTCATTCCGTTCAACAGATCCCATTTATTAATGTTTGACTTAAGCCGTTTCTTAAGCGCTTCAGCATGCGCCTCGTCGACCAGTCGCTTGAAATCCCTCTTTGTGTTTCTGTTAGTGGATAACATGTTGGTGGTTCGTCTAACGTGGCGCCAAGGAAACACGTTCTTGATTTCAGTCTGCTAAAATACGGTTCGTAACTAAAAAGGGGGTGCTGGTTGTTTAAGGTTTGATTGGATTTTTCGGTGAATTCGTGGACATTTCTACGCGAATCATGGTCTAATACAGTCGGTAATGAGTCTGCAAGTTTCGTCAGACTGACATTTACTTTCTTTTCGTACACAGTTCCCTTTCATACCGGGCATTCGTATTCTGCCGTTGAGAAACTTAGCGCTTGCGCTGTAGTATGGATTTGGCGCACCATTTACTATTGCTAAATTTCCTTAAAAAGTTGTTGAGCCTTTATGTTAATGAGCTCTAGTGTGACTACTAAGTATATTGGCTTCTCGGGTGTGCTTAGCAACGTTTTATTCCAGGTGTTGTTGAGTTTCATATTGGCCTGTCAGGACTAAAGGTAGAAAGTGCAGACCTGAGTTTTGGTTGGATTTGGTCTTGGAGAATTTTCTTTATAATAATTGGACATAAAAATCAGGGCAGCTTCCATTCTTTGTATGACCTCTTCAAAGCTTTAGCCTTGGGCTGTGATGCTTAAGTCGTCTGCGTATAAAAAGTTTCTAGTAAAAGATGCCGTTGGTTGATTATTGGTGTATAGGTTGAAAAGTATAGCCGTTTGTTTGGTTTCGCTGTCACCCTCAAGACGCACGTAGAATCGTCTATTTTGCAATAGTGATTCCACTATTTTGACGAGTTAGTAGACTTTAAAATGACCTAGATTTTCTGAAGCAGGTTTCTGTAGTTGACGACATCGTACGCGGTGCTCAGGTCGATGAGCACTAGAACTTGGCTAATGCAGGTCCTCCCAGGTTTGAAGAGTGAAACCAGCTTGCTGTAATATGATTTTTGAGACAACCACTTTCTCTATGTGGTGCAGGATAAGTCTTTCAATATGGCTTTTATCTATGTAAATATATTTGTAAATTGAGAAAATTCTTTCTACATCAACGTATGTCATCATCATCTTTGGCTTGACAATCCTCTGTGGATCTTAGCCTGCTCTAAGATTCGCCGCCATTCTGTTCGGTTTCTGGCAACATGTTGCCATCTTCTGATTTTTAATATCCGTAAGTCGGTTTCAACTCCATCTAACCACCTAATTCGCGGTCGGCCTTTGCTTCTTCTTCCTACAGGTGTTCCTGCGGTTAGCTTTTTAGCAATCGTATTTTCTAGCATTCGTATTATGTGTCCAGCCCATCTAAGTCGCTGTGTTTTAATGAACGTTATGACATCTGGCTCATCAAAGAGCTGATACAATTCAAAAGTATATCTTCTGCGCCATTGCCCTTGGTCGTTTATAGCTCCAAATATTTTGTGGAGTATTTTACGCTCGAATATTCCCAAAAGTCTTTCATCTTTCTGCGTTAGAGTCCATGTTTCTGCTCCATATGTGAGGACCGGCCTCAGCAATGTTTTGTATATAATAATTTTAGTTCTTCTTTGAATGTTTCTTGAGTGAAAATGCTTTTGGAGTCCATAGTATGCCCTATTTGTAAGATTTATTCGTCTTTTGATTTCTTTGCTTGTTTTATTGGTAGCAGTCAATAGCGACCCAAGGTATGTGAAGTTGTCAACACGTCCAAAGGTATGACTTCCAAAGACTGTTTCTCGTTCCTCATTTGCTATCAGATCCTTTGTAACCAACATGTACTTGGTTTTGTCTTCGTTGATGACTAGACCGACCTGTTTCGCCGCTGTTTCCAATTCTAGGAGATATTGCTCAACATCTCGCTTGCTACGCCCTATTATGTCAATGTCATCAGTATATGCTAAGACTTGTATCGATCTATTGTAAATAGTACCGCCGTCCCTAATTCGTGTATCTCGGACTGCCTTTTCTAAGACAATATTAAATAGGAGGCAAGCCAGAGCATCCCCTTGTCTGAGTCCATCCTTTATCTCAAAGGATCTAGAATTCTCTCCCTGTATTCTAACAGTGGCTTCTAAGTTAGACATTGTCATTCTCGCTAGTCGGATAAGTTTCTCTGGTATACCATACTCATGCATTGATTGGTATAGCACTGTTCTCTTGACACTGTCGTATGCGGCCTTGAAGTCGACGAATAGGTGATGGGTTTCAATATTGAATTCTAATGTTTTCTCGAGAATCTGTCTTATTGAGTGAATCTGGTCAATTGTTGATTTTTCTGGAGTGAATCCAGCTTGATATTTACCAACTATGCCCACTGTGTAAACTTGCAGCCTTTCGTAGAGAATATTTGCTAGTATTTTGTAAGCAGTTGTTAACAGGGTTATACCTCTATAGTTGTCACACTGGAGCTGGTCACCTTTTGTATGTAACGGGCATATCACGTCTTGAGACCATTCACAAGGCATGGTCTCATTATGCCAACCAAGAAGTAAAAGCTTATGCAGTGTCTGTAGTAGGGCATCGCCACCATTCTTGTAGAGCTCACTGCAAATTTGATCAATTCCTGGTGATTTATTATTTTTAAGCTTTTTAATGGCTTGGGCAACGTTTTCGATGGTAGGTGGTCTTTCGTTTGGGTTGAAAGGATTCCAATCATTTCGATTAGCTAGGGTGTTATCTGCTTCTTCGATATGATGGCCATTAAATTTTGCATCGAAAAATTCAACTCATGTGTTTAGGATTGAGGCCGTATCATTTAGGATGTTTCCTTCTACATCCTTATAGCTCCTTATTCTTGGCTTAAACTCTTTGCGCATTTTGTTTAGATTTCTGTAGAACTTTCGAGTTTCATTTTGATTTCTTAGCCATTCTGTGCTTTCCAACTGCTTTTGCTCAAATTGTCTTTTTTTTCTTCTATGTACATCAACGTATGTAATGGGATTATATTTTAAATTCATAAAAATATTTGGTTCTAAATCTATTTCTTTCTGAAAACCATTGTTTTTTTTTGAAAAATATCTTTTCCAGTGTCATCTTTAATATTTTGACAAGCTGATCTAACTTCTTAAGGGTATGCTTTCTACCAAGTACAACTTTGATGATTCGAATTGAGTAATCGTTTTTGAAGCAAACTAAAATTTGATTTAATGAATGAAAGTTGCTGCTAAAGAACGTTGTTTAAAAAAATTTTTAGCATCTAGCAGAGACTGGGAATTTTCATCCGTTAAAGCGTCAATTATATTTTTTAAATCTAAGAAATAGTTTAAAAATAGAAAAATGCAGCTTCCAACCATGTTTCCCATCATGTTAGAATGGGTTCTGGTGCAAGTGGAATATTTGGAAGCATTTCTTTATAAAGTTAAATTCTTATAGGAGATTTGAGGAATACTTTGTATGCTTGATATCAGGGAGTTTACAAAAGGAACCTTTTTTCTAATTTCTTCCGAAACTCTGTTCATTCCATGTGCAAAACAAAAATATTTTTAAATTTTGTCTTGCCTTGACCATATATGGATAAGGCTAGGAACAAGCCTTATCCATATATGGTTATATATTATCTGCAGCTTCGGATAAAAAAAAGCAATAATTTATGGCTAGGAACAACTGCAGGAAGAAAAAAATTTGATATTTCTTCTGATAAAAAACGTAATATTGTTGCAGAGTTTATTTTTTCTAATTGCTTGCATGACTGACGATGCTTAAGTTTTCCCTTTAAATTTTGAAAACAAAATTATTTGCAAAAGGACAATTTTATTCATACCCCACGCAATGAGCTTTTTTAATACCCATTTTTTACGGGATAATAATCGGTTACCAGCTATTACAGTACCAAGAATATTGGGTAGTATCAATAGGTACTATCGGTAATATTGAAGACTGAAATATTGAACTAAAATAAACATTGGAATTTCCAGTTACTTAGTGATACCAGTTATCTACGGTTGGAAAAATATTGAGATAAGTATTTTTCGTATAATTATACAAAATATGCAATATATGCATTATGCATATTTGTCTAAGTCTAAAATTACTATTGGAAGACGTCGAAACACTTTAAGTCGAAATAAAAACAATAAATAACTGTAAAAACTGCTTTTGACCAAAATCGTGTCTGGAACAAACTGTGAACGATCTTGTAACATTTTTGTATTCCTGAAATATTCATCGTCTTCCCCTACGTGTGCACTGGAGCAGCTGCAGTAGCTCAAGAACGGCACTGTCCTTTTGTGTTCTTTCTCATTTCTTATCGCGAGTGATTTATCGGGATTTAAAATTGTTGCACCCGAGTTATCTTTTTAATTGTAACTCCTGCCGACTGCCAAGAGTTTCGAAGTTGTTAGTCTGGGTTCTTGTTGTCATAAAAAGGAATGGAACTGTTTTTCATTCATAGTCGGATAATATTCTATTTTTTTTCCCTTATTTTATATAAAAGACGAAGTGATTAGAAGGTATGGGAAAAAATTACCGGTTTTAACCGAAAACCGACTTTTTTACTTTGCAATAACCAGTTTTATCGGTTGTTTTTTTTGTCCCGGTTATAACCGGTTTTTTATTTTTAAAGTAAAAACCGGTTATTAGGTTTTTACGGTGATTAGGATTAGCTTAGGTATTATTTTGGATCCCAATCATAATTATTATTCTCAAGTAGTTATTCCAAACAAAACTATAATTCAAATTTTATTTTATTTTATAAATACAGAAGCAAACTGAAAGTGCAAACTTGTAACCTATTGGATTAAAAAAACCGAAAACCGGTTTTTGCAAAAACCGGTTTTTAGCCGGTTATAACCGCCAGGTTAAACCGTAAGAAAAAAAAAACGGTATAACCGAAAACGTTAAAGATTAGGCTCTAGTTATCAAAACTTCACAGTGGTCGTTTAATAAAAAGATAAATTGTATTGATATCATGAAAATCATAAAACTTGGCAAAAATCCCGCTACGTATATTTATTTAACGCCTTTATAAAAACTCAGTTCATTTCAAAGCGTTGTTTCTGAGAGATTCATTCTACACAAAAAACGCGAATGAACATTTTTGTTTAAAATTATTTTGGCTACATTTTCTATTTCATTTCGTTTTTATTTCATCATATTCGATATCTCTTCCTCTTTCCTACGAGCCCTCATTCGCAAAGATCGGACCAATAGAAACGGAGATACGGTATAGTGCCCTTTTGACAATGTCTTTGTCTTTGTGTTAACTTTGTGTTTTTTTTTGGTGTTAACGTATTGAATATCCCCTCCTCTTTCATTTAACGTGTTACACGTAGTAATCTGACCAATAACAACTGAGATATGATATAGCACCCTTTTGGCACAGTCTTTACTTTTGATTTTTGTTTTAACATGTTTGTCACCACCTCTCCTTTCCATCGATATCTTGCACGTTGTTTTACGTTGTGTCGTTTGGACGTTACAAGCTCAGTGTCCTTTTGACAATGCGCCGCCATGTTTTTTTTTTCTGTGCCTACGTATTCGTTACTCCCTACCCTTTCCGATGATACATCACACGTCACGATCTGACTAATAACAACAGAGATACGATATAGTGCCGTTTCGGTAAAGTCTTTGCATTTGATTTTTATCTTAACATATTCGTTAGCACCTCCCCTTTCCATCGATACCTTGTACGTCACGATCCGACGAGCCGTTTTACCCCCACCACAAAAAGATCAAAAAATTAGTAGAATGGCCTTAATTTTTTTTTTTGAATTTCGCCAGAATCTGGGGAAAAATTGATTTTCTATCTCACTGTAAAACATAGGCTCTTATGGGAGACGTTGATGCCAGATGGTGTGAAATGTCCAGTTTTTCAGTAGATCTAGGGAAAAAAATTTTGTGGGCCCGAACCGGTGCTGTCCCCCGGTTCTTATGGGAGTTCAGAAATACATTTGTCTTTAGGTATTGTTCAATTATAAACAGAAGTAGAAGGAAATAAATAGAATTCAAATTTGTTCAATACAATTAAGTATAATGTTAAAATCCCTTGGAAAAATTATTAAACTTTTAATTCTGAGATGTCAATGATATTCGCTTATTAAAAACTCTCTATCTAATCTCCTTTCGTTGGTTTGCTGATAAAGAATATACATAAAATTTCCTAACAATCATTTCTCTCTGTTTTGGCAGTCAGAAATTTCCTTGTTTATGATTCTCCAGATAAATAATAATTTATTTGTACTTACAACAAATACTGCAAAACTTAACGACTGCTACTTCTCCCAACCAGTATTCATAGCCCAGAACAGCTACCATTTTTTTTTAAACTCTTACAAAAGAAAAGATTACTTTTACACTCATAAAAAGACACTATGATATTATCATCATAGGCACGGATTTGCACTGATTATTATATATTGAACCAATGGTTGTGACTTTTGATATACGTATTACTTTTTCCAGAGCACGATTGAACAGTATACAGGAGAGAGGGTCTCCCTGGAGAAGCTTGTTATTTGTTTTAAAAGGTTCAAACAGTTCCCCCTGAATTCGTACTCTACATTCAACTTTTTCAAGAGATAGTTTTGTTAAATTTACCAACTGATTTGTTATTCCCAGCTCTTTTATTGCTTTGAACATTTCTCTTCTATTCACAGAGTCGTAGGCTGCTTTGTAGTCTATAAATATGTGATGAGTATCTATGCCATATTCCAGTGTTTTTTTTATTAGTCCTAGGGTTGTAATCTTATTTTGTTTATGGCGCAAAGTACTCCAATATTCCAATCATTGGGAAGGAATTTCTGTGACCATATTTCTTTTATAAGCTGCTGTAATGCCATTATGGTATCGTGGCCACCTTGTTTATATAGCTCAGCTGGGAGATTATCTATTCCGGGTGATTTGTTTCCGGCTAGTTTTTTAACTGCAGCTTTAACTTCAAGAATCGTTGGTGGTTCCTCTTCCCTCTCATCTGTTCTCCTTACCTCATAACATCTCTTCCGTCATAACTTTTCACACACACAAAAAAACCTTGTGTAATTATAATTAATTTTTCTCGTTTTGTAGAAATAACAATTTTTTTTATGAATTTGGGTTATTCTTCGTTTCTACGTTTTCTGACATTGTATATACATATATATATATATATATATATATATATATATATATATATATATATATATATATATATATATATATATATATATATATATATAATCATGTCTTGGTACTTTTACATAAATATATACCTAAAAGTTCTTTTGTTTCCTGACTATGATCGAAAAATGCTGTCGCATTTGGCATCCTCGGCGTGGTTGTGATTCCGAGTGCCGGGCAGATTCAAGGAGATTCTTGAGCAATACGACACCTTTTGATCGGTGGTGCGTGATGCCACCCTCGTGCCGATGCTGCTGCCGATTGTATAAATGCTTAGGGGCCTTACTCTTACTCAGGCCGTAAAAACTCTGATACTAACATAATTAAAGTACAAGCACTGTAATTTTACTTAATTAAATTCCCTTTTTGGCGGACTGTCGACGAACGTAGCGCCACACGGTAAGGGAGACACGACACGATATGAACTTTTTCCACCCAATGAACATTTAAACTCGGCATTTAATTTCATCAGAGATCTAAGAAAAGATTTTTGACCAAAAAAGAAGAGACACTAACTCGATTCGTTACTTCGTTACACTGAAAAAAACGGTTGTTTCTAATTAAGAAACTTTAGGGCGAAACTTACTTGCTTAAATTCAAACTTTTGAAATTTATTCTCCTTTTAATAAGTTCGTGGCTATTTTTGACTTAATATGTTCACACTGTATTCATGTTTAAAATATTTTTTTAATGATAGGACAGTTCAAAGTAATAAATTATATTATTTGAAGACTTTTTATTCGCAGAAATAATTTAACACTAACATTACTATTTAACGATAACAGATATACCGATAACACAGTTATAATCCGTTTGTAAATTATTTGTAGCACAGTTTTTATGACATAGCTGATAATGTCTAACGTACTGTAATAAACCAGTGACGAGAAATTATTTGAAAGTATGTTGTCTCAATTGTTGCAGCAATTTTAGTAAACCAATAGTATGGGCACCTACATAATCTGTTCAATTATAAACTATTATCATGTGGATGGTTAATGGATATTATCATATGGATGATTAAACAAGGATTAATAAAGAATATTTTGTACGAAACGTTCGGTAAGATAAACAGGTCACAAATGCTCGCCAGGCGTTTACTGAAAGTTTGCCTACTAGAATAACGGTTTCATCTGATGAAGGTTTGTTATAAATTGTTTCAAACACTACGAAAGACTACCATAAAGATATTACCTACTTCTGATATTGTTGAATGAATTGTTGAAATTAGAGTTAGAAAAGAAAAGGCTAGAAGTGCATTCAATAATATGAAACAAATATTATGTTGTAGAGACCTCAGCCTAAATCTTAGAAAACGAGTACTAAATTGCTATGTGTTTTCTGTTCTTTTGTATGGTGTGGAGACATGGACTTTAAATAAACAATGTCTCAATAAATTGGCCGCATTTAAAATGTGGACATATCGAATAATGCTGAGAATCTCCTGAACAGACAGAATAACCATTGAAGAAGTACTAAGAAGAATAGAGAACATCAGGAAGATATTGGATTCCATCAAAATAGGTACAAAAACTACCTGGGTCAGTAAAAATATCTGGGTCATATAACATGTGGCGACAGATATGAATTCCTAAAACTAATAATGCAGGGAAAGATTCAAGGAAAGCGCAGCATAGGTAGAAGAAGAATATCTTGGCTGAGAAACTTCAGAGAATGGTTTGGATGCAGCTCAACTGAACTCTTTCGGGCTGTAGTGTCAAAAGAATAGCAGTGATGATTGCCAACCTTGGAATTCTCCATTCTATCAATGGAGAGATAGAACTCAAAGTTCAAATATGTAAATTTAAAGCTACAGCTGCACGCTAAAACAAGAATATATATTTTAAGCATCTACATAAACATATAAAAATACATAACATACTTCCTTAACATCAGTCAACTATAGAATGGGACTGTTATTATCATGTTCTTATTCAAAATAATAAATCAAAGAAGCTGCCATCTCTTTAAAATAACTATTTAACTGCTTATGTGACATTTTAAAATTAAATCACACTAATTTTGTTCTAAAAAGGATAGAGTTTAATTAATAGTAAATAACAAAACCAAATCTGAAGTGCCAACATCGTAACTGTCAAATAAGTGTTACAAATTTATGCCAAAATGTCTCCTTCGTTCGATGGCAGTTAAAGTGTGACCCGGACAAGTGTGCTTCATAAACACTCACTTATACAAATTAGATGAAACAAGTTATGGTGTATTTCTTTAATTTTACATTAATAGAAATCTTCTATACTTCCAGAGTACTTAGCTAAAATATTCTCAGAAGGAACAGACCTAGGACTTAAATATTTTGTATTGGTACCATTGGTATCATCGGTGCATCGGGAGTTATACTGTACTAACTGTACATACTTCGTGTTGTCCACTAAGACAATAATATTTTTTGGCCACCCTGTATAAATAGTTATCTTAATGTTTATATCACTGAATGGAGAAGTGAATAAACTTTCAAAACGAGCTAGCATACGACCCCTATTCTTATTTCAAAAAATCATAGATTAATCATCACACCCAGATCGATAACGTCAGTAGTATGATATATATATATATATATATATATATATATATATATATATATATATGCTAACAAAAATCATATTATAAAAATAAAATTCGTCCTATTTTGGGATGATTAATTTGTCTCCAGTCGTCAATATTCGAAAAAATAAATTTATTCCATAGTTTTGTCCCTCACTGTATTATATAAATTTCATTTTACCGTTGAGAATATTGAGTTTTATTTGCGAATCGTCTTGAAATAAAAAATAACAACGACAGAATGAGATAAAACTTCTTTACTGCAATCTCTAATGAGGCTATACATTCTGTAATTCCCTTCACCAATATACAATTATGTCTTCATAAAAACGTCTGCTTTGCATTTTAATTCACAGGGAAGCAATCTTATCAAAAACATTAGATTTTACGTTGAAAACCTAACCCATTGTTCGCTACTTTTTATTATCCATTTTAATTTAAACGGTAAGTAAGAAAGTTTTTAAATGGCATTATTAGTGATAACAGTAAACAGATGGTTCATGATTCTTAAAACGAGTTTTATAATTTTGTAGTATATCTAATTAATAAACAATGTTCAGAATGGTTGAAGCCAGTGTTTCTACTGATAATTCACTTTGTGACTTAAGTCAATTTCGTCTGCCGCAGTTTCAGACCAACGCCACGCTGATAAAAAAAATTTCAGATCATTGCCTACGAATTGGAAACAACCGCTATCATATTGTTGGTAATGTCGATAATTATAAAAAATGTTTAAAACTTTAAAAAAATTTCTAGGCTGTCCTAGTGAACCGATTTGAATTTTACAAAAAGCGTTTGAAAGTTTGAGCCTTCCTTTATGTGTAAAAAAATTTGCAACTATCTGAGAGCCTTATTTAGGGCCTACTATAAATTTGAAAATATGCGATTTTTTTTCCAGTAGGCTGGATTGCAAAATTATTATGCAAAACCTATCCGACCGATCTTAACAAAATTTAGCACACGTTTTAAACATATTAAAAGGTTTTTCTAGGCGGAATATGGAGCTTGGAAGTCAAGTTTAGAAAGTCGAAAACATTTAAAGGATTAACTTCATTTTTTTGTACTTTTTTTTCCAATTATTGCTATTTTTTCAACAATAAACATTAAATTTTCAATTTCTAGCTAACGAAATATTGTGTAAAATTGAATAACGAAACTTTTAACTTTTTATAATTTTTTCTCTAGGATCAATATTTTCCGAATTATAAACGAAAATAGGAGCAAAAAAATGAGAAATTTTCAATTGTTTTCAGATTTTGTTAAATAAAAAATTTAGCACAGGGTTTGCGACTGGCGCATATCGTGATTATCGATATTGGGCACAACCTGAAGGGATTCCAGCAAAAAAATAGCTTCCTATGGAAAATGTCCATTATGGTCTGAATTTCTACAGATCCCGCCTAGTCTAATATTCAAGATTATAAAAAAGAATATTTGCGCCAGGGCATATACCGCAACATAAAAAACTAGTTTTTTATGAAAAATATTTATTAATTTGTATTTCTGTTTTGTTTTTGTGGATTCCCAAATTAGTTCTAATTTTTCCGTTTCTAATACCCTCATCATTTCAACAATGTAATAAAAATAGCGACTTATAAAATATATTTGCTTTAATTAATTTTGTCGATATTTTTAAATCAGCTTAAAATACGGTTCTTATTAGAAAGGCTGTCTCCTTTCTCAAAGAATCATGTTAAAGAGGCTTTTTAGGATGTAAGTATGTGTGTTAAAATTCTTTCTAAATTTCAACGACCCTATTTTTACCGGTAGGTAGACGTTCATGCTCGGGTAATAAGACCTTCAATATGCTATTATGTCATAATAGCTGTTGTAACAACCCTCTCAGAGTGGTGGTAAGAACCCCTATTTCGAAGAAACACATAAGATATGCAAAGAACGATGTTTGTTTATACCGTATAGTCGTATCTTTGAGCAGCATGTGTAGCCATATGTCAGAGCCCCACGTTATCGGATCACTTTGCAGCAAATTGCTACGATCCTCGCCAATCTCCCAAAGGAGGACACTATCACGCGAACAAAAAGAAATGGAAAGAGATAGAGAAAATTTCGTCAAGCCGCGAACTAACATGAAAATTGCCTGTGGTAAAATAACTTCGCCACCTTGTTGAGATGTAATTTACTGGTTACTTTTCAGACTTATACTTCTATCTATTTAATTTCTCTTGAATATTTTTAAAAATTTTACATTAAAGTTTTCTGGTACGTCGCGAAAGTTGCCTGAATATTATTTTTTTATCGTTCTTTATTTATTGCAATTTGTTGCAATATAACAATAAACAATATGTTTAAAAGAGGCCATTATTTGCAAAACTTATTTTTTGCTCGAAAGTCATTTTTTGGGAAATCGAAAAAAAAAAACGATTAACGGCCGAATAGTGTTTAGCTCACAACGTAAAGAATGTTATTAATATTGCTTAGAGGTTTTAGCAATAGAAATTAGAAATTTCTAGCATAAAATATTTACAGATTTTTAGAAAAAAAATGTTTATTGCAAACAACCAGTTTTGCAAATATATAAAATAATAACAAACCGCATTTAGTCCAATAAAAAACAAGGGATTTATTCATGAAAATAAAACTTTAAGATTTTTAGTCATATAAAGAAAATGTTTAAACGAAAAAAAATCAAAAGCAGTCTCAACCTGTCATGCTCATACGAAAAAACATTCTCTGCATTTTGGCAATTTTCAAAACCATCAACGGATTCTTCTGGTAAGGTAGAATCTATCTTTCCAGTGTTCTTTGGAAAAATTTAGTTCAGAAAGGCTTCTCCAATTTTCTCCATAGTGAGTTTCTCCATAATTATCCCTTTATCCCTCTTTAATTCTTTCCCCCGTGGTAATTTCTTGCCATTGAAGAAAGAGAAACATTTTTCTTACAAACGCTATTAGCTTTTCCAACGTCATTTCGGTAATTGGGTTCACCTTGGACTAGAACATTGTTGCCTTTTTTGTAAAAAATAAACCGCTTTGTCTTATTAAATTCAAACTGCCATGAACCAGGTAGCTTAACAACTCGTTTTGTTTGTGTACTCTAATCAAACACATCCCAATCCATATCGATTTTCTATACAGTGGAATTCTTTCTGATTAAATCGTCGTAGCCACTAATTTCCACGATAACAGACATTTTTTTAATGTCTTTTCTATAAGGCCGAAAATAAGATCAGCGGAATAAAGGAATGACTGACGATCGGAAAAATTAATTCAATTTGTTTAATATGATTCGGCGATTCTTGTAGAAGAAAATAACGATGTTTGGCAAAACCAATGGAATAGAAGCACCACTAAATTGATAGAAATAAAATCTTCCGTCCTTCCATGGAACTTCTGGCCTTCAAAGCGACAACATCAAGTCCTATTAACACGTCTCAGATTAGGACACACTTCTACTACACATGAATACTTGTTGAAGAAAGAAGAGGAACCAGTGTGTTTTGTTTGTGAATGTAAAGTGACAGTGAAGCACATTTTGATTGAGTGTCCAATATACTCAGTGGAAAGACTATATCATCACTTTCCAAAAACATTAAAAGAACTTTTAGGAGAATCTAAATACGTAGCTGACTTGATAGAATTCTTGAAAACTATAAACCTTTTCAATAAAATTTAATACAATACATTAATGATTAAAATATATATTGTATACATTATTATGTAATTGATATTTTGTATATGCCTATGTATGTCTTTATCACTTTTGTATTTTTCTTATGCTAATAACCCTAAGTGGTTGAAGCAAAATAAAAAAAAAAAAAAAAAAATAAGCCTACATTGCCATAATATTCGAATATTTGTTTCGTCCGCCGCAACCATCAGCGAACAAACGTACTGTTTTTATGTTGACATCAAAATTAAAATTCTTTGGAGCATGTTGCAAAGGTGACGCTATTGTATTAGAATCTTTTCGAGAGTCAATTTCTGTCCACACGTAAGAAAACACATTTGTTGGTCTTAATTTATAGGTACAAGTTCCAGCAACAACTGTAAAATTATATAGTTTATTTGGCTGAAATATGCTGCTTGATCAGGCAGTCTAGGCAGTGCTTTTGGGTTTTTAACAAGTTTGAAAAAAGCCTTTGCTTTTACGATATGAACACCATGTAGTGGCTAACTTTTGCCGGACAGCTAAAGAAGTTGCTACTTTCAACTGCTCCTTTGTTCTCAAGCGATATTATAGTTAACATTAACATACTTCCGAAAATAACTAAGCTTCACGTGCATAGGCTGAGGCACTCTTCGAAGATAATGGTCGAAAAGTTTTTTAAAATTCAAGTCACATGGCAAGTAGAACCTCACGCTTCTCTTGCTTCTACAGTAATAAGACTCTGTACATGTTATGGATTCTATAAATTGTTTGATGCAGTCTCTGCAGTTTAGACCATAAATGTTTTTCTCAATTTATGTGATTATCTATATGGATATCAAGATATTTTTTTTCATTTGAAATTAATATGATGTTCCCACTATAACATTTTAGTCTATAAGACAAATAAGCAATTTAATTCTAGCCTAAGTTTGCTCGGAATGATACCAAAAGGAGAAATTTATATATGTCTACTATATATGGTTGGAAAACACTTTCGAGATATAGCATTTTTCATATAAAATGCTTGCACTTCACAATTTATATAAAGTGACGTCACTTATATTTAAAATTTCCAGAACGTCAACCTTAGAGTTCAAATTTTCCTAACACAGCTAATAATACGAAACCCATACGGAACTGCTCGATCTTTCATAGGCGTCAACATGGTATAATAATCAGAAAAATGTAATCATCATTATATTGGGAATTTTAGAATTATATTGATTAAATAACCAAAAACATTTGTTGTTATTAATAATATAAATTTTATGAAATAACTCTTTAAGTCTAATATTCCACAAAATAATAATTTTAATTAAATAGATTAGACAATTAATTGTACGCAACTGATACGGGAATACTTCAAATTTTATTGACAGTTCAGCGTGTGGCAAAATTGTTTGAAGTGTTGCCGCTTTTTTAGAGTAAGAATTTTGTTTATAGAACTTTAAAAACTAATTATTGTTGTATATTGTGATTGTGCTATGCCAAAACAACTAAATAGTCTGTAGAAAGCTGATAAGCTTTCATATAAGATAGATTATTTTGAACAAGAAATAATGGCGGGACGTTTTTACTATTAAAGCCCTAAAACTAGAGGTAAGTTTAAAATTTTTAGAATATATAATTTTGTATTAAAATGTTTTCTTATGTATTTTAGTGTGTTGCAGTAGTCTTAAAACTAAGTGTATTTACTGTTAATATGATAGTTTGACAAATGGTTGACATTTTAAAAATTCCTCACTTACTAACTATTCTGATGTTTTGGCAACGCTGTGGGGTTCTGACGTCGTAAATCTTGAATGACGTGCAAGAATTTTTATATGAAAAATGCTATAGTTTGCAAATACTAATGCTTTTTGTTCGTTGTTTTTCGCCCAACCTTCTTGTTTATTTCTTCTTATAGTAGGTGTTTGCATAATTGGTCTCTTTAAATTATTGGTGGTTTTCCATAGCTAGTATTCAGTACAACAATCTTTTGTTGAATATATCAGGAATTCGCTAATGGATTTATTCTCAAGTTGTCTAATAACTCTTTGTAGTTGTGAGGCAAGTTGGTTTACTTTTGTTCTGTCTTGTGGTGCTCTGGTTGGTGCCATTTTTATTCTTGCTCTTCTTTTTTCATCCACTAATTCCCAGATTTCCTTAGGGTAGATTTTTCTTTGAATCTTCTTAGTAGTTCAAGAGTATTTCTCCTAAAGTCTTCTTTCGTTTTCAATGACACTGCAAAATCAAGTCTTTCTTCTAGGGTAATTCTAAAGCTGTCCCAGTCCGTTTTATTGTTGACCAACACAGGGTTGTAAGGCTTTTGAATGATATTTTCCCTAATAGTTAATATAATGGGAGTATGTTCCAAGTTAACTTCTTAGTTCTATTTTATTTGTATATAGTTGCTCGATACGTTCTTAATGATGTAAAAGTCTACTAAATCAGGAGTTTTCATATACGTAGGCTAATACGTAGACGTTCTTGTTGAGATTACTTCACACTTATTCTCATTTATCGCTTTGAGCAATTCTTTACCCTTTGTTGTTATGAGTCTTGAACCCCATAGTGTGTGTTTAGCCTCCTCTCATCTCCTCCCAAATCTCCTTCCATGATGAACCAATCACCCTTGAATTCAAAAAGTGTGGTATATGTTTCAGCTTTGATATTAGGTTTCGAGAGGAACTGTATAGACCAATAACTACCAGGTCATAGTTCTTGATATTAACGTTTACCACCGTTACCTAAACATCTGCAGTTTCAAATTTGTTTTCTTCGTCATGTTGAAGATTTTCTCTGATTATAACTGCACTTACCCTCCAATTGCATTATTTTTAGGATATATGGTGTGGAAAACTTCGTATCCCTTAAACATAATTAATGATTGTTTAGTAAGGTGTGTTTCGGATATTAAACAGATGTTAATTTTGTTCATATCCCTGGTTAGTTGCAATTCTTGTTGTCTTTGGATTATTCCGTTGATATTCGAACTCATTACTTTAAACTCATTTATATTTTCTCTTTTGGGATGGCTCCTTTATTGCTGTATTTTAAAGCAGTCAATCGTTCCTCAATTCTTTTAAATAACCCAGATATTTGACATCATTCCTAGCAGGTAGTAATTTATACATCATTTTAACTTTTGCAGCAATTGCATCTTGAGTGGATCTGTTTTTATTTGACTTAATGATCTCAATAATGTTAATAACTTACTGAACTTAATGAACATAATGAACTAACGATCCCGGCCTTCTGCTTGGACTTCGTACATTTTACCGCCTGAGCTATCCAGAGGAGTAAATCAAATTAGGTAAATCAAATTTGCCAGGGAAAAAGAAAACAACAAATCACTACTTTTTCTGGATGTATTATATATTCACAACGAAGGATATAGTATATATAATCAAAGTCTTCAATCACTAAGACCAACAGATATTTAAATTATCACTCAAACCACAACATACATATCAAAAAGGGAATCTTCAAATCACTATATTATATAGCCCAAAACAACTGCTTAAAAAAATGCATTTCAGGAAAGAAAAACCTGCTAACAAAGATGTTAACAAAAAAATATTATTCATTGTCATTTATAAACAAGAAATTTCACAATTTCAGAAAGATTAGAGAAAGGAAACAACAAAACATCAAAAACTATCCAGAAACTCGCACAAGAAGGGATTTGAAGACAACAACAATACCATATGCAAAAAAGGCTTATCAAAAAACTAAAAAAGAATAGGAAATAAATACAACATCACAACAACATTAACAATCAACTGAAATCCATTTTTTTCAAAAGCAAACACAAGAACACACAAGAGAGATCGAAGAACTGAATTTATAAAATTCCTTGTGAATGCAATAATTTTTATCTGGGACAAAACCTCAAGACCACTAAGTTTTAGGATAAATGAGCTAATGCGTTAATAGGTTACAGACATATCACCTAGAATTAACTACATAAACATAGAAAGATTAGAGAATTTGAAAAAATCAGAGGGAACAACCCTCAGAATTTCATTCAACATATAGCTATTTGCCCACAAGATCAAGGCCAGTCAACTGTCAAACTGGTTTATAGGATAAATCTATAATTTCTTAATTTTTAATTTTTTTTAAGACGATTTTCGGATTGCAACTAGAAATGTAAAAATAAATGTAAAATTTAATTCTCATTACAATCCATTGTGGTTTAACCCAACAAAAACAATATTTAACTTAATCATTATTCTGGCTTTACAACTCTGCATGGGTCCTAGCCTCCTCAAGAATTTCTCTCCAATCGTCCCTATCCATCGCCTTTCTCCGTCAAGCACGTATTTTGATATTTCTCATGTCTCCATCGATCTTATCAAGTAACCTTGTTCTGGTTTTTCCTCTTCTTCTCTGACCAATGGGTCTATTAAGGAGCGTTATTCTAGCTGGGTCATTTTATTCCATTCGCATGACTTGCCCTATTCACCTCAGACGACCTATCTTAATACATGCTTTCATTATTTTTTGTTAGAGTCCAGATCTCTGAACCATATGAAGGGTACAGGGAAAAAAGGAGGTATGTAAGAAATAACACATTCTGAAATAAGGCGATTTTAATACTTCAAAACGGCACATGGATTATAGTCTTGTCATTTACATTATATATATATATATATATATATATATATATATATATATAAAATAAGACACCAGGTAGCGATGGTATACCCGCAGAGTGTTTAAAACATGGAGGAGAAGCGTTGTACAGTTCTATATACAAGCTAATTCTAGACGTTTGGCGAGAAGAAACAATGCCAGATGAATGGAAAGAAGGGGTTATTGTACCAATACACAAAAAAGGAAACAAAAAGCAATGTACTAACTACCGGGGAATAACACTCCTAAACACCACCTACAAAATACTTGCAAACATCCTGCTAGAAAGAACCAAAACATACACAGAAGGAATCGTTGAAGATTATCAATGCGGATTTAGACCGGGCCTCTCTACCATTGACCAGATATTCACAATAAAACAGATAATGGAAAAATGCTGGGAGTTTGATCGTGAGCTTCATCAGATGTTCATAGATTTTAAACAAGCATTTGATAGAGTCTGCAGGACCAGACTGTGGACAGCGATGCAGGAACTTGGCTTTCCAAAAAAACTAGTCAGGTTAATACGGATGTTTATGGAACGGTTACGATGTAAGGTGAGAGTTGGACAACAATACTCGGAGACATTTGAAATAAACAATGGACTAAAACAAGGGAGATACACTTTCACCACAACTCTTCAACTTAGCTCTGGAATACGTAATCAGAAGTGCAAGAATCGAAAAACCGAATATAGTATTTCATCGAGAAGGACCAAACTTACTACTGGCATTTGCAGACGATATCGATCTAATAGGAAACACACGATTAAGGATGAAGGAGACTTTCGTGAGGTTCGAGAAGCAAGCAGAGAAGATGGGGCTACAAATTAACGAAAACAAGACGAAATATATGTATATGAGCCGCAATAACCAAAGCAGAGACAGAATCGGTCAGAACATCACCATCGATAACTTTAACTTTGAGCGCGTTAGAGAATTCAAGTATCTTGGAACAACAATTACTGAAAACAATAACGGATCACAAGAAATAAACAACATAATTCAGGCCGGCAACAGATTCTTTTTGCCCTCCAAAACCTTATAAAATCGAAACAACTAACAAGACGTACGAAGATATAGGTCTATAAAACAATCATACGACCCGTTGTGATGTATGGAAGCGAAACGTGGACGATAACAAAGGCAAACGAAGAGAGACTATGTGTTTGGGAAAGAAAAATCCTATGGAAGATCTTTGGCCCTGTGCTGGATGAAGCATCAGGACAATAGAGGATAAGAACTAACAAAGAGCTCGAAGATCTTTACCCAGACGCCAACATTATAAAAGAAATAAAGTCTAGAAGACTCCAATGGGCAGGACACCTCAGAAGACATTCTGACGAATGAAGAGTAAGACTGGTGTGGGAGGAAGTCCCAACTGGAAGGAGACCACGCCGACGCCCTCGTCTCTGGTGGCGAGATAATATAGCAGGAGACCTAAGCACTATGGGCTGAAGATTTGGATGGAGGTTGCTCAAGACAGAAAACAGTGGAGGCATGTTGCCGAGTCGGCTAAAACCCACGAAGGGTTGTAAAGCCACGGAGTAAGTAAGTAAGTAAGTAAGTAAGGTATTACCAGAGGTTAAATATAAGGTTTCAGTTGAATTGCAAAAAAAAACATAAATTATTCTACTTTCTTTATTTTGCCAAACATTTAGACATTTTACACATTAATTCAAAATATTAAAGTAAAAAAGGAGGTATGTCAAGAAAATTAGTAACAACGTTGATACAAAAATGCATTTTATTTCAGAAAACAAACAACGATTATTATAAAAATAATGTTTATGTAAAACAACTTAAAAACAGTTTTTTTACAATAATTTTATAGCGTCTACACGAGATTTGGGTATAATAGTCTCTAAATTATAGATGCGGAAGTCATCAAAATAACGTTGGACATCTAAACCACAAAATTTTTTTAGATGCTGCAGGTCCGCATATTTCGCTTGACTGATCGGCAGAAGTGCTAAAAAAATAACAAAAGTAAGCTTTATAAAAATGATTATTTGGGGGGTTTTACCTGTATAAGCATATGGAGGTAGCTCAAATTCCATTTCTGGCAATTTGGGGGTAGTCAATCTCTGCTGTGTTATTACTCAGGTCTCCCAAGTTGCATTGAATGTTGTTCTGTAGTACAAAAGACTAGGATGATCCATAACAGTTTTTAACTCGCGGATGGGTCTAGTTAGAAAAGGGCATTTATTTTTATAATGCTTGCGTAAATATTCAGTCCACTTTCGAAAATACTCTTGACGACATTCTTCGACATGAAACGGTGATGGTTTTCGTCTAGCAGTTTTATACACTTCTGTCCAGTCTTGGAAAAGTTCGGCTTTTGATTTTTGATTGAAAAGTTCAAAATCTTTGTCACATTCCAGGTAGTAATGTCCTCTAACAGGAAAAGTTATTTGGATAGAGTCCAGTCTCTACTCATGATGAACTATGTTATGAATAAACCGAAGAATCTTTCCTTGTTGTTAATAGGTCGCTATTCTGACTTCTGCATTGTCTTGTGGTTACCTTGAACTCATTTCTGTTAATGTGAACTTTCTTATAGAATACTTTGGATTCTTTCTCTCTGTTGAGGTTTTATATTTATATTTAACTTAAACGTACCAAAAAAAAAAACAGTTTCATAGTCTTCATGGACATGCAATGCAATTTACTTGCAAAAAAGTTACTCAAGAAAAACTAGAGATCGTATTAAATATTCAAGGATGTTTTTAAATGCATATTGTTTACCTGGTAAATCCATAAATCAATTTTTAATAATGCCTTTGAGAACCTTCTTCATTGGAGCTAGTCAGAGTTCGGTCGTCACTGCATCAACCCTTTATATTAGGTTAAAATCATTTATGTGATTAGCTGGTAAAATATGAGTGTCAAGTGACAAATTGATAATCGATATTCAGGTACACATTATTAATGAAATTAAAAAATAATTAACATCGAACGCTTTTATAATTATTTTCAAAATGAATTAGCTTATTATTTTTTACCCTTTTATACTGTTTGTTTATTGATTTTTTATAATTGTTTCCAAAGAGTCTGGATAAGGGTGATTTGCTGGTAATGTTACAACTTCGTGTGAATTTCATATTCCAATTATTGTTATTGAGTAATATAATTATTATTATTATTATTACATAGTAATAAGAGCTGGGGTCATGAAGACTCATAAGCCCATTTACAAGAAAAATGAAATAGTACATTACAAAATAATTAGTTACGCAAATTAACTATGAACTAGTAAATTGTGTACAGTATTGTTCAGTTTACAAACATGTAACAGTCTAGTTGGTTTTTAGATGGGGAATTTATAATTTCCGTTGGGAGACTGTTCCATATACTAAAAATACGATTACACAGAAAATGTTGGCGCCTTGTCCATGAAAAGGATTCCTTCTTTAGTTTCAAACTGTGTCCACGTAGTCTGCTGTGATGATCTAAAATAAACAAATGCTGCAGATTTCCATATCCAAACTTTAAAATTCGGAAGGTGATAATTAAGTCACAACGGAGTCGACGAGCTTCAAAAGTTAGTAACCCTGCTAAAGACAGTCTTTGTGGGTAATCTGGCCTTCTTCGTTTGAAAGATAGTCAGGTGGCTTTCTTTTGGACATTTTCGAGAAGAGTTCTATCGCGCACTAATTCTGGGCACCAGACTGTTCCACAGTACTCCAGTAGGGGTCGGACATAAGTTTTATACAAACGAATAGAACCCGAAAAGGATATTTTTGTAAAAGTCTTATTAAATAGGTATAATTTACTATTTGCTTTTTTAGTGATGTTTGAAATATGCTCCGACCAACTCAAATTTTCAGTAATTGTAACACCAAGGTCACAATATGATCCCACACTATTCAGTAAATGCCCGTCTATCGAATAAGACAAACGCGGGTTATTTTTTCCCAAATGTAAAACTATACACTTATCTCTATTTAGAGGTAACATCCAATCCGAACACCACTCGAAGATCGAATCTAAGTCACTATGTACGTCTTGTCCATTCAAAACTGGGCCAGTAAATATTTTTGTATCATCTGCGTAGAAAGCTTTCCTAGAGAATCAAGATCACTAACATATAACACAAATAGTAGTGGACCCAAAACAGATCCTTGTGGCACAGCACTTAAAACTGGTTTTTCAGATGACAGCGATTTGCCAACTCTAACGCAAAACTCCCGATTTGTTAAAAAATCAATAATCCACTCAATAAGTTGTCCGCGAATGCCAACGTGTTCTAGTTTATACATCAATTTTCTTATTGGTACCCGATCAAATGCTGTTGCAAAGTCTAAATATATAACATCTTTATGTTATTTTATCCAATGCTGCTGTCCATTCATTAACACACCAAGGTAATTTATTCATGGTTGATCGACTTTTCACAAATCCATGTTGTAGAGGAATATTTTTTTCTCGAAGCAAAAATTCTGAAAGAGACTCTGTGATAATTGATTCCATAACTTTACAAACAACAGGTGTAAGGCTTATTGGTTTATAATTATTGGGATCTAACTTATTTCGTTTTTTAAATATAGGTGTCACCGAGGCACACTTCCAAATTCGAGGCAAAGAGTGTGCATTAAAAGATGAACGCATTATTAGTGATAGTGGAATAGAGAGGACATCTGAACATTTTTTCAAAAATAATGTAGAAATTTTATCGGGCCCTGGAGATGACTTGTTTTTTAATTTGTAAATATGGCCCTTAATGATTTCAGGTGAAAAATCGATGTAATCAATTTTGGGAATAACCCTTGAGTGACTGATTATAGGAAACTGATTTTGAGTCGGTTCAATAGCAAAAAATGTATCTGCAAGAATATTAGCGACCTCATACGTATTCTGACAAATCGTTTCATCGTTTTTTTTAACAATGGAATGGATACTTTAGAAGACATAGCAGACCTAAAATATTTATACAGTTTTTTAGAGTCTTTGCAACTTACAATAGATTCTTCATATGCCATTCTGGTTTCATTGATATACTTTTTTAGTATTACTGTGTAGTTTTTGTGAGTTTGCAAATCACGTGTATCACCTGTACGTTTATGTTTTGGCCATAATTTTCTTTTGTGATAAGTGATATCAATTCACCGTTAATCCACGGCTTAAGTTTGTTCCTATAGTAAGTTTTTCTTGTGGTATTGCGTCTTTTGTAATTGTCAATGATGCTTATAAAATTATTCCAAACTTCTTTGTATGTATATATATATATATATATATATATATATATATATATATATATATATATATATATATATATATATATATATATATATATATATATTGAATTTGAAATTTCCGCGGGAGCTATATGTGGTTTCAGTTGTTTTCCGGGTTTGACTCCGCGTTAAATATTTTTGGTTTTTTGAAAAACCATTGTTTTGACGACGTTTCGGCAAGGTCACACTTGCCATTGTCAAGTCAGATTCTGCTTCGTCTTGATGTTACAGGCGAACTGATTTCTCGGTCGCTGCACGCTGAGTTTAAATATCTTGTTGCGCTTCTTGTCATTGGTCCTGTGCGCAGAGTGGGCGTGGTCTTCTTCGCTATTTTAATTTTTACGTTTTTCTGCAGAATTGTTTTCCACGTATTTGGGAGTCTTTGGGCATCATCTCTGGTGCATCCGAAAAATTTAAACACCAGAGATGATGCCCAAAGACTCCCAAATACGTGGAAAACAATTCTGCAGAAAAAACGTAAAAATTAAAATAGCGAAGAAGACCACGCCCACTCTGCGCACAGGACCAATGACAAGAAGCGCAACAAGATATTTAAACTCAGCGTGCAGCGACCGAGAAATCAGTTCGCCTGTAACATCAAGACGAAGCAGAATCTGACTTGACAATGGCAAGTGTGACCTTGCCGAAACGTCGTCAAAACAATGGTTTTTTCTAAAAACCAAAAATATTTAACGCGGAGTCAAACCCGGAAAACAACTGAAACCATATATATATATATATATATATATATATATATATATATATATATACATATATATATACATATATATATATATATATATATATATACATATATATATATATATATATATATATATATATATATATACATATATATATACATATATATATACATATATATATATATATATATATATATATATCAATATAGAAAAAGTAGAACAATATATATATATATATATATATATATATATATATATATATATATATATATATATATACATATATATATACATATATATATATATATATATATACATATATATATATATATATATATATATATACATATATATATATATATATATATATATATATATATATATATATATATATATATATATATATATATATTGTTCTACTTTTTCTATATTGATGTTATCTATCGTGATGTTTTCCAGGCTGTTGCTTACGCAAATGGTTAAGATATACTTACTCCATCTATTTTTAATCCCTTTTCGGCCCAATTTAGTTTTTTGAAGAAAACAAACATTCCTACGTAAAATATGCAGTTCTTTTTAATACTGTAAAAAAAGAATATAAAAGGATTTTTTTTAATTCAATTTAGAAATTACTTGTTTTATATTTTCATTACTGGAGCAATTTACTTTCGTATTTCTTATGCTGTACCCCAAAGTGGACTATTGGCTGTATATTACTTTATTCCGGTTGTACTCAGTTTATTAAATACTTTAAAAATGATTAATTGGTTATGAAGTCCCCAATAATGGTTTTCTCAGAAGTGTCTCATAAATCGTTTACGTACTTCTAATTCGGAAATCGATTTGGTCCACTGATTGCCTTGTGTTGAAAGCAGAATAATTAGTTAAGGTAATTGTGGAGGGTTGCTAGCAGCTTTTCCCTTAGGCCGTCGAAATTTAGTTCAGTAGTGCCTATTTAGCTGTCGCGATATGTCGACCCTTCTGGAAGAACCGGACACTTGCGATGTGAAGCAGTTACTACGTCGCTCTTCGTTAATGCATTTTGTTATTTGATTAATCGAATGGAGAGTGACGGACTCCAAATGAATGTGACAGGGTTTATATATATTTTATCGTTTTTTATTCTACAAGATATAAAAAGCTAAACTAACTGAAAAGTTAAGAATAATATATCTGTATATTTAGGAAAGGTTTAAATTTAAAAAATGTATTTAATACTCTTTTAATACTTAATTATATTAGTGATAATATACAGAGTGTTAGTAAATAGTACCACAAACTTCAAAGAGTGATTCCACATAAAAAAATAATGGCATATAAACGTATATTCGCAAATTCTTCGTTTCCGAGATACGGGGTGTTAACATTTTTTTTTTACAAACTGATGATTTATTTATTACTTTGAAACGGTTGATATATGCAACTAAATGTTATTGGGTTTAAACAGACAGTTATTGCGCAGTTGTTGACATACAATTAAGAATTTTATATTCATAATTGGCGCGCATCCTAGTGAAAGTCTTAATTTTTTAAGAAAACAATGTTACGTCACTGAAATATTTTAAATAACAAATCATTTTTCAATAGCTCATTTCCAAGGGAGGCCGAAGGCCGCATCTAACTCACATTACCTTACTTTAGCATCACCTAATTTAAGGAAAATTAAGTCTGAAACGTTTCTACCTTTTCGGACTTACTTTTCATCAAGGTAGAAATAACACACGTCTTAAAAACTCAGTCCAACTGGCAGGATATGCAGATGACATAAATATTTTAGCATTTTCTTTTTACCTTGTGTCTAATAAAAATCAATGTAGTTTCTTCTTTTTGCGTTTTAAAATATTAAAAGTAAACAAACTTCAAGAGTCTGTTTATATCAGTCAATAGCCGCTTCCAAGATGTTTTATTTACTGTCTCGCTCTTCAATTAGTTTTATCTCTGTTCCGCCTATAAAATTTTTAAAATAATTACAGTGCAGTACCTGTCTTTATTATTCCATGTGTATTTAGTGCAGTGCAGTGCTTCGTTTTTTAATAGGTTATGTCCCTATAAAGAATTTTTTTAGTATTTTTGAATAACTTATGTTTTTTATGTACAACACAAAATTAGTACGTAGATTATAAGAAGCTTAAATTCTCATAACTGCATATCATGATATGATAATGACCAAGATATATTTTACCTTTACTTTTTTTAAATAGTTTTTTATTGAGAACATTTTTAATACAAATATTTTTACCTGCTTTACCAGGTCAACGTGAGAAATTAATATTTAACATTAGATAAAGATGTAAAAAGGTATTCATTTGAAATAGACATTTGTTTGTAAAATGTAACTGATTATGTTTGGTTAATTTTTTTTTCAGCTAGTAATAAAAGCAGCTGGTTGTTTACAAATTTGTAATGTTTAATTTCCCTCACAATCTTCCTTTCTTTTGGGAAATAACAAAATAATTCTGACAGGATTATAGAGCAACCATACAACATAAGTGTGATTGTTTCCTCTTTTTTTCCTATGTATTCATATTGTTTTTCAAGAGAGGTTTAGCATATTTGTCATTTTTTTGTATCTTTCTTAAAAAAATCTTATATGTAAAATATTGAGTTTTCCTTGCCCCTTGAAAAAAAAAATAAATAAATAAGGTAGCACCCTTTATTTTTCCTTTTCATTTAGTACCAAATTTAGTCGAGTTTCCTTTCAGTTTCTATTTTCAAGTTTTTTTATATCAATATTCCCCATGTTAGATATATAGACCCACGTCTCATGGCTCGCCGTTATGTCTTTCAAAACATCTGGAGTGCCGATTTGCAAAGTAAACATAGTTGGACCTGAATTATTCATTTCTTTTTTAGTTTCAAGACTAAACGTCACCTTGGGTCAATTTTTATGCAACCCAAAGTTATACCCAACTACTGTGCATCATCACTTTCCCATCCAGGTCAATTTATTATTACAATATTATGAGCAGAACCAAAGCAACAGACAAAAATACGTATACGGAACTTAAATCACATGCTAAACCAATAGTACTGTGAATAAACACAAAAAAGACTAAAATACTAGTACAAAGCCGATCGGAAAGAGCAACAAACCCCTGCCCGACAGTTGACAACTTTATCACGAAAAGTAGATAGCTTTATCTATTAAGGAGTTGACAACATTGACTATGCAGAGCTCAGCAGAAGAATCATCCTAGCCAATAAGGCATATTTTGCTATGAACTAGATATTTAAATCACGAGACGTACATCAAAGGATTAAGATACGAATCTATAAGACGATAGTCCGAATGAGCTATGAATGTGGAACTTGAATATTAAGTCAAAAATCTGTAAACTGAGAACCACCTTTATCGCAGTATGTCCGCCTACAGCGTCTTCAATGGGCTATATATTTAGGATGGAAGAAAATAGGCTTCCAAAAAAACAGTTGAACGCAAGAATGTAGGGTCTCGATAGGTATTAAGAGACCTATTGACAGAACGAGAAACGATGGAGGCATGATGTGGGTGAGGACGCAAGAAATCTTTGGCAGTCAATCGTGGAGGAGAATGTCTACAGATCATAACGAATGAAGAGGTTTGCTGAGGGAGGCCAGGACTCGAATATTGCTGTAGAGCCATAGGATGGATGGAAGTTCAAAAAGTAACATAATGCATATTATAATAATGTGATTTGAATAACTTTTTCCTAACTTGCCAGGCTACAAGGATAATACATAACCTTTTGATTACAGAGATAAATTGTTTGAGACGATGCTGCGGTGGATCAAACCTCAAAAGCATCATGCACAAACAATAAGAATTCAAATGAATATGTCGGGCACTATTAAAAAGATTTCATACGATAAATCTGCCAGACAAACCTAAAAGTTTCCATTTAATTCTTGGTAATGGAGGAGAACTTTGTATTGCCATCAACGTCGCCAATAATATAGTCGAACTTTATACATTCAATCGTCAGTAAAAGATTCAGACCCCAACCTTCAAAACAGAGATAAGATCAGTTTGATTTCGTAGTGATAATTTGACAATAGCATCTGGAAGTGCCGAAGCAGATAATTACAAACCTGTTTAAGGACTATTGGGACTGAGTATATTATATTATCTATTGTCTTTGCACCCGGCGACAGTCACCATTTAGCTGGATTAAAAAATGGAAAATTGTTGATTTTGGACAATTCAACAGATGATACTTCAGAAGAAATTCCAGCACATATAACCAAACTATGGTATTTAAATTTGGCACCTTATTTGAGAGGATTTGTAACTTAAAGTGGTGATAATACATTAAATTTTGGAAGTTTGAGCTTATTGACAATGAAAAAAGTAAATCAAAAGCGAAAGTGTTATTAGTTTTGCATACAAAAACCTTGAACTTAAAAGCTAGTGTATTGTGGTATGTTAAAATTTCACCAAATTGAAAGCTTATTGGCTTTGGATTATTAGATTCTAGCATCAAAATATTTTTTGTCGATACACTAAAATTTTATCTATCCCTTTATAGTCACAAGCTACCAGTAATATGTTTGGATATTTCTTCAGATTCTACGTTAATTGCAATTGGTCCTGTCGATAGAAATATTAAAATTTGGGGCATATCATAAAACTGTCATGTGACTGTCATAAAAGTATCATGATGACTCTGTAACCGGATTGCAGTTTGTTCCAAAGACACACTACTTTTTTACATGCGGTAAAGATGGAAGAATGGTATGGAGATACATATGAGAATATTATTATATTGCAGGACCATATCGGAGAAACTAGGGCTTTGGTAGTTAGTGCAGATGTTATAGATCAATTTGTTGTGATGTACGGGACCGATATGGTGTTGAGAATGTCTGAAAAATC
The DNA here is from genome assembly GCF_040954645.1 of Diabrotica undecimpunctata. NCBI lineage: Eukaryota > Metazoa > Arthropoda > Insecta > Coleoptera > Chrysomelidae > Diabrotica > Diabrotica undecimpunctata. The sequence continues at coordinate 23,377,942 of NC_092812.1, forward strand.
TGACCAGATATTAGTGTTCTTCTTTCTCTTCTTCTTTTTCTTTTTATGTAGACATGACTCTATGCATTTTTTTTAATGTGCCTCCATCGGTTTCGTGGTCTTCCTAATGATTATCTTCCTATTGGGGAAACGTCTCTTGAAGTCTTTACTACTCTATTTGTTGTCATTCGACTTATATGATCGTTCTATTCTACTCTTCTATTTATTACCCAGTTCTTGATGTTCTCCACCTTGCATCTACGTCATATATCTGTACTTCTAGCTCTGTCCCATAGTGTCTTGCTATCAATTTTTCTAAGTGTTTTCATCTCTGCTGTTTCTAACATCTTTTTTGTTCTCTTTGTGGACAATGTCATTATTGGTCTGATGACTGTTTTGTAAATTCAGCCTTTCATTTCAGCCTGCGTTTCTGTTGGCTCTATTGAGTTGATCTTCCACTTCAGTTTCGAGCTTTTCGTATCTAAATAATGTGATTCCTAGATATTTAAATCCATCACTTGTTCTATTATCTGACCTTCCAGCTACAATTTACATCTTAGTAAATTTACTGTTATAACCATGCATTTTGTCTTTTTTGGGGGGAAATTAACATGTTAAATTTTGTGGCGGTTATATTAAATTGGTGCAGCATACATTGTAAATCGTCTTCACTTTGAGAGAGTAGTATTGCGTCGTCTGCATAGCAGATTATTTTTAGTTGTTTTTCTCCCATTTGGTATCCTTTTTTACTTCTTACTTTTTTTATTATTTCATCCATAATTAGGTTGAACAATAGAGAACTCAGGGAATCTCCCTGTCTTATCCCATTGCCAGCTTCAATAGGGTCGGTTAGTTCTTTTTCCACTTTTACTTTTATTGTGTTGTTTTGGTGTTAGAAGACACAAAAGTTTAATGTTAGAAGACGAAAAAGAGGCAGAAAGAGAGCACCAAGAAGAGTTAGCAATATGGGAACAAATAGTAATTCTTGTCTAACCAGGTTTAAATTTACCCTCCAGAAAACCCATAGGAGGTGAAAAAGCGACGGAAAATATTTTGGAATGATTGGCAATATGTGAGATGTATAGTTGAACGTGAGTTAGTTGAATATTCAGCTCTTCAAGCAGCTTCAAGTCAGACGTTGTCTCTACCTGTTCCCCTACCTTTGATGTTAGCGCTACATGCTTCAACACCAGGTGATTTTCTTCTGAAAACAGTCAGAAGAACTAGATCTAGCGATTTGGAAGGGTCATGGTTGATTTTGCCGTTGTCTGCTGTATTTAAATTAGATTGTAAAATATCCGTGTTCTTGTTAAAGACACATTATGCACCTATAATTTCCAATCATTATTTGATCGGCACTCTAGAGAAATTATTGAGACGTAATTGAACAAATGAAAGAATTAAGGGATCTAATTGGTTACAACAACTAATGTGACACAAAGTTGATTCAAACCAAGTTGAAGCAGCAGATAGTGTTCAATTATTTACAAATGCCTCTAGAGAAAAAACAAAAGCTAATAAGAAACAAAAACAACGTACTTTATGGTATTGAGTTAATGTAATGTGTTGTTTTGTAAATGTTGACAGTAGAAAAATGGCCCCGGAATGGTTGCAATGTAATGATTGTAATGTAAGGAGAATAAACTAATGAAATCAAATTTATATATACCTCTAAAGTTAATTTTTTAAACAAGTTTATGTTTATTATTGACAATTCATAATTTATTTACTTTATTTAAGGTAAATAGATCAAAAATCAAAGTCGGATAGAAAATGGAGTTGATACCTAACAATATGTCAATCAAGTGACTTTGTTGAAACAAATTGAACCTTTTAATGACGGCAATTGATCTATCTAATAAAAACACATGTGTATTTTATGTCAAAATTGTTTCATAAAGAGCATAAAGGGACAATGAGCCATATTCGTGACCTTTTCTTCAACAAAATCCAGTGGTTGCTTGGTTGCTTGTTCTATTGACAATAGAAAATTTATTGTACGAAGAATATCGAACGGAGAATAGTTATAAGGCCTTAATGATAATATTTAAAATATTTTATACCCTTTAATGTGGGTATTGAAGCCACCGATCGGTCGTATCGAATAGTGAGCATCATAAAAGTAAATTTTACGATGGGTGTTAATCAGTGCCATGTTGGTCAGTTCACGAACGCGGCGAATTCCGATGCATTATTGCCCGCTATAACCTTTCTTTAAGACTCTTTTACTGACTAAATTAACTTATAAATTCCACCTATGGTACGTCACGTCCTTACGCGACGGCAATATTTATATTTCTACAAATATATAAGAAGAAGGATTTCAAGAATTATCTAAACGAAAACGGATTTTACATTTAGGTACATGAAATATACAGGGAAATAACAACAAGCACAACTAAATAACAAAAGATATAAAATATCTTAACGTTGATTAAATTGTCCTTACATAAACAAAAAAGAAAGGTACATAGTCATAAATAGTACGTTGTTGCACTCTTTTCTCTAGTGATGTACCAAAAAAACGGCGGGCAAGCACAAGAGTTTTAATTCTAGCAAAAAAAATATCCATAACAGACGGAGAAAATATTGATTAAAATGAACATCGATTGGACGAACAAGTTCCCTGTAATTGGTGCTTGGAACCAACAATAAAACTGTCGCTTCGAATAGAAAAGATGAAATTAAAGACAACAGCATAAGACTAATCGACCTCTACGAATATAAGGTACCAATTCGAAATCTAATACGCATAATATGTTACCTACTAATACAACAAACATTAAAAATAAAGGTAAATGACATGAGAGTGATGAAATTAACAAAAAGTGACTGGGAGTCCAAAACTATCCGCCCCATATATTATGTTTCTAAAAATGATCAAATTAATCAAAACGAACCAAAATAAGAAAGGACTTAACCCCAAATATTTCCAATTTAGCCAGAATGCACTTCTTTTACCAAAAAGACTAGATGAAAAGCTTAGAGAACATCCAAATTATCTAGGAAATTTATAATACTATAGTTAAAAGTATCACATTGTTTGTTCAAGAAAAAGGATTTCAAGTTTTGATAGGTATCCTATTATAGTAAATGTGGTGTGCTGATCACGAATCTGTGCGTAGTTGTGTGTTTGAAATTTTTCATAGAAACTGACAAAAATACTGAGAAAATATTTATTAAAACTATATTTGAGAAATTAAGTTGTTTATACAATCAGATGCAAAAAAACGTAACGGAGAAAATTTTGTTCAAGTTCAAGTATTTTAGTTTTTTTAGCCCTATTTTGATGATTTTTAGCACACTGTGAAAAAATTTATAAATTTTAATTTAGTATAATGAGTTTTTTAATAAAATTTTGTATTTGACTTAGTATACGGGGTTAATCGAAAGGTGGTTTTTTATCCTAACTTTGAAACATCCTGTGGAATAATTTCGTTAGCGGATTTAAGTAAAACCTTGTTTTTCGGTAGCAACCATGTCTTCTAAGTATTATGTTTTTTGTTTTATGTGAAAATATGGATTGATTTATTTTTAGGAGCGAAATAACTTTGCCACCCTCAATTTACGACTTTTCCTATTATTACCATTATCTTTTGTATTAATTTGTAATAAGACGATGTGGGCTTTGGTGCCTGATATCGAAATAATGTCATATCGACATCCCAGAAGCACTGTATTTAAATAATGATTAAAAGCAACGACATGATCTTGGTTTTAATGAACAATGATAACAATAACAAAACATAAAAAAAACAACTTAAATGTAACTTAACCTAAGTACGCAAATAACAAAGAAAAACTACTAAAAAATAACTTAATAGTTTGTATTGCCTCCGCTAGCCTATATAACTGCCTGTACACGTCGGCTCATGCTGTTTATGAGCTTGAGAATATCTTGTTACTGGATGTTTTGCCATTCCTCTTCTAGAGCCAAGCGAAGTTCGTTAATTGAGGCTGGCGCGACCTCGCGACCTCTGATATTTCTACCAAGCATGTCCCAAACGTGCTCTATTGGGTTCAGATCTGACGAACACGCTGCCCAGTTCATTTTACTTATACTATTAATTGCAGAGTGGGGTCTCGCATTATCTTTCATTAATAGAAAATCATCGCCGATATAATGAGAAAAGGGTACTAGGTGATTTGCTAAAATTTCCTCAATATACCGGTGTGCAGTCAACGAACCTTTAATAAATATCAATTCAGTGTGCACCTCTCGGGATATTCCTGCCTATACCATCACCGAACCCCATCCATGTCTAACGCGGGGACTGAAAGCGCACTCCGCAAATCTCTCTCCAGTTCGACGCCATACTTGTTCTCTCCCATCTAATGAAAGAAGACAGTATCTCGACTCATCCGTAAAAAGAACATTACTCCATTATCCGCAACTTTGCAAACCAAATTCATGTAATTTTAGACGAACTATAAATACACTTACATTATTGCCTCGAACCTCTTGAAGCTGATTTCTTGTTTACACCGCTGTTAAATGACGATCCCGCAAAGCGTTGACTCGTATAAAACAATCATCGTTTTGCGCTTCCTGTTACTTCCCGCTTTACGCTTGTTTGTTCCAGTTTGTATAAAACGTTCCACTACTCTTTGGATGGTAGAGCGATGAGTGTTAGTGAGTGTTAGTAAATAGTACTCTAGCCACATATTCATAATTTCGCCCATCTTCAACCAGAGCAAAGGCTTTCGCACGATATTCGACACTATGACACCAAGAATCATGATCAATCATAGATAAACAAAATGTAAGTGTCAATATGACATAATGATAACAGTCACCAAAGCCACCTCGTCGTATTACAAAATATCTCAAAAATAATCATAATTAAAAAAGTCCTAAATTGTGGGTGGCAAATTCATTTGGCTCTAAAAAATGGACCAAGGCATATTTTGACATGAAACAAAAAATAAAATGCTTAGGAAACATGGTTGCAACCGAAAATTAAGGTTTGACGAAAATTAGCAAATAGAATTATTCTACAGGATGTTTCAAAGTTAAATAATGGATAATAAAACCACCTTTTTATTAACCCTTTTTATTAATATAAAATTTTATGAAATAACTAACTGTACCAAATTAAAATGTCCAAATTTATAAAATTGTGTGCTAAAAAATCATTAAAATAGGGCTAAAAATAAAAAAAATTTAAATACTTTGAATTTGACCAAAGTTTTCTCCGTTGCGTTTTATTTGCATCTGAGTGTATAAAAAAAAATGTAGTATAATCTACGTTAGACAATGGTTAGTTTTTTTAACTAGGTCTCTTCTAATATCCCATTTTCTTTGGTAACCTCTCCATATCCTCTCCCACTTTTCCTTGCTCAGATTTTTGGGAAAACAGTCAACGTGGGAATCCAGAAAATAAAGTTTGACGCTTATATTTTATCCCAGTTTTTAAAGAGAACATTTAATATCGGTAAAACTCTGGTAAAACGAATGCTACGTTACAGCTATCAAAAATAGCGACTTACAGATATAAGTAGAAGAAAGATGGAAACCACGGAAATGGACGCAATGAGGTTAACACTAAGAATTTCCAAGAGGGTCAGAAGTAGAGATGAAGAAATCAGAGAGCGAATGGGAGTCAAAGGCACAAGAATGGATAGCATACAACATACAACCAAATCAACTCATATGGTATGACCGTGTATAACTAATTAAAAACTATAGACTTCCAAAACAAGTACTTAAATGGATACTACAGGAATGCAAAAGAGAGAAAGACCGAACACAATGTGAAAGAAGGGAGTGAAAAGTCAATACGTTCTAAAGAACTTGGAGAAGAACTTGATGATGGTACAACCAGTAAAAATGAAAATTAATTTTCAAAGAGAGATTATTGATGTAATCCATAGAACTAAATCTTTAAAATGGCAGTGGGCGGGACATTTAGCGAAAAGAACTGACAATAGGTGGTCCACTAGAACTACACTGTGGTATACAAGAGGAGTCAAGAGACAAAGAAGAGGTCCAAATTTAAGATGACACTATATGCCATAAGGAAATCGGACCCAGAAAATTACAGAGGAATTTATTACACAACACTAAAATTAACAGCCAAAGTGATAACAAATAAACTAAATGAAATTGTAGCATAAAACCCTAGCATAAAAACAACAAGGTTTTAGGTCGGAAGATCATGCACCGACGCTATATTTATAATGAGGTAAGTCCCTGCTGCAGTCTATATTGCAAGGTAAAGTCAAAGGTAAGCGAGGACCCGGTAGAAGGAGAATATCATGGCTGCGGAATTTAAGAACATGGTTTAAGAAAACCTCAACGGAGCTGTTTCGAGCCGCAGCGAGCAAGGTCATGATTGCCAATATGATTTCCAACATCCGAAACGGATAGGAACCAGAAGAAGAAGAAGTGCAAGAGAAATCATTAGAATACAACAGGTCAGATAATAGAACAAGTGATGGAGTTTAAATATCTAGCCATCACATTATCTAGCTACGGAAAACTCGAAACAGAAGTGGAAGATCAAGTAAATAGAGCAAACAGAGCCGCAAGTTTCCTGAATGAAATAATATGGAGAAATAAAAATATCGGGAAAGAAATGAAAGGCAGAATTTACAAAACACGATCTGACGCAGGGAAGACAAAAAGGATGTTAGGGACTAACTAAACCCTATGGGACAGAGCTAGAAGTACAGATATACGACGTATGTAGATGCAAGGTGGAGAACGTCTGGGTCAAGAGCTGGGTAAAAAATAGAAGAGTAGAATGGAACAATCATATAAGCCGGATGACAACGAATAGAGTAGTAAAAACGGCAAGAGATGGTTCCCAATAGGAAGACGATCAGTAGAAAGACCACGTAAACGATGGAACGACAACTTACCGGAGGCACATTGAAAAACAGACGGAGGCATGTCTACATAAAAAGAAGAAGAAAAAGAAGAAGTTAATAAATGTATTCTACAACGTTTGTAATACAAGTTTCTGTGCAGCATATAAAACGTTTTTTTTAAATACACCTAACGTTATTTTTTATTTCTTTGTGTCTATTTTTATTTACTTACTTTCTGATATACTTTAATTTTAAAGTCGCGTCATAAACGTGTTCTGGGGATTGGTTTGAACCATATCAAATCTCTATGGATATGTTAACCACAGTTCAAAAATTTATATGAAAGTAAAAGTGAATCGCCCTCTTCATGCAAGCGGTGACATAGTTGCAACTGAATGATTAAACTAGGGTTGCAAAGTCAACTGTCAGGAACTGCAGGAGCAGTCACAATGGGTCTCGCCGTCATTACATCCATAGACGTTTCCCGCGTGGACTTCGAAGGGACTAAATGAACGTGTTGATTAGAGGCAGACAAAATATAATACTATGTAACACTATTACTCAACACCAATAAATCGAAAAAATGATCTTAAAAACTTTGAAGCGATTTTGTTATTTTTAGGGCATGATGATAACGGTTATTTAAATTTGTTGTGATTTTAAATAAAACTTGTAGATTCTTTTGGAACCAAAATATTAAGGTTTTGAACCATTCCCCATGTTATTTGTTAGATTTGATATCGATGGTACAAAACTATCAATCGATTAATTTAATTATTATATTTTCTTTTTCTTTTTTTTTTTTTAATTTTTACTTTTTTAAGGTTCTGGGGTGCCATTCTTTCCAAAAAATATAGACACGGGTGCATAAAAAATAGTCCATTTAAAACGTTAACAAAATATTGATCTTAAATTACTCTTTATATGTGGGCCGAATTTGATAATTGTTTATTGGAGTAGAACGAAAGTCATTCCTAAGATTTCCAAATAAGGCCTGATTTATGTACGGTATCGAAACAAAAAAAAAACGTTTTTTTGTTTAGAACAAAAACAAGTATTTGTCATCGATGTTTTAAACACCCTGTGGTGAAATACATCTTTTGGATGTTATTTAAGATTTTTTTTATGTACAAGCTTGAATCATTCTTTTTATACTGTTATTTTTCTATCTGTTCGTGAACATAACTCCTCCGTCAATAGAACACAATAACAAATGAGGTGTCAAATGAGATTTTGTAACCCATAGATCGTATTAAAGATGAGAAATTTTACCTTGGACTTTAAGTTCGGAAGTTGTTGTTTAAAGTCGCCGAAATAGTACAAGCGATATATTATTTGACGCCCCCTAGCAAAATAAGAACAAATATATACTTCCGGTTTTTATATCAATTCCAGTTAAAAGTTATGATCGGAAGTTTGGCAAAATGACCTAAAATTTACACAAAGAGTTCAAATATCGACTTTCGGTTTTACTTCTGGTCACGTTGGGTGAAAACCTAGGACTTACGAAGTCCAATTGCTTGTTAAATAAACGATTACGTTTTATTGGCAAGTTATTAATTTTAAATGAATAAGACAATAAGCTTCTATTCTCTAAAGTGTTTCACTAATTAGCGTTCGAATGTAGTCCTTAAGAATATTCTTCCACCCCTTTATAAATCCAACACGAAGTTCATTATTATTTATAGATGTTTGTGTGAATTTTTATATGTCATTCTACATAGTCCCAGTCATGTTTAAGAAGGTTTCAATATGGGGAGCATGCTGAACAATGTAATGTTCCTATTCCAACTTCTTCTTTTCTTTTTTTTTTTTGTAGATATGACTGTCTCTTTTTCAATGTGCTTCGAGTAAGTTGTCATTCTCTCGTTTTCGTGGTCTTCCTACTGATCGTTTTTCTATTGGGAAACCATCTCTCACCGTCTGTATACTCTATTTGTTGTCATTCTACTTTTCTATTTATTACCCAGCCCTTGCATCTCTGCCGTATATCTATACTTCTTGCTCTGTCCCATACTGTCTTACCATCGATTTTTCTAAGAGTTTTCATCTCTGCTATTTCTGCCATCATTTTTGTTCTCTCTATATCAGATCGTGTTTCTACCGCGTATGTCATTATTGGTCTGGTGACTGTTTTATAAATTCTGAATTTAATTTCTTTCCCGATATCCCGATATTGTTTCATTCCGGTCACCTACTGTTTGCTCTATTCACTTGATCTTCCACTTCTGTTTAGAGCTTTCCGTAACTAGATACTGTGATGCCCAGATGTAAACTCATCACTTGTTCTAATATCTGATCCTCCAGCTCTAGGGTCTGGAGAAAGAAAAACGACCTTCTCCAAGAAGTGCAAAATGTATGCCCTCTATTAGTGAGGGTACGTCACAAGAAATATGGGAGACCAATAAACATTGTGTATCAACACCAATTAATCGTCCAAACGTTAATATTCTGCTAAAAAGAAGCACAGATGAAACTCTTAAAATAATTGAGAATGGAAGAAATCTTTGTCAAAGTCGTGTACATAGGGAAAGGGAAAAAGGTAGTTTAAGAAACCTTAATAAAGAAAGAAGAATGCAAGGCTTATAAACAACAATACTATCATAATATATGCAAAAAAATTTAGAGCCACGACCAAAATAATCAGCCAAGAGATCTACTAAAAAAAATGTATTACATAATAAGAGTCTTTAAAGCCAGGGCTTGGGCCGTTGAAGACCACACAGGAATTCTGAGAACCAACAGAGAAGATTTAGCAGAGACATGGAGCCGGGATCTATATAAAGATGATCAACGCCAGGAATTTGTTCACAAACTCTTGAAGAAATCGACGATGAACCTAATATACTAGAGAATGAATGAAATTGGCGATCAGCAAACTCAAGTATAACAAAGCAACATGTCCAGATATGATAACAGCAGAAATGCTGAAAGCCACACAAGAAAATAGAATACAATTGATTCACGTGCTTCAATAAAAAAATATGGCATTCCAAGGAATGGCCTGACGACTAGACAAAATCTGCAATAACGACAATACATACATTGTAAATCATATTCACTTCGTCTGCATAGCAGATTATTTTAAGTTGTTTTTCTCCTATTTGGTATCTTTTTTAGTTGTCACTTTTTTATTATTTCATCCATAATCAGGTTGAACAATAAAGAACTCAAGAAATCCCATTGTCTTATCACATTGCCAGCTTCAATCGGGTCAATGAGAGTGTTTGTACGCCTTTTGCGTTTTGTATTGTAAAAAGGCTTTCTTCTTTTTTTTCAATTAGATATTCATTTCTGTTTTAAATTCAATTAGGTATTCTACGGTACAGCTGACTGAAAGTAGTATCGCATTGTCTTGCATGAGTGTGTTTCCTCTGTTCACTGTCCATCAGTGTGTTTCCTCTTATTTTTCTTAGGATTCTCATTTCACTAGTTTCCATGTATCTTATTGTTGTACTAGATTTTAGACTCATTTCAGCAGTACATCGCAACATTGTTATATATGGATTAAACATTTTATTAAAATTGTTGGCAGAACAAATGTATCTTCCGATTTTAACACAAACATAGAAAAAAAATATTACGATTTCCTAAACGAATAAAACCTGTTGGTCTGAAGTTAGAACAGTTCAGTTGTACCATGCTTGTTCGTGTACATTTTTCTTCCTGGATGATTAAACCTCCAAAAGTAGATAGGTCTCCAAAAGAACTCTCCAAATATTCCACACATCTTTTTCTTATCCAGCAAGATTTTACTTAATATCCAAATACCCATCATCCCATCAAATCTTCATCGATGCTTTCAATTGTGTTAAAGGGCATACGAATTTTAGCAAATTGTTGCATATATACCGGAGGACTTACGGCAATTCTAAAGACCTTAAAAAAATGTGGTTTTCTTCATGCAAACAAATTTTTTATTGTTACCAATTCAATGAGCGCATTACTTGGAATAAAACTCGCACTATACTCTTTATAGGCTTAATGTAAAGATATTTCATTCATCTGGGTACCTTTCCATATCGGAATAAGTGGCAATGAGGAAGTGGACTCCCAGGAAAGCAATGCAATAACCGAAAAAATATTACTGTCATAAATCAAATTTGACTGACTACAAAGTAGACATGAAAAGGCCACATCTACAGAGTGTGGCAGACTAGTTGGGATCACACTGTCACTAAGCTCAAAGATTGCCTAGATCAAGTAGGAACCACACTCATCTTACCAAGTATTAAAAAAGACCAAGTCATCATCAACCGACTTTGAATAGGACATACTCTTCTTATACACAAACATATTTTCAACAAGAAGGCTGCTCTGGTATGTACCAAGTGTAACACCTCATCAGTAAAACATGTAATTATCGAGTCCCCAATATACCAGAACCAAAGGACCACATGGGCCCTTAGTGATAATATAAAAACTGTGCTGACATTCAATCTAATCTCTTTGTTAAATTACCTTCAAACATCTAAACTGCGTGTGTATACAAAATTAAACAAGGTTATATCTTACTGTCTATGCATGTCCACCCGCTAATAACTATTAGCGGTTGACGCTGGTATATTTGTGCAAATAAAAAAAGTAAATGCAACCTTAATTGTTACATAGGGCAAAATTAAAGAACAGGCAAAGAAAACGCAATGCTTTATTCAATAATTCATAAATTTAAAATGAATCCAAATATCAAAACTCATAAAAATACAAACCAGCCTAGTATAGTTTTGAGTGATATAAAGAAGCTGTTTTTCACCACATGGCGTCTTAACATTTTGTTTTTTCTCGTATTATGTATTATATATTGTATGCATGTATTTCTCTTATAAATTTTGTTCATACTTATCCAAAACTTTAAGATCGAAATATGATTTTAAAACAACCGCTTTTTCTTCAGCTGAGTGTATAAAAAGCGTAATTAATAGAGTTGGACACAACGCAGTAATATGTCAAGTGCAGCCGTATTTCTGCAGAAGTTGTAAGAATGAGAAATATTACATGTTTCTGTTCCATAAACTTTCATAAACTTCATAAATCCAATATTTAATGAAATGTTAATCTCACAAATAAATTCAGTGGATATTAAAAACAGTGTTTAAGTTTGAGTCATTAAATTTATTTATTGATGTCTATAAATTACCCTCATATTCTGCCAGTAGTATTATACTGCAGCATAGCGTATTACTTTCATCTCTTTATTTCCCACGTTTTATCCACTTGTTATTTTTAATTTTATCATGAAAGACACCATCATGAACACTCGATAAAAATCATTTTTGCCTAAATAGAGTTTACTATATTTTATTAGTGAAATTCTAACGAACGGTTGGGTATAAAAACCAGAGATATATACCTAAAAGTATCATAGATGGAAAATTATCAAAAAAAGACTGGACGCTAAATTAGATTTCTGTCAGCCTAGAGAACAAGCAGGATTAAGATCGGGATACAACACTAACGACCACTTAATAGTGATAAAGAACCTGATAGAGAGGTCTACAGAATACAACAAACCATTGGCACTGATATTTGTCGACTACAAGAAAGCATAAGCGATATTCGATACCATAAGCCATCAGAAAATGTTAAAAGCAATGACAGAATGCAGAATAGACCATCGCTACACTAACATAATCAAATATATCAAAATGCCACAGCTAGCGTAAGACTATCTGAACAAGAAACAAATAAATTCTGTATACAGCGAGGAGTACGGCAAGGACACCGTCTCTTCAAAACTATTCACGACGCTTTTAGAACATATTTGTAAGAAGGCACATTTAAACGAGCATGAGCCATTTGAGATTTGCAGATGACATCGTCCTTATAGCTGATCGTATGGATGATGCAATAATAATGTTTAAAAAATTATATCACGCTTCCTTGAACGTCGGACTAAAGATTAATATGAACAAGACGCAAATAATGACTAATCTGGTGCTAAATCGAAATATTGCTGTTGATGGAAGGGATATTGTGCAGACTACATCGTATCAGTATAAGTACTTAGGACATGAAATTCGGTTGGGCGGAAATAACCAAACCTGTGAGCTCCCACGTCGCATAGGATTTCCCTGGGTAGCGTTTGGTAAATTTAACTATGTATTTAAATCGAATCTTCCCATATGCCTCAAAAGGAAAATCTTTGACCAATGTGTGTTACATGTACTCACATATGGAGCGGAAATATTAACACTCACAAAAAAAGTAGTTAATAAGATTCGTGTGGCCCAGAGGGCTATGAAGCGCCAGATGTTAGGTGTCTCTCTGAGAGACCGATTCCTAATTGGACAGGACACATCGCCAGATTATCAGACAACCGACGGACAAAACGTATTTTAGAGTGCAGACCAAGACAAGAAGCAATACGGAGCAGAGGATGCCCACCAACTAGATGAACTGACGACGTAAAGCATGTTAGCAATAACTGAATGCAAGCCGCACAAGACAGAGACAGATGGAAAGAGCTGAGGGAGACCTATATCCAGCAGTGGACGCATACAGACTGATGATGATGAATCATAGATGGTATATATAACGCTTTAAATCGAGCGACGTTTGATATCGCCCTTTTTTTATAACCAACCCAATGCTGTTTTCGTAAAGGCCGGTTTTCACGCTACGTTTTCTTGTACGTTTTGTGGGTCATATAAAACGTACGACAAAATGTACGTTTTGTCCAGTGTATACAAACTACGTTTTCCCTTCCGTTTTCATTCTCATTTCTAATTCAGAGTCTTGAGTTGTATGAAGTTTGTTTAGTGATTTTTTTTTATTATGGAGGAAACACGGCTGCTTTCTTTTATTTTTTCAACTATAACGATACTACGGCGGAGGAAAAAGGGGATGAAGAGGAAAAAGACAAGATGGTTAGGAGAGTGGACTTCTAAAAAGAAGCCAATATTCCCACGTCTCGTTACTAAAAGAACTGAGAGGCGAACCAGATGACTGGCGCAATTATTTTCGAATTGACACCTCAGCCTATTGTCAATTGCTAGATTTGGTAACATCATACATATTGAAACAAGACACCTGCATGAGAAAAGCCATTACACCCCATGAAATACACACAGCAACTCTCAGATATCTTGCAACAGGACGCAGCTTCAAGGACTTGGAGTTCACAACCATAATATCCAAACCAGCGTTAAGCCAAATAATTCCTGAAACCTGTAATGCAATCTACTTGGTTTTAAAACAGAACTACTTAAAAACTTTTATACAATTCAATAAATTCCCGGAGAAAATCGTGGATGCATTGCCGCAAATCTAACATTATTAAGCTTTTTTTGGGAAAAATGAAGCGAACTACAGTGGAGCTAGTCCTCAACTGAGATCGAACGACTTGTCTGAACATGCATTTTCACGTAACGTTTTATCCTGTCAGTTCTCGCAAAACTATGCTTCTCCCATCATTTCTGCGATCTGACCTTGGATTTCATTTCGATTCGACAAGATGTACGTTTTGCTGTTTACATGCCACGTTTTAATGTATAGGATTTGTCCTATCCAACAAAACGTACAATAAGATGTAGCGTGAAAACCGGCCTTTAGATACGAGTTGGAAAGTAGAGTAGAGTGTAGATTGTTGTTAGCCGTAATTTAATTATTTTGAATTGTGATGTGGCATCCGAAAATGTGGTTGAAAATATTGCGTACCATAACAACACTGATTTTGTAGAAAGTGCTGGTGCTAGTGCCAGTATGAACCAAGCAGAACTATCAAAACCCAGAAATCCCAGCGACCTACTATATTTCTTACTGCAATTGACTATGTTCTTTAGGTAAAAGTAAATTCAGTTTGTGTTCTAGCTCATCATGCCAGACTTTGTCAAAAGCCTAGGCAACATACAGAAAAATTGCTAAACAAACTTTTTTTTCCTCTAGAGTTTTTTCTATTTGATCAGTGATTCTGTGGACCTGGTCTGGTATTACGGGATTATTTCTAAACCCAAATTGATGTAGAGGGATAATACATTTTTGTTCTATTATAGGTTTTAATATTTTTAATAAAAATTTTTCAAACAATTTTGAAATCATTGGCAGCAACGATATTGGCAGATTAAATGTTACCTCATTTGAGGATTTGGTTTCCCAGGTTTTGATAGAATAGTTATTTCCGCTATCTTCAAGCATCTTGGGAAGCATTTAAGTCTAATCTACGCATTCAATAGATTTGATAGCTTAACTATTGCTTTTCTGGGCAACTGTATCAAGATTTCTTCTGTTATGAGATCATACCCTGGTGCCTTTGGATTGATGTTTGTTAGTATTCAAAGTCAAAGTCAAAGATGAGGAAATTCTTCTGCAACAGAGATATAAGCATCCCTCTCCGAATAAGAATGCTAAGGGGCTACGTATTTAACACGCTATTATACGGTGTAGAGGCCTGGACTCCCAAGCAGAACAATATAAAAAATATTGAAAGTTTCGAGATGTGGTGCTACCATCGAATGCTGAAGATAAGTTGGGTTGAAAGAGTCACAAACTTTGAAGTAATGCGAAGGATAGGAAAAGACCCAAAAATGTTGTCAACGATCAAACGAAGAAAACTCGAATATTTGGGTCACCTGATGAGAGGACATAAATACGCATTACTTCAAAATATAATGCAAGGAAAAATAGAAGGAAAACGGAATCCAGGCCGTAGAAGAATGTCATGGTTGCGTAATTTGAGAGAGTGGTTTGGCTGTACCACTAATGAACTCTTTAGGTCAGCTGTAAACAAGGTCAGGATAGCCTTGATGATTTCCAATGTCCAATAGGAGTGGCACAAGGAGAAGAAGAAGAATTACATTGTCTTCCTAATATTTTCATCTATTTATGGAAAGTTGTCAATTGCAAATTGTGTATCATGCGGTTTAAAAGTATTTTCTAAATGATATAATGAACAAATATGTCCTCTTTTTCTTGGTCAGTTTTAGCCCATGCACTATCAGATATTCTAATGGGTTGATTTTGTCTTATTGACTTCTTGAGTTTGCTATGAATCTCTTGAATCGCTATCTTTTTCATAGGTAAGCTCCCTTAAGAATTTTTCAGTGAGTGGCTTAGTGTTCACTCACGCTGCCTGCTGTAGATCTATATTGTCTCTGCTTCTTGGTTACGCTTATTTTTATTTTGTGGCCATTCATTCATACACTGTACGTTTTATTTTCTTTTAATGTCGTCACTTCCCTTTCGATCTCTCAGCGTATTTCCTGTAATTCTTCTCGGTACTCACATCTCTGCAGTTGCCAGTAGCCTTTGCGTTGTGGCTGTGTCGGGTCTTGTTTCTGAGGCATAGGTCATTATTGGTTTTACACTGGCTTTATAAATTCTTAACTTCATCTCAGTGTTAATGTGTCTGTTTCTGTTTCGCCATATAGTGCTATTAAGGCATCCTGCCAGCCTATTTGCTTTTTGTACTTGATCTCTCACTTCTTTGTGCAGGTCTCTATACCTAGACAGTGTAATTCCCAGGTAATTTCCATTACTTGTTTAATACTGATGCCATCAATTTCTATTTTACGTCTGGTTGGTTCTTTGCTGACTACTATTGTTTTAGTTTTCTGAGATGAGATTGTCATATTAAATTCTTTTATTTCTATGTTAAATTTGTGAACCAGTCTCTGCAAATTATCTTCATCTTGGGCTATCAATATCAATATAGTTTCTAGAAACTATCAGTTTTATTCTTATACTGTTTTATTCTTTGACTACTAATCCGTGGTCTTAGAAAATGTTTAGATCTGATACTATGTCTAGTCCCTCTTCCATTTTAATGTAATTTTGTGGGATTTTTCTAGTAATGTAGAAATCTAATAGGTCTGGTAACTTATTCGTAGCTGTAGGCCAGTACGTTGGCTTGCCAGTTGAATAAAAGTTACAGTTATGCTCTTCAGCTGCAGAATATATGGAATAAAAGTTACAGGTGTGTTCTTCAGCTGCAGAATATAATGCACACCCCTTGGGGGAGATATACCTGAAGTTCCAGTAGGTGTGCTTTGCATTAAAATCTCCACCCAAGATAAATTTTTCGACAAAGCTTTGCATTAGTTCGGAGTAGTCCTCTTTTTTCAAATTTTATTTTGGTGAACAATATATTGCTGCAATTTTAATATAATTTGATTTACAATATTGTATATTAAAAATCTTACTGTCATATTAACTTTAAGTATTTCAGTTGCTCCCAAGAATTTCTTACAATTTCTGTAATATTTTAGATCCGTAAATAATTGTGACTCATTACCTAGGTACGCCACTGGTTTCAGCTCCCCTACATTTTACTCGAACCGAGTGTAATAACTTGTTATCGTTTGTCATCACTATTGTTCGATTCTTGTTCATTAGAAATAACACCAATTACACAATATCTGAAACTGATATTTCCGATTTGCAAACAGATTTCAGGACTTGAAATGTGTACGATATTATCGATGTTGTTTTGTATGAAGGGTTAGATTTTCTACAAAGTATGTTTAAAAAAGTAATATTTTATTTTCATTCACAATTTCCACAAAATTCATGCTGTTATTTATAGATAAAAGATACAATTAGTGAATACCTATGCTATTACAGCTCATCAACATGAAGGTCGAAGATAAAGAGAAGATTTAACTTCTGTTTTTGATACTTTACTTTATTTTCTTAAGTAACGTGAACTACTTACGATGTCGTGTCAAAAAAAAAAAATTATGGTCGGAAAATCTGAAACTGTGAAAATGGGTGGAAAATATTGACGGTCAAAATTTGGGACATTAAGCGTGTTCGGCGTATTGGACACCCGAAATTGTTATTACAGGACTAAGAGAAGTAAGAGATACTTTATTCAAATGTGTCATTGAAGCAATTATTCCACATCAACAAAGATTTAATGAGATCAACATTGCAGAAAACAATGCTACTTCCTCGATGTAGCTGTATCATGAGCGATGGAAACATCAAGATCTTGAAAGATACGCACGCGAACCGTGCATTTATGGTAAAGCCCACTCGTCTTCCTTTTGGTACAACAGATGCTGTAACTTCACCTGGAGAATTAATGTCAACATCTGTGGTCCATTTGAAATGTGTTGTAAGAAATTTAGGTATTTGATTGTATTTAAAGATTTTTGCACCAAATTCTGTTATGGATATCTGCAAAAATTGTTTTGAACACTATGAGCGCCCATGCTAAAACTCAAGGACATAAGATTAAGGAGCTAGTTAGTGATAATGGTGGAAAATTCGATAATGAAGACGTCAGAAAAGAACATGGAATCACTCAGAGATTAACCGCTAAGAAAATGAAAGAAATGTTGTGGATCACAAGACTTTTTAAATCTGTAATTAATTTTAGACAAGTATTAGATTTGGAAATTGATGACGCAGTAGCAATTAAGTTAGAAGAAAATTGTCAATGTCATCGTAGAACGAATGACATTGAAATTAAACATTTTTTCATAAGAGAAAAAACTGGAAAATGCAAGTTAAACTTACGACAAATTTCCACTGAATAACAAGTTGTAGATGTGATGACCAAACCTCTAACGAAAATAAGATTCCAGATCTTTCTTTCAAAGATGATGGGACTGATGTATATGCGAAAAACCGCTTAATAAGGGAAAGTGTTGAAATTTAGCATTAATAGGGTTTTTGACATTGTGTTTGTATTATTTTAATGTCACTGTTAAGTTAGTAAGATAATAATTTAAATAAAAACAACACTAATAAAATACACGTTTTCCTATTTTATCTTCAATTATTATAATTACCCAAATTTATAAAGAAAAAAAGTTTTTGAATACAAAATATATTGCAAAAAAAGTTATTTAAAATATAAAATATAGAAATGTTTCAAATAGCAAGAAAAATCTTCTGTGACTTTCACAGGATTTTAATTACAACCACGACCCAAATAGTTGATTACTATTAACATGAACTAAATACACATGTTCGCGAAGGGGTTCGAAATCTTGTCTAAACTTCATTAGCCTTTGTATTTTCTAGTGAGCCACTTGACGCTGCTGGCTTATTAATCTGCAATTTTCTGGTAAGTGCAATTCGCGAATTTCTCGAATAAAAACTAATAAGACACATTTCCACGCTCCACTGACACAGCTAAAGGCTTTATAAAAAGTAAATGCCTGTATGAGTGTCTGACTCCTTTTTCATTCCAATTCCAACTCCCCTAGTTCTTGCTGATGCGAAATGGCAAGTCAAACGGAATCAAATTGACACGATACAGGGGGAGGGCGATAGTTAAATTCTTGCAAACACCAACACTGATATTAGTTTTATTTACACCAAAAATTACCAGTGCATATTAACGAAATGGGCTGTCTACTCTCTTCGATTCATTAGAGGTAACACAGTTGTAATGTCAACGATATGTTTATTACCTGAACAGCACATATATCAAGGTGGAAAAAGCTTTGTATACTACTTTTTAATAATTGATGTAAACATTATTATGAGAGATTATAATGCCAAAGTAGGTGAAGGACAGACCGAAGACATAGTTGGAAACTTTGTTTTAGGCCAAAGAATAGATAGAGGAGAAACACAATAGGAAGTTAATCAACTTCATCGGAAGTATTGGAGATTAAGCTATGTACAAAAGAGCTCTATAGGTCGAAGAGCTGTGAAGCCGCATGGCTTTAACGACCTCACATAATCTTACCTTGAAAAACTTAAACATCCAGAAGTACAAGCAGAGATAGAGAAAATAGTTAATTCAATGAAATATTCACGAAATCAGAAGACATGGCTGAAAGTATTTTGCACACTCTCAAAACATAAATCACATCAATACAAACAGAAAAACTACAAGACTACGAGGAAAGGAGTAGAATTTTTTTGGTCAAAGGAATGTGATGAAACCACCAATCTTAAAATATCCGGATTTTAGTAAATAATTCATTTTGACAACAATCATCGAAATGTTCAGCAATTTTAAGTCAAAACTATAACGGAATAGACCTACCGATAGCATACGTATCAAGAAGTTTTAGTAAAGGAGAATGTAATAAACCAATAATCATCAAGGAATTACTAGCAGTTCATTGGGTAATTAACCATTTCAAATTTTATTTATATGGAGCACCAACATTTTTGCTAAAAACGGATCATATACCCTTGACACACCTATTTTCAATGATGGAATCTACCTCAAAACTTACGAGGATCAGAATAGATCTAGAGGAATACGACTTATTTTCGGAACAGTTTTTCGAGAATAACATTGCATCAACTAAAGGACTTATACATAAATAACAAGCATATACTTGCTATAACCCGAGCTCAATCAAGAAGAAAAATGAAAGAAACAAGACACAAGGATACAGAGAGTAAACCTACATTACAGCCGGAAGTCCACAAGCAACCAGTAAGAAGGTTACTAAATAATTTAGAGGCGCATAGACTACCAATTTTGTCTTTTGGAGTAGACTGAATCTCACTAAGAATGAGCATTCGGATTAAAAACAAAATCAAGTGCAGCAAGAACATGGCCACAGGATTTAATCACTTTGATTTAAGTCAAATGTTGGCATAGCTTGATTGGCTGGTGGTAGAGAATGCAGTACGTAAAGTAAAGATATAGGTAAATGATATTATTTTTAAATGGTGCATAATTGATGAATTTATAAAAGAAGGAAACAAATTATTGAAAAATATAGAAATATACATACATATGCGAAGTACAAGAAACAATAGAGGACGACAAAGAAAAACGTAGGATAATGGAGGAATATCATAACCACCCGATGTTTGGGGGTCATGTAGGAAATAATACGCTAATAAAGAAACTGAAGGCAAGATTCAAATGAAGAAACATGGAAAAACACGTAAGAAAATACATTAAACAATGTCATAATTCTTATTACACGTTAGACGCCATGAGAAGCAAGTGTGCATCTCAGTCACTGAACTTACTGACGCCATGAGAAGCACCTTTGCATCTCATACCATTAGTGTATTTCAGGCTACGTGGTACATCCGCGCTTCACAGTACCCATTAATTTATTTGGAATACAGTTTCTCAGTGGCCTGGTGAACTCTTTTATATATTTAGCCTGTATTTTTAGGATACTAGTGTCTAGCAATAAAACAATATGTTTTTATGTAGCTTGAAACTAAGTTTTATTTATATATAATATAAACAACTATTTTTAATGCAAAAGATCAGTAAATGTTTCTTAAAAATTAGCAATACATGTTTCTAGTTAAGAAATAAATGAAAAAATAATATTTGCGCATATACAAATGTCTATGGATTACATGAATGAACCTCGCAAAAACATGTGATACAATAAAATGTATTGCACTGAATGCACCTGAAACGAGAAAAGGGAGTTTTAGTCTGTGCAAATTTTCTACCATTACCTGCTGAATTTTTTGCGTAACATGTGATACATCTTCTTCTGGCCAAACTTTGCTTTTCCTCCATATGGTGACCTTCACGAGCATGTGGCATATGTTGTCAGGATTAGTCTAGTGAAATCTACCAGTTGACAAACCAACTCTTCCTTGAAAGATGTGATGGACACGTTACTGTTGGTTCTTTTTTGGTAAATTATATAGGCTTTGACAATAGCTGACCCTAGAAGAAGCTCAATTGCTCTCAATGCTTTCAATACCATTTTACTGATTCTCGTAATGCTGTAGAATAAGACTTAAGTTGGTCGGATATATATATATATATATATATATATATATATATATATATATATATATATATATATATATATATATAATCCTTTGCTCTTATTGTAGTCGACAACAGAAACTGGCTTTTCAACAATTCTTCCCCTTTGATGGACATCTACCATTTCAGCAGTATGCTTTGTACTCAGCATAAGCACTTCGCGTTTGTCCTTCCACTTAGTTACTACTACACCTGTGTTACTCTCCATCCCAATAATCTCCCCTTTCTTTAATTTTGCTCCTGTCACTTCTTTAGGATTAAGTTTCCTGTTTTCCCCTTAAAGTTCCCACCAAATTTGTATTTTTGTTTAGCAACCTATGTGCTAATGTAACGCTAGTATAAAAATTGTCTGTGTATATAGTACGTCCAACATCTAATAAGTTATTAGCTAAACTAAACACAACACTATCCGGAACTGACATATTTTCAGTTTTATCATTACCACAATAAATTTGTAGATCATAAACCTCCATCCAAACAGAGTTTGTATATCTTCACCCCCAATTTATGTCTCTTGTTTTTGATATACTGCCGAAATGACAGTCGCCCCTAAAGGGAACTACAGTTTCATCAATGCAAAGTTCTTCCCCCGGCACTACCACTCTCTGAAAATTTGATACCAATTTCTCCAATAGGGGTGATAGTTTATACAGTCGAAGTCCTTTATCAATATTTTCATTGTCACTAAAATTGGCAAGTAATAATTCAAACCGATTACGCGACATAAGACACTTTACTTTGCTTTCATATAATGGATTTTTTTACCAATATAAATACAATCTTGGCAATCTTTGCAATCCCATCCAGACAAGAATGGCCAAAAATGTCTTTATTTCTTCGGTATTTGTACCCACTTATGAATTCTAGCTTTTGGACCATGACCCCCTATATTTATCTTTTGATGTGCATATATTTATCTTTTGATGTGCATATCGATTAGTTTCTTGCACAATCCAATCAATAATGTCATCATTCACAAATAGTTGAAAAAAGTCAAGTGGAGTTTTATCATACATCTCAAAAAACTCGGCTTTGATATCCGAGTCTTGAACACTGAATGTAATGTTTTTCAAGTTCTGACCATCTACCATGTTCCATAACAAGGGATGGTTATGATCAATCACAATGTCATCGTCTTCTGAAGAGTTTTCATCATCTGGCAGTCGATATTGGGAAATAACATTGTCAATGTTATCGTCTACTGTTCTTAAGTTTTGCGATGTTGAAGGTAAATCTTGTAAATTACCTTGCATTTTTTGTCTCTTGCTCTCTGGAACCCCTTGATTTGACGAAGAACTACTTATTTCGTCATCACTATCTAATTCAAAATTTTTATCACGAACACTGTCATCACTCTCCTCGTCTGAAAAAAACTCTTCAACTAGCTTTTGCAAACGCTTTTACTCCATTTCATATGACATTGAAAACTGATAATACACACTACAACCTCGCCTACCGATAACCAGCTAATAACTAACACGAAATGCATTTGTCTAGCGAATGTAACGTATAAAATAAACAAGTTACGACAGATTTATTCTTGCCTTATACGAGAAGCAAGTGTGCATCACATGGCTCCAGGAATCTAAAAGTTATTTGTGGCCACGAGATGCACACGTGCTTCTCACTTAAAAAAATTCTAAAAAACAATAAAAATGTAAGATTTTGTACTTAAACTAAAGTATAACTATTTAAAATGCATAAACTAATACTGTAAATGTATTTAATAGTTTGGCCCACATAACTTTTTTTTTAATATGCATTGTGGCGTTTAAGGTGTTAAAGCACAAAAAGGAGCGACAGGAAAGATATAAGTCAAAAACGACGCCACAACACTTCGAAATAGGAGACCTAGTCCTGGTCAAAAGAAAAGAGACTTGTAAGTTTGATAGTCTTTATGCAGGTCCTTTCATAATAACAGAGGTAAATAACGTTAACTGTAAAATTAAGATGGATAACGGTAAGATCAAGGAGGTGCATGAAAATAGGCTATACGCTTACAGTCCAGAAACACAGTAAATTAGTGATATGTGAAAACGGGAACAATTATATTGATATTAAACATTTGTTTTTTGTTACTAGATATAAGTAAATATATACCAAAAATTTGTATATAATTCTATAAATATGTATATGTAAATAGTGAATGTAAATAATGTATGTATGTACAGTAATCAGTTGATGATGACACGAAAAATTTTCTTCTTTCGGAAGGGAAGAGTAAAAACAGTTTATGTAATTGATTGAAAACGAACAGCACTCAGAAAATTGTTCTTCTGAGAGATAGGGATGTAACGGGGTTTAATTAAGCATCCAGAAATCAGATCTAAGTAACCCAATTCAGTTTAAAACTTTAAAATCCTTTTAATAATATTAATTATTGCTTATTGCTCAATGCGATTGTTTGTTTATGACATTGAAAATATTTGTGTAACTAGAACACGCTTACCGACGCGATGACCTAGTGAAATTGTGTACAAATTATATTAGTAAAACAGTATTACATAAACAGACAATCGCATTGAGTAATAAGCAATGAGTAATATTATTAAAAGGATTTTAAATTTTAGATCTTAAACTGAATTGGGTTACTTAGATCTGATTTCTGGATGCTTAATTAAATCCCATTACAAGCTTAAGAAATCCAAAGAATACATGAATGACAGAAGCAGGAAAGCGAAAGCTTTTAATATTTATAGTCAATATGAATATTTATAGTCAATATGAATATTTATAGTCAATATTTATAATATTGATTATTCTCAGCTGGAGACTGTATGCCTGTAAATTTTTTGAAAATGTCAACATAATTTATGTTTTTCTTATTGGAACACTATTTACTTAAAAACTCATTTATACTGTTTTGAGACTAGCTTTTCATTTTATTATTTAAATATTTATTATATAGTAATCAAAACAAGTACGAGCTTCTTCTGGGAATTTATTTGTTCTTCTATTCTTATATCTTGAATAACGAAATTACAGCAATTTAAATTTTTCAAACCTACCTCCGTACTAAAATATCAAGCTCGTAAAGCGACATCTGTAATTATCTAACGATTTATCGTCGAACTATAGAAAGAGACAACAATAAAAATAACAAACAATTCAAAATAAAGGGCACCATTCGCGGCTGACTGAATTCGACGATAAATCACTTTGTGATTGGCCGATATGCGGCTACCGTAATACTTGCGTTCGCCTTGTAACACGTAAGAGTTAAGACTTATAAGGTTAAGTTCGTAGGATAGTTATTTCTTTTGTTTCCAAAGCATACCTTACTTACAGACAACAGGTGTTGTATGTTAACACGTTGGATGCAAACAGAAAACTTTCTCGTGGCTTTCACCTAATAAAACAAGAACCGAAATAATTCTTCTTTATTTTTTCGTCCATATTTCGTACTAATCACAGATCATTAATATCTTAAACTGTTGTGGCTCACGCTTTACCTTGTGTTATACATTTCCGGATTTAACTTTTTTTTATTTGAAATTAACGTGTCTCGACAGCTTATGGTCATTGAAACGGGTACAGTTTACAACATTATACATATTATACATACAAACATTTGGTATTAATAATTATTTGTGGAGAAGCTAAACAATAAAACTTACACTATGCACTGGTTAGATTAGCTCAAGTAAACATGTTTTTTTAGACATTTTAGAACATTTTCAAAACGGTTTGGAAGAGTAAGAATTTCTTTTAGATTTCCTTTTAAGTTGTATTTTCATCCAGACTAATCATACTGGCAGCAATCCATTATCACGCGTTGGATAGAAAGTAGTGTATTACACTATTGACATACTGGAAGGTTTTCTGATGTCATAAAGTATCCATGTGTGAGACTTGTATGCCGTATTCGTAGTAGGCAAATAACTGATTTTTCTTTCCTATTCACAGTCAACATATTGAGGCGAGATAGGTTTGGTTGAACTTCATGCAGCTTATTTTTTATTTTATTCCACAGGTCTGCCCATGAGCTGAGGAGTTTTTGTATAATCAATACCTTAAGATCCGTATGAGTTTGAGCCTCTTTGAAGGCTCACTTAGAGGAACATGCTGCTTTAGCGGCCTGATCTGTTTGTTCATTACCTAATATACCAATCCTTGTGACTGTTATGTTAGTAGAATATAGTTATGCTAGTGTATTTTTGGAGAAGCTGCTTCTTATGGAACGAATCGAGGACAGAGAATTAGTACCATTAGCGATTGTTTTGCTTTCATTTGAAGTAGGGTGGATTGAATTGTTTAATGTCTGAAGTATTACATATAATTCTACGGTTTAAACACTACAGCTTCTAGATAATAGCACAAAGCTTATTGTCGGCGTCGTTATGGATACAGCACAGACACAACAGTCGTCATTCTTGGACGCATCGGTGTATAAAATTTCATCAAATTGTGATGAGTTGAGGATGTTTTGAAGGGATTTTCTAAGGATTAAATACTGGAAGCTTGTGCATTCGTGGAACTGTCATAGGGGTATAAATAGTAGTAGTATTTGAAAGGTTGATAAAATCCAATAAGGGAGATTATATTTTTGTTGACGTGAGTGCATGATTGGCTACATTTGCTGGGGGATACTCTATTTTATTCATTAGATTTATTACCAGGTTATGAAAGTAGAAGTTTTTGCCTTCTTAGATGGAGTGGTGGCTCTGAAGATTCAACACAAACACTTTCAGCAGGGCTTGATTTGAAAGCACCAAGACATACTCAAATGATGTATTTTGAATCGTGTTTAAAGACTTTAGTGAGGAGCTGTTAGATGTTATATAAAGAATACTGCGAGTTTGCCCTTTTCTTCATAAAGGAGAGATTCTTCATCACCTCTCGAAGGGTAGCCAGCAAAAGATTTAAGTAATTTAATTCCTTTAAGTTCCTGAATATGCTTTCTCCAGGTAAGCTTTGTGCCAAAGCTAGCACCCAGAAGTGTCAAATAGTTAACTGTTTAGAAGCTGAAATCACCAATCCAGCACGCATAGACCAGGTGTCTATTTTGTTTATTGTATTTTGTAGCGAAATGTCGGTAGAAGCTGTGACTCTGTCTGTCTTGGCAGTATAATATAATATCCTTAGCATATATCGACTACCTGACTGGTGGTTCTGTATATGAGTGAAAGTCATTCATGCTAACTAAAAACAAGGCAAAGTTAAAAACAAAACCCTGAGATAAACCGTGATCCAAAGCATGTAGTTTTGATATTTTTCCACTTTTTAATACTCTAAAAGATTAATTAGTTAGAAATTTTTTAAAAATAAATAAATGTTCCCAGTTAAATTATATTCTAGTAATTTTCTGAGAATTAGAGATCTTTGTACAATGTCAAAGGCACTTTGAATATCTGAAGTTACTACTATGTCTTCGCTTTCTATTTGAAACAGCGTTAACAATGCCAGTGTGTAGAGTGACCAAGCTATCCATTGTACCTCGATTTGATCTGAAGGCTGTTTGGAATGGGTCAAAAATATTATTTCTTTCTAGATACCATAGCAAGCGTTTATTGGCCATCTTTCTTAATAGTTTACATAGTGGGTAAGTGAGAGAAATAGGTCTGTATAATTTTAGATTTGGAGATGAGTCATTCTTTTTAATAGGAATTGTAGTTGCTTGTCGCCATAACATTGGGAACTGTTTTTGAGACCAGATCTTATATAGCTTTAATAGTTTGAGATGTATATCTGGATAAAGATGTTTTAGGAATATTGATGGGATATCGTCTGGGCCGGCTGCTGAGTTTTTTAGCGAGGAGATGGCTTCGTTTAATTTTAAAAGATTAAAAGGAATATTAATAGAACTAGCGTTAGAAAGCATTTTGGGACTGGATATGTTGGTATCTGAGTTATTAGCAAGATTCGGAATATTTGATATATCTGAAAAGTTGGAGGCAAAGATATCATCGGTAATTATTTGATCCTGCAGGGAAATGGCGGTAATTTTGTTGGATGTATTATGATTATGACCTTTCATACGTCTTATTTTTGACCACATTTGCGCGGGTGAAGGGTCATTTGTGATTAAACTAACGTACTGATTCCATAAGGCTTTCCTACTATATTTTAGAATACGCCTGGTATTCGTCCTATTTTTTTTTAAATTTGTTAAGTCCGTGGTCTTATGGGTATTCCGGAATTTATTTAATGCTTTTTTGCATTTTTTGACTGCTATTTTGTACAATTAATTCCATCAGGAAACAGGTTTCCTGGAATGGATTCATCACCTGGATTTTCCTGGATTCATCACCTGGAATGCCTTCTTTAAGGAAGGACATGGGGGAGACTATTTGAAGACCAACACTTTTCGCTGCATTTTAAGTTAGTTCATGTGGAATGTAACAAGAGATGTTCGAAATTAACAGGTACTCCTTTTGTTGGAGGGACAACAAAATGTTTGTTTTAGAATTCTTATTATGACGGGTCCGATTTGGGATTTCAGAAGTTGATCAACGAGATTTGGGTTCGCTAGATGTATGCAGATCCTATTGTTAAACATTATGAATGCAAAGGAAATATTTTTTGGTTCGATGATATCACCAATGGCTTTAACATAGTCTAGAAGTTTAAGGTTCTCTTCTGCATGCAGAATTATTGCCTGTTCTTTTTTTGGAAAAGATGCTTGCGGTGTAGATTTTGCAGCGGTTACGTATGAGAGGGATGTAGTTGAAGGAATGTTGTTTGTCGCACTTTGTAGATCCATGGTTAAGGTAGAAACTATAGGAGTATTGTACTGCTTATGTAGACACAGACAATAACCTTGTGTTATATCTCTTAAACTGGTTTTGCTATCAGAAAGCCATTGAGTTGGATGGCCAGCAAGAACCAGCAGACTGGTGAAATCAATCCCTGTATGCACTTTGTATAAATTAAATATAACTTAGAATTATTTATTAATATAATGAAAGCAATACGTACAAAACTTGTCCAGAAATCACTTTTCTAAATTACACTATCAAATCGACTCTAATAGGTGCAACGATTTTGCAACTGTTACAATGTGACAAAAGATCAACAGTACACCACTATGTAAGCATAATACACAACATTATTCAGGATTGCGGAATAGTTACTTTGTATTTAGATTTAAATAAAGATATTTTGATTTGATGATATAATTTTTCAAAGGAAGCTAAAATGCCCACCAAAAACATAATTTTGTAGTCTAATCTAATCAAGATTTTTTCGACGGCTCGCTAAATTGGGACATAAGGATTATATTGACTTAAAATATGTTTAAATTAAACGCATTTGATACCATAAATTAAATTTTATAAATAACATTGCTGCCGTTGGATCCAAAAATAATTTCTATTAATAATTTTCCACATATGCACAAATAACTCAAACCAAACCGTTTTAATAAAAGCCAAAGTTTCCTTTGTTTACTGAACTGTGGTATGTTTGGCGGTTTGAATGTGGATATATACACATCTGGCAACAAGCGAAGAGGCGGCACGAGGCGGAGCTTCAAAAATTTCCCGAATTGTGAATATAGACATCCAGCGCCGAGACGCCTGCTCAAGACGCCTTCCTTTCAGTCCGTCGGTCCGATATACATAAAAATTCTTGTTGCTAGAACGAACGCCCCCACATTAATAAGCAACAAATTCTGCATTAGTTTTTTATGTTTCGGCGATAACAAATGTTTGCAGCAGGTACTAGGACAATCTACGAATGTATATTCACGAGTTATTTCGTTTGCTTGGATATAACGAGAAGAAAATAATAATACTGTGATATAAACCAAATCGTATAAAGTATTCTAACAGTAATAGTAAAATAAAATGTACTGTCGGCAAAAGTGGGGAAAACGCTTTTTAATGACATCTCAGTTTCTTGATCCTATTTATATGGAAATAATACATACTTTTTATGTGAAATATCAAAATTATCTAACCTAAGAAATCATCGTAGTGTGATCAGTATGATGTTTTGACATTTATTTCTGATATTTCGATACAATTTTAAAAGTTTTCTACCAATCAATTTGCATTGAATGACAACAATAATTCTTCGACTACTAATTGTTTTTCTAACAAATATTTGTTAACAATTAATCATTGATAACAATTTTCTTACAATACATGCCCTAAATAAGTAATTTTCCTGTATTTATCGTCTTTCCTAAGTCCCCCTTCTTGTTCAATATCCTCAGCATATATTCGGTAGTCATACGAGGGTTGTTGGTTTAATTTCGGCACAGAAAAAAAAATTTCAATTAAAAAAATCTAAATTATTTTCAAAATGTTCAGCGTTACATTATATACAGTTATGAATGAGAGTAAATCAACTATCAAAACCTTTTCCAGTCAGAAGATGGTATAAGTAAAATTTCCTGTTTCAAATTTTCAAAGGCTCAGTCTGCTATTAAAGATAGTTAATCACTCAATTTATTTATGACTTTGAAAACGTAAAGAAGTCATCAGCACTTACGTCAACACTGTACGATGAATAGAAACATGTTTTTAGTGGTTAGAAATTCAGTGTTATTGGGCTGTATGGAAGATTGCATTGTGTTGATGTACCATGATTTAACACTTAGCATTTCTAAGAAAAGTCCAGTAAAACAAAGTTAATTAGCATACACAATTGTTTTTTATTTAACACCTAAGCTGTGTTGAAATTTGGTCAAGTTGACCAATTATTATTAGTTCTTCTTTGACTTAAATTACTAAACGGTATTTAAATTCTAAGATCTTAACTCTATGGTGTCCTCTAATTTTGTCTAGCAACTATGCATTATAGCTAACATACAACACAGATTATGCTCTGCTTTTACACTTGTTAATATTTTACATTAACTCAAATGGTTTTCTTCGTTTAAGTCTTCTTTATAACTCAGTATTATCGAGGAGCTGGATGGCCTCGATGTTTACGTCACTATAGAGACGTTGAGGACGACATGTATGATGTACCAAGCAGCATCAACGATGTTTCTTAATATTTAATTCTGGAATCTTTGTATAATCTGGATATTACTTGAAATTATGTACGGATAATGCTGAATTTTTTCGCATCAGCCAATACATATTCTTGTAATGGATACCTAGTTCTCCCTTTTCTTTTTAATATGGACTTTTCAGCAAAATCTTGTATTAAGTGTGATACCCAAATATTTTGCCGAAGATACACATGGTATTTGGACATAATTTATTCTAATTAGAATACACAATGAAAATGAAATTCCTGTAGTTGACTGTATACCATCAATCACAAAAGTTTATTTAAAATCCTTTATAAAAGGTATATAATTTAAAATTCCTTTCGGGCTACAGCACAGAAGGTTTTCATCATCAGTGTCTTGTTACTAGGTGCACATAAGTCAAGTCACTCAATACATGGGTAAAAACCCTTTAGATGGTACAAAATTTAATATGTCTTACATTTTTTTTAAGTATATT
The DNA here is from genome assembly GCF_040954645.1 of Diabrotica undecimpunctata. Lineage (NCBI taxonomy): Eukaryota > Metazoa > Arthropoda > Insecta > Coleoptera > Chrysomelidae > Diabrotica > Diabrotica undecimpunctata. Next base: position 23,408,803 of record NC_092812.1, read on the forward strand.
GTGATGTTTGAGTATTTCTCAGATAACCTGCATGACAACGTAAGAATCCTACTATAGTTACTGCTAACCCCTCAGACGATGTCTAAATGGGTTTTACAATGTCTGAATGGGTTATTACATTATAATACATACATAAAATCACAAATAAACACACGCACATATAAACACTAAGCACACACCTACAAGGTCCTTGCTTCCCATCCACGTCTTCACATTATTGAGGGCTCGGTTTGCTCTATGCATGATTGACCAGTTTTCGTTGTGCTCCACCAGCACCACCAAATCATCCGCATACGCTATTACCTGTACACTAATGCCTAGATCGGCCTCCAAAATTTCGTTGTATAGAACATTCCAAACAATGGCCTTAGGACGAAGCACTGCGGCACTACCGCCTTGGTCCTTATAGAGTTACCCCTCACAATATTGATGCACCTATCTGTGAAGTAGTTTCTGACCTAGTTCTGCAGATAGGGTGATATTCCCAAGTCGCCCAGTAGTCTGACGATAATTTTTCCAGCCAGCACTAGTAAAAGCATTTCTTGTGTCAATGAAGTAATCTCCCTCTTTATTCTGCTTCTGTCGTCTACCGCAGTTTTTCCGTTCCTGAATCCATACTGGCAGTCGGATATGCCACCTCTCTCCACTTCACTCTCCAGCCTTGTCTTCACAAGAATCTCAAAGAGCTTGCCTAAGGTATTTAACAGGCATATAGGTGTGTATGTCCCAGGCTCCTCTAAGCACTTTGCTTAATCAGTGAATCACCAAACAGTGGAACCACAACCAACTCATCATACAATGAGATTTGTGCTGCGACCACTACGGTCCCCAAACGCGAGGCATAACACCATCCTACCCATGAGCTAGATGGTATAGGGAAAAAGTATTAGGCCTAAGTGCCTAAGCGATATCCCAGAGATCTCGAAATAGGCCGCAATGACTTTAATCAGTGTTCTACAGGCAAAACTTCAGCACATAAGGGCAGCTTCCGCAGAACAATATGTTAGGCCGTTTCGTCAGAATTTTCACAGAATCTTCGTGTGGCTTTGTCCACTTGGGCGATGATTTAATGATAAAACCTATGATTTCTCTGAGTTCGGTTTTCTGATGCTATAAAATGATTTTGCTTTAAACTAGAGTATTTTCTCAGTAGTCTAGACTAAAATCCTTTTCCCATTTTCAGACATCCACCTCTATCCCTCTTTTTGAGATACAACGAAATGGTTCTGGTCCAATAAAATAAGTACAGCTGCTTGTTTAAAAAGACTATTATCAATATCGTTAACAGCAGTTCCTGTGTCTGTCTTGGAACATATATTCGACTTTCATTTGATTGCTCTAGATATTTGCCGCTTTTAAAATTAAAGCAGACCCTTTTGATATATATCCTAGAATGAAAGGTATCTTAAATATTTTTCCTAGATTAGGTAGTAACATATCAATGCTCAGTTGTAGTATGATTAAAACGGTACCATTTTTCCAGAATAATTAAAGGCTTAAAGCTATTTATAGCCCTTTTATCTTACGGCCCATTTTACTTTGTCTGCAGCAGTTCTGAAAAGTTCTATTGTTGTTTTTCTACTCAACTGTTTTAAATTTCGCATCCAGGACGTGCGTCGTCTGTTCGGTATTCCTTTTCCTTCCATTTCCTTTATATAACTAATTAAATCAACTCATGTTTTTCATTTCTTAGTAAGTGACCAAAGTAGCTCATTGTTGGAATATTTGTTTTTCTTTTTTATCTTTGTTGGCAAGCTAGCTTTCACAGCTGGCAAGTCTTGTTTTTCACTTGCGTATGAAATTGTCCACGCTTTAACTCCGAATAAAAGGGTACAGAATACGTAGCATCTCAATACTCTAGTTCTAATTTCTACTCCCAGTTTTTCATTGCATAATACTGGTCCGATTGTTCACTTGGCTCACATCCCAAGTAATTATATCTGGTTACTTTCTCTAAAGGTCTTCCTTTAACGTAGATCGTTTCGTCTTTAATTTGGATTATATTTTTGTGAAATAGTTGAAATCTTACCCTTTTCTTTTTTTAAATGTAAAGATTACTTTTGATGTATGTTAATGGAGCCAACTTGTTCTATCTTAGTTTTAATACACCACTTGCTATTTTTACTTTCCTCGATAACTATTGGAATATTTTTGAATAATTATAGAAGCTTGGACTATTCTATTATTACCCATTTGTTATTTATACTTCTCATGTTAATTGCTGTAGCAAATGAAGCCAGCCATATGTTTAATATAAACAGAATAAATTGAGTAAAACAAAACGATCTAGTATATTCTTAGCGAATTAATACTAACTTACTCTTCAACATTATATAATTCTATGGGTGCAAACATCGATTTAATTCCTAGAAAATATCATTAAGTATAAAATGATTTACTTATGGTTAATATTTTCAGGCTTAAAAGCATCAGTACTAAAAGTCATACTAATATTGCAGATATACAAAATGATTTTTTATTAGAACCTTTTAATTTTACAGAATTAGAATATAATCTAAAAAAACTGAAACAACACTAGTCCCATGGCTGGATAATAATAATACACAATGATACACCTCCAGAAAATTACCAAAAACTTACTGTTGGCTATTCTTATTCACATAAAAAATATAATACTACATTAAAAATGTTTACAATATATAATGAGTTGCATAGCGATAATAGGCCAGATCATTAGCAAATAAAAATACTTTTTCATGACCCTCTTTGATACAGGTATCTAACAACTGCTTTGGGTAAATTTGATGATAAAAAAGCCAAAGATTAAACGTCATTTTGTAATAAATTATCTGAAAAAGTAATACCATTTTATTCAAAAAGCACAAAACGTTCTTTAAAATAAGAGTTTGTAGAGTTGGTTTCAGTGGCGCACCCAGGGGGTTTTGGGGGTTAACCCCCCCAGAACCCTATTCCGACACTGTTCTTCTTCTTCTTTTGGCATCATAACCCTGGATGGGTCTTTGCCTTTCTGGCTATTCAGGTCCATTCAGATCTCTCTTGTGCCCTTCTCCATTGTCTTATGTTCATTGTTTTCAGGTCGTCTTCCACGTCATCCAACCATCTCGTTCTGGGCCTTCCTTTTTTTCGCCTTCCTACGGGCTTCCATTGTAACATTTTCTTTGTTGTTTTTGCATCGTTTTCCATGACAGTCTTTGACTTTTCACAAATCTTACAATGTCATAACCTTCATTTAACTCATTAACCTCGTCGTTTCTCCTGATTCTCCATGTGCCATCTTCCTCTTGTACCGGGCCATATACTTTCCTCAATATTTTTCTCTCGAATGTCCTGAGTTGGGCTTCATCTTTTTTCGTCATTACCCAAGTTTCACATCCATAGGTTACTACGGGTCTAATCAGTGTTCTGTAGATAGTCATTTTGGTTCTTTTGTCTAAAAATTTCGATGTCATCAATCTTTTATTAGCATAGTATGTACGATTCCCGCTGGAAATACGTGCATTAATTTCGCTACTTACGGAGTTCTTCTGATTGATTTCTGTGCCGAGATACACTGCATTCCGACACATTTTAAGGAATCAAAATGGAGGTAATATAAAAAAAATTTCGATGACCAACCAAACCCCCCTCCCCCTGCCCAGAGGCAAATTCTTGGTGCGCTACTGGTTGGTTTGTTAATTTGAGGCTTAATTATTGCAAAAATAGCTTCAAAAGTCGATTTTTTGAAAATTATTAATAACTTTTTTAGAAATTCACAAACAACTTTAATTTTGCGTGATAATAGGGACAATATCACATGTATTCAGATATATAAATTTCAAGAAGTTTCACTTAACTGTTATTTCAAAATTGTTTATCCCTTTTTATTTCTCGATTTTACCTTTTCAAAAACTAAATATATAAATACAAATCTATAAAAGTCACAATATCTCTCGTTCTAATCAACGAAAATTTATTAAAAATTCAATCAATTAATTTGTGAATCAATATACATATTATATATTTGTAATGTTTTAAGAGAAAGTTAATGAAAAAATAATAAACTTAATTTAAAAAAATTAACACGTATAGATTTGATTGTCAAATAAAAAATTAATTTTTTGTAAAATTTATTGATAAAAGATAGTATTTATAACTATAATATAACTATTTAGATTACCCATTATTTCATAACCTTTTCTACCAACAATAATAAGAGAAAAGTAAAATCTTGCAAAATAAATATTTATTTTAAACTGTTTAAACAAATTACTCGGTTAAATAAACAATTCAGAAACTAACATAATGAATTTTTATGATCTATGCCACGACGTACCCCAAATGATTAAAAAGATGACTTTTCGTTGATTAAAAGCAATGTTAATTAAACCTTAATTTCAGGAACTCGGTGTCCTATTTGGAAGTTCATTTTAGTAGGACTCTCAACTGGGAGACCGACATACAAAACACCCTAAATAGGGTAAGAAAAAGGGCAAAACTCCTGGGAGCATTGTCTGGTAAACTCGGCAACACGTCAAATAAAACACTATTGCACTCCTACATAAAGCCAATAATCGAATACAAAGCTTGCGTCTACGCGTCACTACATGCTCGCCAAATTAACACCGTAATGGCTACCGAAAGGAAAATCTCTAGATTTTGCATTAGGAAACGCAGAGACTATCCGTCAAAACTAATAAACCAAATAGCAAACATAACACCCATTAAGAACAGACTCCGTATCCTCAGTAAGAGATATGTCCTCCGGACTATAGCTGGCTCTAACATCCGAGCTAAGCAAACACTTAAAACTGTTTGCCATAGCCGAGGGCAAATACTCACTAGGACTCTCCAAAGAAAAGTTCCATTCCTTCCATCAAAACTTTTACACAACACTGGAAACGAAGACCTGATGAGTATTTCGACGTCCTAGACGAAATCCCCCTAAAATATCACAGATAGAGCCGTTCCTAGTATGGCTGGGAACACTCGAAGTACCTCTCCTTTGCTTGTCTGGCTAACCAAAAATTTCTCTAGATACAAACGCCACCTTCTGAACCCCAGCTCTTCAGCGCTCCTCTACCAAAAACCAATCCACAAAATTAATTTTGACGTTTGTCACACATAGCAGATCTGATACATCGTACCAATAGATATAACTTACAAATACAAACATATAGATATAACTTACAAATCCTGTAAATATATGATTATTCACTCATTATTTTCAGTGATTATATATATAACGAAAACAAAATTATTTCAGAAAAATGTCCTATAAGAAAAATAAAGGTTATTTGACAGAAAAAGAGTTAGAAGACATATTTGCACATTTATCAGAAAGTGAAGATGACTGTGATGAAACTGATGAGTCTGATGAAGCGCTTGAAGTTGAAGATTCTGTCGATCTTTGTAAATCGAATGGTATGTATTACAAAACAAGTTTTAGGTTTTTATTGAGAAAACTGGATTAATAACGGAGTCAGATATTTTTGATGTATTTGTCAAGAATTGGAGCATCTAAATAGAACAAGCTTTGATAAGCACTTTAGTTTTCTTTAATAGGGATGATAAAAATTTGAATTTTAACTGTATACAACACCATGGTAAAAAATGAGGGGAAAAAGATGTTGACTCTTTACTAGCATACGACGCTGACAATCGAGATAGCGTTTTAAAATATCGCCGCATTCTTTTCCAGGGATCCCTCCGCCGCTTTGTACTTTTAAATTTAAACTATCTCTTTTTACACACAAAATCACCAAAATGTAAATAGGGGGATTTTCCTTTGTTTCCTTCTATTGAATCTGATAACATTCCGATACTCACAGCTATAAATTTGATCTCGTCACAATTTGATTTACTATCTTAAAAATATAAATAGGAAAGATTTTCGGTTGCCACATATCGCCTGTCAACGTCTGGTTTATAAGGACTTATCCAATATATTATCAACTATGAGGTACACAAGATACGAGTGACTCTTACTTTTTTTAATATATATCGAAACTAATTATTACACTATATTGGCTAAATATAATATAATAAATTATTTGATTTATTAGCACGTGAACCTAAAACAGCGTTTTCAGTTTTAATTCATTTTATTTGCCAATCTATTTCCTGACCTATATTTCGCTAAATATACGTTAAGGTAAGAAAACTAAACAAAACCAACATTATATTAAACAGTATTTCAGATAGAACAGTCAGTTTATATGAAAATATAAAATGGGACGTCATAGGAATCAGCGAAGTAAGAGGCAAAGATATTAGAGCTATTGGAATTAGCGTCAGGTAAGACATTCTGCTACCGAGGAATATCAAAGGGCAGAACAGTCGGTATTAACAATAAATGAAAACGACGAGTAGTAGAAATAACTAGTATCTAGGATAGAGTAGCTAGCTTAACCTTACAACTACCAAAAAGATACAATATGCAAATGTACGCCCCAACGATTACTCACACTGACGAAGAAATAGAGGAACTCTACAGTAATATAACTGAAGCATTAAATAATAATAAAAGTCACTTTAAGAATTTAATTGATGACTTTAATATCAAAGTGGAAAAGAGAAACGGCAACGAACAAGTCATGGGAAAGTACGAGTTGATGAAAGAAATAAATGGGGAGAAAGACTGGTTCCATTTTCACACTACCAAAACATGTATATTGCAAATACATTCTTTAAGAAAAAATCGAACAATAAGAAATCCAACAATGAACTAGGGTAGCAACAAATAGAACCACTAAGAACGAAATTGACTTCATTCTAACCAACAAGATTGCTACACTACAATATGTCAGTGTAATAAATAAATTTCAAACAGGCAGCAACGATAGACTAATCAGAGCAACAATTATTCTTGATCTAAACCTAGAAAGAATAAACTTAATCACAAAACTAACAGAACTGGTATAAATATTAATAATCTAAAAGAAAACTCAGATCACTACCAAAGAAAAATTGATGAAAGATTACATGACCAAATCGACAGCTCTAAATGAATGGAAATCATTATTGATAGTGCAAAAGGAATCGGAGGCCCGCAATAACAAAATAAACATAGGAAACTGTCTAATAAAACCAAAATAATTCTTAAACAAAGAAGGGAAATGAAATTAAATAGCACCATAAGGAGATACAATACACAGAACTTTGTAAGACAACGTGGAGAAGTATTAAGGAAGACATAAGAAAATATAATGAAAGACTGATAGAAAATGCAATCGAAAACAGGAAAAATAACTACATCAAAAACGATGTTAAAATCGATTAACAAATGCATTAGATGCTGCAAAGTCAAGAGTGCAAGCTGGCTTCTTCAGTAATGCATTGGTTACTGATCAGTGTAGTTAATATTAGTTCATGTAGTAGTATTAATCTTAGGAAATATTTCGGAACAAATATATATACATATATATATATGTATAACATATATATATATAACATATATATAATGTAACATATATATATATATATATATATATATATATATATATATATATATATATATATATATATATATATATATATATATATATATATATATAACCAGGAAAAATATACCAACGCATATTGCGAAAATATCTATCAAGCAAAAACGGTGTAAATTATATTAGGTTGGTGTTTTTAGATTTAAATGAGTCATATAATTTAAATGAAGGCTAAAAATTTAATAACGAAATTAATAAGTCTGTACGGCTTAACACAATAAGGTAATAATTACTGTCTCAATTCAAAAATTTGAAGAGTAAAGATTACTTCAAGCGACGTCGGCAAAAGCGAATAAAAATAAATAATTAGGTTACTTCAAAACAAACGTTTGTAATTGAAGTTTAAAGTATGTTGAATGTCCCCGTACTTTCGAGTAGGATAAAGAGATTCTTAAAATCGACAAGGGACAGGATCGAATAAGGGAAGCTGCATTATATAAATAAATGTCAGACGCTCTTGGTAATCGCTCTACGTCTCAATATGTACAAAATGTTCATTCCTCTTCTTTTTTTTTTATCTATATTATTAATGTTTGATATAAATATAAGCATTCAATATCTTAAACTCAAATATAGCTGAACTTTAGATTGGTGGTAAAACTTCTGATCTCAAAATTCCAAAAATGCATACAGTGTTGTGTATGATACAGGCAAAACTTTTTTGTCTTTAATGAGGGGGGGGGGTGATCAAAATTTTTTAAACATACCTCGGTCCTAGAAGATGGGCCTTCCCGCTTCAGTTATGCAGACCACACGCAGAGCTTATTCATATACCATCGCCATCAATGCCAGAGATCTACCTGTTAAAAAAACACTCTCTTCAACCATCAATTACCAGCCAGACCGCCCTGGTTGGGACACAACGTCGGCACGCCATTCATCGGATCTCTCATTCAGACATAACTCACGCATTCTCACACTTTTTAACTACGACTAAATCCTTCTCTGTTTCTGTTCTTCCCTGTTCATGTCGAATCTCGCCACTTCTCATTCTGCCTTATCGTCTTGCTCATTTCCTCCGTGTCGCCTTTCTTTTTGTTCATTTTTTTTCTCCAACGTTCTTTTCACATATCTCTGCACTGCTCTCCACCGATATGACGACCGAAGCATCTCCTCAATTAGTTCCGTGACTGACTGCATCCTAGCTCCTAGCTCTCCCTCAATCAGGCCCCTCTCGGCTATCCGTCTATCACATACCAATAGAGTGTGTGAGACAGTGTCCGATATTTCACAGTACAAGCATTTGTCATTTGTGTGCCATGGCATTTCTCTTGGTACAGCAAAATGGACCTCCCCTTTATGCTTTTTTAAACGTTCTCTTGCTATGTCTTCATTTCTTCTCTCGTATACTCTTCCACCTTTGTTTCGCCCTCTTAGAAGCCTCTCGTATAATTTACCTATGAACGACAGAAGACAAACAGGTCGATACTTGTCTTCCCACTTTAGAAGTAGCACGAGCCTCGAGCCTCGAATTTTCCGGAAATTGCTGAGTTTTAGGCAGTGCGTTTATGTGTCGAATTCAAAAGCCACATTGTCTCCAAACTGCCAATGCGTTTCTCCGCTTCTGGTAGTATCCCATCAAGTCCCGGAACCATGGTAGGCAAAACTGAAATATGCCAAAATAAGTAATATGGTCTCATCATCATCATCATCATAGTCGTTAACATCTTAGCATATGTGTTGTGGTTCATCATTGAGCTTCAGAAGCTCAGATAGTTTGATTAATGACATTTCTTCACTGGTCGCGGACATTTGTTACATGTACTGCCTCAGTATACTGTTTATTGAGAAGCATATTCGTAATGTCTGCTTATCTCTGTTGAGTCTACTGCGTTAGCGTTGACTCTGAGGTCTTCCTTTGACCACCAACCGCTCCATTTTGTAATCTTTTCGATAGATATGACCAAAGAGCTTTAAAAATCTAAAGTGAACAGTATTGTGAGACATTGATTGGGTTTAATTTCATCTAGAACCGAGATATTATTCGTGTGGCGAACCGTCCATGGAATTCGAAGAAGTCATCTCCATGTCCACATTTCAAATACGTCTATGTGTTATCAATCTAATTTTTTGACTGTTCATGTCTCGCATGCATAGTAAATATGGAAAAGACTAGTGTGATGGTCACGCCATACCCCGTTTAGTTCAGTCATTACTGTTCTTGCTAGTTGAATCGGTCTTCGAATTTCGGGTTCACAACTGCCTGTGTTGTTACCTAGAGCTCCAAGACAGATCCTCATAGAGAAAAGTACCTCGCACCCAGCAATAATTCTAGCTTCAGAAAAGTGTTATAGTAAGTGAAATATAATATATAGAATATCAAAGACAAAATGCTAAGTTCTTCCTGGATTTTGTAAAGATTAAAACCATCTGAAAGATCTGGCAATAGAATGTATGATTTGCATCATCAAGATGCTTTTAGAAAGTCAGAAATAACGACTTTATAGCTAGTTAAGATTAGAAATTTAGGTTATATTGAAATTGTAATTGCAATACACATAGTAAAAAGCTTATAAGCATTAAATACATATGTATTTCCCAAATATTATTAATGCCTATTATAATATACCACCCTTTAAAGTATTCAGAAATCTTAATTAGTCCGTACCTGCATAACAGTTACAAAATATAAAAATAAATGAAAAGTTAGCTCATTCACCGTTTGATTAAATTAAAGAGCCTGGGGCACAGACTCCTTGTGACTTTTCACTTTGCCTCTTTAAAAACGTGTAAAAGATACTTGCTGATGAAAATTGTGTTAACAGGTGCGTAACTATTGAGCGGAGTCAAAGGGTAATTAGTAAGGTTAAGCATTTGGATTTATTTAATACTTTATCCAAGATTTTATAAAGGCATTTATTTATTTTACAAATATTATTCCCATACAACTTCAAAAGTTAGCTATAATCGTGAGATTTTCTAAAATGTTTGCAGCAGAATACACAAAAATGAGGACAAAACATTATTCTTCGAGTATCATTTTTATGTATAGTTCTAAATTCAATATAGAACTAAATTTCTAAATTTAACAAACTTTTATGCACAGAGAAGGATGTGCAGAAAATGCTAATGTCTCTGTTACTTCTCTCTGTTACTTGATCCAAAAGTAAATACATAAATCAGTATATGGTTAATCCAAACGTAATTCCCAAGATAGCCCAGTTAATTCTAAAGTCACGTGCGGAGTCTATCTTCCCGTTGGGAGTTCCGGGTCAATCCAAAGTTCCTCCCCAGCTGAGTATGGAGCCCCGTGTATTCAGGAGTTGTCTACACAGGAGGCCAACATCCAGTTAATCTGCTTTCCAGCACACAGATTGTAATTACTTTTTCCTTATGCCCATTTGTCAGCCAAATAACATACTTAACGCAGCAACAGAATCACTTGGAGAGAGGAAAGTAACAAACACTCACATCAAAAAAGAAAAAAGACTGTACCAAACTAGATGGTACAGTGGCCACAAAGGTAAGGTACAGTGGTCATTACTTGCAATTCTTATATTTTTATTTATAATATTTGCGTGGCGTATTTATAATATGTGGCGGCAAAGTCAACAAGATTATATTATTTTCATTTGCACATTTAATAGATGCTCAAGAAACATGGCTCTCATGGTTGTCAAAATGTATCATCCACTGTTCAAATAATTCTGCCGTGATCCATCCAGATGATGCAGCACACTCCTGAGAAAATGGAGGTGCGTTTTTAACCATATAATCTTTAAAAATTTAATAGGGAACACTAAAAACGGCGGAATTGAATTACCTATAGCGTTTATTGCATTGCACATGGTTACCAAAGTACCTCTTTCATTTGAAACTATATGGCCTACTTGTTTCTGTCCCTTTTGGCTATTACTTTTCCTGTATCTTACACAGTTGTTAGTGCTGTTTCGTCAACATTGTATACCTGACTAGGTGTTAATGCATATTTTTCATAAATGTTCTTAAGATTACTAAAAAAAGTTGCAACGACTGGTAGATTAAACCCCATTGCCCTACCTAGTGAAGTTGCTTCTGCTGATCGTAATGATAATTCTGAATTTCATTTCATAAAACTTGTAAACCAAAACTTGTCTGCCATCTTGTTTTCTTCCCATGAAGTTGGAATTTTTTTCCTGTTAGCAATTGCCAAATTATAAGCTAGTTGTCTGGCACCTTTCGGATTGAGACCATGATGAAGCTTGGTCATCGTCTGTAAATAATTACTCAGTTCTTTTTCGTCGGTTGAACAAAAAATTTTATTGATACCATAATTTGGGATCAATCTTGGGGCTCCCTCAAGAACATCTGAAGCCCAATCTATATTATTTTTATTTTCGTTGCACTTTTTAAAATATCTCCTAAACGTAGTGCGTGGAATGTCGTATTTTAAAGCAGCAGCCTTTTGTGATAATCTACCTTCCCGAACATCATAAATCGCTTTTCTCATATTTTGATCTGTAGTTTTTCTAATACCGGAATTTTTTGGTATTTTCCGTGGCATATTACTACTAAGTGGCCACCACTTTTTTTGTCAAAAGCAGTGGCCACTGTTCCTGCATAAGTGTGTGACCACTGTACCAAAAGCTCATTGTTTAGGAGGCATAACCTAAAATCCACTACTTTCAAGATAGATCATAATTTGCATCACCTACACGTTTTAAATACTATTCTGTATACCACAAAACATACAGAACATTTAATATGTATATTATTATTGGTTGAAAATATGTTTAAACTTACCTGCTACTTCTACACAACACACCTCTCAACAGGTTGGTATACAAAATGGTTCTGGAAACTGGAAACGATGGTGCAGGGGTCAAGCGTAGTAAGCGACTACTGTGATTAAAATTGTTAGCGTTTGTACTAGATGGCGCGTCTGTATCTATCAAACAACAACAAAATATTTAAAAGTGGCCACTGTTCCAGCCTCTCCCTTATCTTAGTACTTCCGGAAATACTCCAGTTAATAGCATTAAATTAATAAGATGAGTAAAACTATTTGGTAAGTTTCTTTTAAAATTTTGCTGTTTATTTTGTTCCTACAATTAGACTTACTAAGCGGCTTTATTATTTGAGAGACCTCATCTTCCACAACAGGACGAAAAAAAAGGACTTGCTCGGAGAAGGATAATTTCTATAATTGAAGAGAACATCGACATTAATAGTGGGTAGTATTAGTTTATTGTGTTAACTGAGACATAGTTCGTTTGGATTTGTTTCATATAGGAAGGGGATTTTAGAAAAAAATTTACGAGACAAAAATGTAGAATACTACCGAATAAAATCAAGGAGCTGCATAGATTGCGATGCTAATTTATTAATATGATTAATTCACTGATGGTATTTTATGTTAATATTACAAGTTATGCCGAAATGATATTTTGAAATTTAAAATATTTCTATTTAAATAATTGGAACTACTTTTGATAATTCCGCTTCTTATTAATATACAAAAATTCGTTAATTAATTAAATTTCTCAACTGCAATTCAAATTTATGATATTATTAAAATAGTTGTCCATCTACAAAACATTCGAAACAATTAAACGTTATTAAACTCAAATAACTAAATATCAACGAATTTCTTCAGCTTGAACTATTTATGTCAGATTTTATAGTTTAAAAAAGTTGTTAGGCTGCTTAAATGAAATTATATAAAATTATCAAGAACCAGTTTTATAACATTCTACTCAGCTTAAAGATCCATTAATGCTCATAGTAAAAAAAAAAAGAAACTGGAAGTAAACTCATTTAGTAAAACCAACGATGAATTCAACGACAGTTAAGCTCTTCATACAGAATGAACAAACTCACTTTGAATGTGCCATACCCAATTTTGAATATAAGCAGATCCTCTGCATACATTCTGTTGTGTATCATTAGAGATGTACAGACATATACGGGACTTACAGTTTATCAATAGACAGATTACGATTTCGTGGTTTGAAGACTTTCGAAGCGGCTACCTGAGAAAATTTTAATTTTGTAGTGGGAATCGAACCTAGTGTTGCCCAAAATCAGTCTTGGTCTTGCAGTCTTGGTCTTGTTCTTGCGTTTTTGCAAGACCAAGACCAAGACCAAGACCGCCTAATTTTAGCAAGACCAAGACCAAGACTGACCATGCAAGATTTAAGCAAGAACAAGACTAAGCCTGCGAGACTCTTGCGTCTTGCAGTTAGGACTGAGTGTGGTTTTAGCGAGTATAGAAGTTCGGGTATATGCTTAAAGACTCTATGAGATGCAAAAAAATATGTAATAAAATTTGAAAAACTGGACTTACGCGAATTACAAACAATACCATAAACATACATACCGAATTAAAATATTCATTAAAAAAAACACATTTGACACGTGCTCAGAGGTCATAATTACAATGTAAAAATAAAATATTTTGTACATTTTCCAGCAGACTTCTTCGCTCTGAAATTAATTGTACATATTTTGAGAATAGCCGCTCTCTAATCATAAAAATAATCTTCTTGCATTGCGACGCCGACAGTAATATCGTATCGATATTTTTTAAAATATGTCACCGTAGCTAGTCAGGAGTAATCTAAATAAACAAATCTTATCGGCCTAAGGTTATAAATCGTTTTTGCTGAGTGTGCGATGAGATCATTCGGTTAAAGAAAATTTGCTGAAAGAGTCAAAAGTAACGGGACAAATTAATAACAGATAATGTCGCCTACCATCTAAACAAAATACTGAAGTAACGATATATAATTCTGGGTTTGTTATTAGATACTTAGGGTATTGGATAGTAACGAACAAAAATTATAGTAGTTATAGTAGTTACTTTTTCGACATCACTTAACTTCATTCCCAATTGAGCTTTCCTTTGAGTCTAATGTAATAATTGTTTTTCATCTAATCCTTGTTGTTCCCGGAGTGACAAGTTTACAATTTGACATGAGGGACAAATATTCAAATAGTTCTAGTCGGAGTAATGAGCGTTGGAGTTATAGATCTAAAAGCCCTAAAAGCAAATTTGATGAGTTTTTCGAAATAATTTATGCATCCCAAATTGTTTTGTGTAAATTGTGCCTACATAGGAAGGTTGAAATGAAAATGAACACCAGAAACACGTCAGGTTTAAGGAAGCATCTAATATCTTTTCACAAAAAGGAATTACAAATATTTCTTCCTGAAAAACTAAAATTCGGTGGAGATATTACAAGCTTTTTAATAACCGCTAGAAAAAGTGGAGATGTAAAAAATATACTTATTACCTTATTACCAATTACATATATTATCTACCTACTATTTTAGTTTGGTAAATTAATGTATTTATTAAGTAGGTATCTCCTTAATTTAAAACAACTTCTTTTGATTATCATTGCTTTTTTACCTATTCTTTATTTTTTCTTTATTCTTTATTTTTTATTTAACTATAAGTTAGTTTTTTATATAAAAGTAGAAATAAGATTGGTAAAAACATTTATTTTGCTTTACTAAGTGGATTTTAGTTTGTTATCTGATCACCTAAAAAATCTGTGCCCTTGATACATGTATGTGGATTTTTTGCCCATCATGTCCATCAATCCCTTTCTAGGCAGATAATATTATTTAAAGTACAGGCATGCTGATGTCATTAATTTGTTTTTTTTTTGTATTTTAACCACGTTTTAGCACATGTAAGCGTAGTAAATGCAAACGTTTATTAAGAAACAGATTGATTTACGTGGGACATGGTAGATAGATGAGTTAATTAGAGCATAGGCACAGATCGCTTAGATCGTGGCTTCAAACCCCACCCGATGTCAGTTGTTTAGACATTTATTAATTTGGTTGGTCTTTATTATTCTTCTTCTTCTTCTTCATGTGCCGAGCCTGATTGTCGAGCGTTGGCTATCAAATTGGCTATAGTAATTTTGTTGACGGCAGCTCGGAAAAGAGATGCAGAGGATCTGTTAAACTAATCTCTCAGATTTCTAAGCCATGACGTTCTTCTTCGACCTTTATTACGGCTTTATTATGGCTATGTTAATTCAAGCTTAAAATGTACTTACTCTGTTACGTTGTTCTAAGATCTAAAGTAACGTTTAACAAATAGCAATATGCTAATAGGTAACTGCAAGACTTGCAAGACTTGCAAGACTCTTGCTGCAAGACCAAGACCAAGACCAAGACCGGAAGTGCAATACCAAGACCAAGACCAAGATCAGGTGCATTGCCGCAAGACCAAGACCAAGACTGTCTAAGTCTCGTCTTGTTCTTGCATTTGGGCAACACTAATCGAACCTACATTATTTAGCACCAAAGGCGGATACACTTATCTCTGAGCTACCTAGATGGCAATCACCAAACTAAAAGCTTTCAAATAGTCAAAAATCTGTTTTTTTTTATTAATTAAGATTAAAATTACTATTTATCCAAAAGTAAAGAATAATATTAAGTAATTTGTTTGTTTACATAGCAACTATAAAAGTTACTAATTTATTATTAGTAGTTTTTTTAAAAAGTATGTAAGTTAAAAGCAATAAAATAATATAACACAATCACAACTACATATCACATAATTAAGGTAGAATTTAAAATACAGTTGGTTTTGCTTAAACATTAAATCTGTTTGGTAAAAACGTTTTAGCCTACGAACTTCATTATTTTCGTCGAATAGCCGCTTCGCGATTGATCCAGTCATCGTATTTGACCATGTAACTTGTTATAACTTCTTTTAATGAAGGTACTTCCAGATCTTTTTCTATAGAGGAGGCTGTAACATCACGTAATAAAGGTAGAATTTAAAATAGAGTTGATTTTGCTTAAACATTATATCTGTTTGGTAGATCATTTGGTTTAAAACGTTTTAGCCTACGCACTTCATTATTTTCGTTGAAGAGACGCTTCGCGAGTGATTCGTTCATTATATTTTTCAATGTAACTCCTTTCACCAAAGGTACTGAAAGCGTTGGAGCAAGCTGAATACTATATGTCCATATGTGCTTGAGGATCTCCTTGTATATAAGCAGTTTGTCATCCAATGTTAATTTAGGGTTTCGACTAATTAACCAGTACATATGTCTCATTTTCATACCCAATTGTTCTATTTTGATAAAGATTGCTTCTATCAGGTTAGTTGTTTGTCAAGATGGATACCTAAATATTTTGTGTCATTTGCCTTACATAATTGCTTGCTATTGAGTGTAACTGGTGGGCATTCACCTCGTTTCATTGTGAGGGTTACATGTGTTGACTTAGTCTTATTTACTCTAATTCGCCATTTTTGTAGCCAAGTTTCTATTTTAGTCAAAAATCTAAAGCTAAAAAAGCTTATTGACTGCCCTTGACATTGCTCAATATGACTCTTGAATATATCGTACGATAACTGAATACCAAAAGAGCAATTCTCCTGACAAATATACCAGTCTACCTTATTGCTTATGCTGATGACATTAACATCTTGTCTGGCAGAGGAGACGGGAGGATCATTGCATCATTGCATTGGATCATTCTAACGCAATCATCAATTTTCTAGAGATGTGAGAGTTCTTTAACAAAACAGTTAAAATAAAACAGCAGCTTATAATAGGTAAATAATTAAAACTTTAGAAATACAACCAAGTTTTAGGTTAGGTTTTCTTAGTTAACACGTTAAAAAATTTGACTCGATCTTAAAATACACAGTTTATCTACTTTGGTACGGTACTACAAGCTATCGGACTATTAGGCTATTAAGTATGTACTTTATAAAGGAACTATAAGGTTAAAGGGGTTTTATTGTTTTATATGGTCAATGGACCCTCAAATATGCATAATATGATAAAATCCAAATATGATAAAACCGCGGAGTGCTACCATCTGAAGGGATGCGTTTTTCAGAAATAGGTGAATCAGTTCCTATGCTCTAGAATGCATTTGGGTAAATTCTATGCACTTTTCGTAAATGTAAATCTACAGAAAAGTTGTTTAAAATTAAATTTCCTAGCGAAATGACCTCTAAAGTCAAAAATTATTTTTTTTTGAAAAAAATATAGTTTGAAAAATCGTATCTCGAATTTATTGAATCCTAAAGTCGTCTCCTAAACGTTATTTGAAAGAAGAAGGAAAGAGGTTTTTTCTGTGCAGCAATGTCTATACCTATATTACCGTGAAAAAGTTATGGGACAAAAAAGAAAAATCAGGTGTGTCCCTGTTTTTTTTTTTGTTTCGTTTTTTGAATATGTTTTTTTCAAATTTGGAGTAGGTTGAACTCACCAGTTCAGAGTAGACCAGATCAGATCCCTGCTGAGCTACTTCAACTTTTGAACGAGGAAAACATTACCTACTTAACTACCTTCTTTAACAAAATTTACAACAAAAGAATAATACCAGATGATTGGTTGGAGTTACTGTTTATAATATTACCAAAAAAGCAGGCCCACCAAATGCAGCGATTTCAGTGTGATGAATTATACAAAACCGAGTATTTCTTCTGTGCGAAAGTAGAATGGGTACTAAGCAGTTTGCATTAAGAAATGGTCTAGGAACTAGGCTGTGAATTCTGAAAGAACGTTTTTGTTTCGTCTATGTCGAGAAGGCATTCGACGTAGTACAACACGATACACTTTTCAATTGCCTGTGGGCAGCAGAACTTATCCACTACGATATAAGACTGCTAAAATACTTATATTACAATCAAGTAGCCGCTATCCAAATTAGAGACAGTCGTACTAAAAAACTACCCATCAAACGTGGAGTACGACAGGGTTGTGTTTTCTCACCCTGTCTTTTTAATCTGTACTCTGAAGAAATCTTTTGAGAGGCTTTGGATGATAGATAAGGGGGTGTAAGACTATTCGGAGAAGCAATCAACAACATCAGATACACTGTTAATACAGCCGTTCTTGCAGAAAATTTACAAGATCTCAAAACGTTAGTAAATCTAGTCAGTGAAGAAAGTTATCGGAGACTTCTTAAAATTAACATTTCAAAGACAAAGTGGGTGGAGGTTGGAGAGATTAATATAGATCAAGGTTTGCTTCTGATGATGAAGAGATAATAACCAGGATCGAAATATCACGTAAGGCTTGTATGACCTGGAAACCAGTTTTATGTAAGAGAAACCTGTCGGTACATATTTACAAAAAAGTCCTGAAATGTTATATGTGGTCTGTTCTATTATATGGTTGTGAGACATAGACACTAAAAACCACAATGCTTAACAAACTAGAAGCATTCGAATTGTGGTGCTATCGGCGGATCCTAAATATATCATGGATTTCGCACACTTCCAATGGAGACATTTATTCATATAATTAGAGGACCCAAATACTATTTACTTCGCGTTCGCCTTATAATACAAGGAAAAGTGAACGGAAAGAGATGGATTGGTCGAAAGAAACTGTCATGGCTGCATAATGTTAGACAATGGTGTGGTACCACAGTAGAAGAATTATTTCACGCAGCAGCCGATAGAGAACGGTTTCAGGAAATTGTACAAATGTACAATTGAACATAATGATGGCCAACGTCTGAATACGGACGCGGCAGCTAAAGAAGAAGAAGAACTCACCATTTTACCCTGTTATTTTATATATTATCTCCCTGTAGGTGATGTTTTGGCCATAAGTACTTGCTTCTCTTATTTATATCGTAGCCTATAAACATCTGAGTATTCTGTCTCTAAGTGGTGAGCCAGCTTGTTGAATATCTGATAAGACACCGTGAAAATTATTAGAAGCAGCAAAATGCTGAGGGTAATCAACAGGAAACTAATATAAATATCTTTAAGGCAAAAAACTACTGTGATTTTTACAGTAAAAATAAGAACAACTATATTAATCTATAAAATCACAATGAGGGAGGAAAGTCATAATAAATACGAGAATTTTGAAAAAGAAAATGATGAATGGAGATAGAAGCTACTATCTCCATTCATCATTGAAATGAGTAGTTAAAACATGAATATTTAAGGATACTTAAGAAAAAACACTTAAAGCAATCTGACAAACAAAAAATAAACGCATCATCGCTTTCACTAGAAAGGATGATGAGAACACACACTTTTATTCGAAGGGCCTTTAGCTTTAGATGTTTTGTAGATACAATTTTCCAGAATATTAGGCACCAAAGTCCGATTAGCTATTTTGGACACATTTTATTAGTTTTCTTTTATATAACCAGTAATCAAAGCACATATTGTACCGCCCATAAAGCTTTGAAATATTAATAAAAATAGTGGGATGATTCCGTGATGCGGTATACCGATTATTTGGCTTCATTTTACAAGGAAAATTAATTATAAATTCAGTTTAGCGCATTGAAGTTTTCACTGTAGCGGTTAGGCATATGAAATTGTAGACTATTGATGCGGAATAACCCTCATATTACGTCAGGTCCGAACTGTTTTATTTTCTAGAAAAATTTTCAACGGAATGTTTATTCTGAACGGAATGTAAGATGCTTTCAAAATATAAATATGTGTATTTATAAATATAAATAAGTATTTATTCAATATCGGTAAGATCCAAGATAGAAACAGATGGGAAAATTTAATTAGGGTATCTCACCCCACATCGCGATAAAGACAAAGAAATGATGATAATCAATAGAGGTTTTTAAGGAGGATGTTTTAAGGATCGCCATAATATTTGTTGAAAATTTTAAAAATAAAAAGATTTTTTTAAATATGTAACGAGTGGATTCTTAGTGCGGTTCTGTATAACATAATGTAATAATCTGCTTAAAATAGCATTCCACGTCGATGATAAATACTGCCCTCTGCAATATCTTCTTCCAAATAAAAGGTCCATTTTACAAATGTTATCGCAGTAATATATTTATAGGGCCCTAACAATCCCTGTCACCGTGTCGAGCTATGTCTCCCGCTTTTGTGTGTATCATTTCACTCATTTCTGCAATGTTTTGTGAATTTATGTGGCCTAATATTAGGTCGTGGTGGTGGCAGCCGCCAACTACCACTCTAGAAGTATATTTCCTTTTGCGGTCTTTCTCCGGACTTTCTAAAACAATAAATTGCCTAAATAAATATCAATGGCTTAGACGGGATTATTATTATATTACGGTTAACACGAATTTCTCTTTATTGTTCCATTGTGAGCTGAACGCAATACTTTACTTTTATAAATATAAAATGAAACCGTATTTTCAGTTTTTTACAGTTCAAACGCATTGTGTTCTTTGCTTTTTCGAGCGTCCTACGCTTCTACTACATTATTATGTTTGTCTATTCTGGTGTAAATACTCTATCAGTAGTCTATCTGCTCTTTCAGAATCCCATCTGGTCTTCTCCTTCTATAATTGCTGTGACATTTTTGGTTCTATTATTTAGAACTTTGGCATACACTTTATTGTTACAATTGAGGTATTGAGAACGCTTATTCCTTTATAATATTTGCTCCTTGATCCTTGCACCTGATCTGCGTGTGTCTCTATCATTCAGAATACTATCGATCATTCAACCTAGATGCGTTTAGGACTTTTTCGTGTGGATACTCAGACCGTAAGTGAGCGACTCCCCTAGTATATTCATTGACCTTGTTTTAGTAATAATTTGATAATTCGCTTTTTTTTATTTTTATAAGAATAATTAACGTTTTCACTCATAATGTTTGATGTTATTTTTCTTTTGACTTCTTCTTGTAGTGCCTATCCAAAGATTTGTGGTTGTTGTATCTACCACGTACGTAGATTCTTCAGCCAAAAAATCCTTCGCCTTTCTGGGCCTCGTTTTGCTTCTACTTTTCCTGATAATTTAAGTTGCAGCAATCCATATCTTTCACTGTTCCTTATTATGTGAAAGAGGTATTTGATTTTGACTGTTTTTACTGTGGTTAACAGCTCTTTTTCTTTTTGAATTCTTAGTAAAGCATCCTAATTAGTAACGTGGTCGGTATCAGATATCGTTAAGATTCGACGATATCGTGACGATTCGACTCAATTTTCTTATAGATAGCGTCTGTAAGAGTCTACGACTCAACTACTTACAACAATATAGGAAAGATATATTATCGTAGTAACCTGATTTTTGTTGATTGATTAATAAATCATTTGACATCTGAACATTTGACATAAGACATTTTAATAGCTGAGCCAGTTTTTTTAAATGTAGATCTTGCTTTCTGTATCCTACATTTGATTCCTAGGTAATGGTCCCAATTTTCATTGACGTTCGTACTACAGTAGGTGTATGTTTAACTGTTTCTATTTGTTGATCGTTTACACTGATTCGTTCAAATTACTGTTCCTTTTTAGAGATCATCATAGATTTTACTTTCTTAATGTTTAGTGAAAATTCATACGTCTGACTTACTTCTGTGATTCTATTAATTAACTCCTGAAGGGGTTCATAACTGTCAGCGAATACCACCGTGTCTTCCGCGTATCTGAAGTTATTAATACATTCTTTGTTAATTCGAATTCCGGCTTCAACATTTTCTATTGCTTCTTGAAAGATTTCCTCATAGTAAATGATGAATAGCAGGGGTGATAGTATACATCCCTGTCGGACCCCACGTTTGATTTTTCTATCATCCGATTCTCCTGTCCCTGTACGGATAGACCAGGTTTCATTCCAGTATCCAAAATGTATCTTTTACTTTATTTATATTTATTTAAGTATTTCCAACATAATTCTGAATAATAAAACTATAATGACATTCTTATCTTGAAAAACACCTTTTTTGAATTCATCTACAACTAAATCAAAATCTAAATTTGCGTCATAAGATTTTCTGTT
Organism: Diabrotica undecimpunctata; assembly: GCF_040954645.1. Classification (NCBI taxonomy): domain Eukaryota; kingdom Metazoa; phylum Arthropoda; class Insecta; order Coleoptera; family Chrysomelidae; genus Diabrotica; species Diabrotica undecimpunctata. The sequence continues at coordinate 23,430,922 of NC_092812.1, forward strand.
GGTCGTTGTCGACCAAAATTTTGTTTTTATAATGCTTAACTTGGAGAAAGATTCAAGTGCAGCTTGTAGCCGGAATCATGGTGAATTTTATCATCAATTTTTTAAAATTATTATTAAACGATGTGCCTCTCTCATGAGCTAATAGCCTTCTTTTTTTTCTTATAGTGCATTGGCGAAAGATCTTAAGGCCAGACGTCTATCTTTTGCAGCATATGAAAAAGATTGCCAATGTTATTTATGCCTGTTCAGTCCTTTGTATTGTATTTGTCTGCATCCTACTCCTATTCTGCCCTCAATCTTTCCTTGGATAACTATTTGAGGGATTGCCTATTTTTTTCCTCTCAGGATATGGGCCAGGTATTCAATTTTTCGTACCTTGATCAAGTTGAGTATTTCTCTCTCAGTATTTTTTCTTCTTAAGACTTCTTCATTTTTCATCCGATCTATCCATGGTATGCGGAACATTCTTCGCTAGGTGTACATTTCTAAGGCATCCACCTTGTTAATGAAGGATATTTTTTAGGTCTATGTGTCCATACCGTATAACAATATGCATCATACATAGCACTTAACCATCCTGTAGCGGAGATTAAAGAAAATATTGCGGTTACATAGTAGCTGCTTAAATTTAATAAAAGCTTCTCTTGTTTGTTCGGTACGGCATTTTATTTCCTGTTGAGATGCCATTGGCCATTTATCATCATTCCCAAGTATTTAAATGTTTTCACTTGTTCGATTGGAACCTTATCTACTAGCAGTCGCACTTAAAAGTGCGTTTTTTGAATTGCCATACTTTTATTTTTTCCAGCATTTATCTTCAAGCCATATATTTCTCCTATGGTATTTATTTTTTTAGGCAATAGAGACTTTAACTATTTAAAAGATGTTGAATGAGGAAAACCTTTACTTTTTTTCGTTTTTAAAATTTAAACTTCTGCCTTTAGCTTAAAAGAATTAAAGTAAATTGACCTGAGACACATTTGAAATTATTTTGATATAACGAAAATTTACCTAAAATCATTAATTTACCCACGGTATAAATATTTTTCTTTGTTTCGTGGCTAAAACTATCGTTTAATAATTAAATCAGCTTGTCTATCATAGGATAAAAAACAAATATTTTTTCTTCTTTTTTATCCTTAACCACAAACGCTGTTTAACGATTATCTTCCAACCTCCAAGGAACTTTACGTTTCTATATCAAGATGGTCGCAAGTGTTTTTTTGGTCTATAGGATATATTACCAATATGTTCTTCCATCCTTAACTCTTCCAAAGCAAGAGCTAAACCCTGAACTTCATCCACAGCCTGACATAGATCGACTTCCTGTGACTGGAGCGTTTTACCCACAACTACAACGAGGTCAAGAATAGGATGCATGATCTCTAAAGTTATTAAAAAATCAAGACTTTATTTGGAATAAAAGTCAGGTAGATTTTGTGCTCTGTGGAATAAGCCAGCTAAAAGAGGTAAGCAACTGTATAGTGATAAAAAGTGAGTGTATAGCTAGTCAACAGCGACCGGTGATAGTGAGTACGGAGATAAAGGTGAGGCAGAAAGGAAACCAAGTAGGACAACAGTAAGTAAAGTTTCATCGACGCAATAAAGCAAAGAGGGTATGAGTAATTTAGAAAGTTGCTAAACGAAGAATACCAGATGAGAGACAGAGGATAGGAAATACTAAATGAGAATGTAATATCGCGGATAGCGAGAGATGAAGTTTTCGAGGCGTTAAATAGGATGAAGAATGGTAAGGCAGTAGGACCTAATGGAATACCTGTAGGGGTTTAAAAGGCTCTAGGAAATGATGGTTTATGGCAAATGATGAGTAGAATATACGAGGAAGAACAGATGCCCAATGCATTGAGAGATAGTGTGATGATAACATTGTACAAAGATAAAGGCGATATTCAGGATTGTGGGAACTATGGAGGGAAAAAGTTAATGTCGCACATAATAAAAATTTGGGAAAAAACTGTAGAGCGAAGTTTAAGGGAAAAGACATCGAAGGAGAAGAAAAGTTTGGGTTAGGTTAGGTTAGGTTAGGTTATGCCGGGAAGGAGGACAAACAATCCTTTGTTTGCTTTGAGATAGTTGTTAGAGAAGTACGGCGAGAAGAAAAGAGATCTACATTTGTTACGACACAGTTTCTGGACAAGAGCTATGGAGATGTCTGAGAGAAATGGATTCCTGAGGAGTCGTTAGGCTCGTGAAGGATATGTATGGTGAAGCGTACACCAAAGGGGACTTGCTTAGCGAAAAACTAGGACGAGTAGGAGAATTTAAATACTTTGGCTCTTTCATAACGGAAAATGGGAGACTAGATCGAGAAATTGCCCACAGGATACAGGCTGCTTAGTTTAACTGGAAGCGAAAGAGCGGGGTACTCTGTGATCGAAAAAGCAGGAAAGGGCTGAAAGGAAAGACATACAAGAGTGTGGTGAGACCGTCGTTGATGTACGGCTGTGAAGTGTAGCCTGTAAACAAGATTCAGGAAAAGAAGATGAAGGTAGCTCAAATGAAAATGTTACGGTGGATATTAGGTAAGATTAAAAGGGGCAGGTTCAGGAACTACTTCATTAGGGAAAGAGCCGATAGACTACAATCTCAAAAAGATTCAAGAACAATGACTGCAACGGTTTGTCAGACGTAGAAATAAAAACTATGTGGGTCGAAGGATAAAGCTGTTAGAAGTTGATGGAAAGAGAGATAGAGGAAAAGAGAATATGGAAGAACTATGTGACAGAGGACTTGAGAGAAAAAGGTTTAGCAGTTTAGTTTAGGTTAAGAAGATACGATGGAAAGAAATAAGTGGCGAAAAAGAGTAAAGAATAGCGACCTGTGAAAAATTAAAAGCTGATGAAGAAAAACTAATGTTATAAAACAGTGACGAAGAATTTCAAATTATTAAATTTTTTTTTCTTTATTGTTGCAGTAATTTTAATTAACCAGTAATGTTCAGGTATAAAATTTTGTTATTAAGAAGCATCTAACCTAACCTATAGAAAGAAAGCTACAGAAAAAATGTATTATTCTAAATATTATTTTATCACAAAAACTCTATTTCTATTACTAGTAAAACATTGTCGTTTTTATATAAAAAAACTGTATTTGTTAGTAATTTTATATAATTGTAGCAACACTGGTTAGTTATCTGTAATGAGCAACAAAACTGCCGTGGTTGTAATTACTAGTCATTTCACAGTAATGGCTGTAAAAATATTTTTACATAAAGAATACAGAAAACTTAATGTTGAGTAATATGCAAGCTACATTAATCACTAACTGACGCAGACTCCATTGATATCCATTTCAGGTTTGGGGAACTTGTACACTTGTACACAGTAACAAGACAATTGAATAGTAAAAAGGAAAAAAAACACAAGACTGCTAGTCATTAACTTAATTAAGAGTACAAAAGTGCTTCGTAATAGAAAGAGTTGCAAAATGTAACATGGAGAAAGAACATTGACATTTTTAAAAACTCAATCTTTTAAATTTTTTGACAAATAGTTCTTGGTTAAGGGATATAGTTTCGGGGGTGTTTATATAGTGAATATTCGCATTAGTCAAAACTGGGGTTTCTTTTACAAATGCAAACAATGAATGACCGCCGAGAATGAGTAGTATACGTGAAAAATAACAAGCTGTCACCATATTGTGTGGAATTTAGTCGTAATATGTTCTGGCGATATTAAAATTTCTAGTGATTGATGGTACTTAGATAACAACGGAGAGAAAAGTGAATGGAGAGGGGCTGAATAGCATTTACCAGCTTTTTATTGTCGATGCGGGGACCTGAGCAGCATATTTTTCTCTGCATCTAATTTATTATCTTTACTTTCAATACTTTATGGTTTGTAAGCTTAGTTATGATATGACTGCTATATAGTAATTATAATGTATGTATATATATTTATATATGTATGTATATATATATATGTATATATATATATATATGTATATATATATATATATATATATATATATATATATATATATATATATATATGTATATATATATATACATATATATAGAGGTATATAGAGGAAAGGATGCAAATATGGGCTACCCATTTTGTATTTCTTCATAAAAAAAGAATAAAAATTCTATTTCAATTCCAAAGGCACGTAAGAATCCCTATATTTAGTTACTTATAACCTGCCCAAAGTCCAAATTGATTAAAAAATATATAACTGTTTATAATATACAAATAATGAAAAATTGTACTTTTGCGTCGTTTGAATTATGATCCTAAATATGGATAAGTGTGTCTTAGATTTGTGTGAAATGAGATAAATGCATAACAAATATATTTTAATATCTAAAATTCCAACAATATATTAAATAACTCATAGGCAATGTCGTATGTGTTTGATTTTGTTTACTACGGAAAAACTATTTGCAAAAGTCACACATATTCTTCTTTTTCTGCCCCAGCGCACTCGTTATGTGCTCACAAATGGCACATGAAGCACTTGACCCATATTTCACCAAGATTATCCTCTGAAAAAAGTGCTTCGCAAAACATACAAGTTACGTCAGCTTTGTCTTGTGGAGGCTGTGTAGAAGGAAACTCATTGTAATCGCTCTCATCATCAGCAGGCACATATTCCTCCTCGTCCTCGCTACTAGAACACTATTTCTTTTTTTGGTTCTTTATGACTTTGGTAACCTGCTTACGTTTTCCTTTTATTATTTCTTTCCTTTTTCTTTTTTCTTTGCCTTTTCCTACTTCGTTTTGCTTCACTTTGTCTTTGTTGAGAGATTGGATCAATTCATTTTTGTAAGGTGAAGAGGTTATCACTGAACACTTACTTGGCTTACGCCCTCGATTAGAGGTTTTTTTCTTCAATAATGGGCACAGTAGAAAGATCATATATTGTTAGCAGATATGTTCTTGAAGACTCAGATGTGAAAGGAATTGATGGAGTGGGCTTATTCTCAAATAATTTTCTTTTAATACCAAGCTCTACACAAGGTCGTTTGGGAGGCGTGGCTGACTTTCTGTAAAAACTTGTTGTGGGAATAGCGACAAGCTGTGAACTATTTGAAGAAATAGCATAAAGCTGTGTATTAGTTTTAGGAATAGTTTCAAGCTGTTTATTAGGCCCAGATGGAAGAGTGAGAGAATTAGATGATAAATTATTGTGGCTGGAACGAAAATCTGGTGTGCTCTCAGAATTGATAGAGTTATCGTCAGAATTTGTAGGTTCATTTGAATTGACAGCAGCGGTTAAAACGACGATCACCTTATCATCTTCATCACTCGCATCATCAGGTGCGGCTGTCGAAGTGTTTTCTACTTCAATTTGGGCTGCCATGAAATCGACATATGTAAATATCTTTTTATTCAAGGAATAATTTCCTGTAGTTCTAAATCCATTAACGGCAATCTCTCCAGTATGACATTACCAATAAGCTCTCCCAAAGAGCTCTGACACATCAAATGCACTTAGTGGACGACTATTGTGGAGCAAAC